>NC_090371.1:95707452-96016276 GCF_036365525.1 Heterodontus francisci
TGGCCTACACATGACTCAAGTTCTACAATATGTGGTTGGCTCTTGGTGTCCTGAGAGATGGGGAATAAATACCTCCTTGCAAGGGTTGCCCACATTTTAAGAATTGTTCTTCTTTTGTTTCAGAGTGTACAGTAGCCTAGTGGATATGGTACTGGACTTCCAACCCAGAATTGTAAAAGCAGCTGCTTCAATGGTTTTTCCCTCTGCCATAAAGACAATGTTGGATCGGAGCAACTGCAACACTCAAGAAGGTAACACCACCCAAGACAGACTAGTTGGTTTGATTCACAATCCTACCACCATACTCAATATCTACCCCTTGTATCTGCACTATGTTTAGGAAAGCAGAAACTCACCAATTTTACTTTGATGGCACCTCCCTCCACTGTGCCCACTACAGAGAAGAACAAAAGCAGCAATGTTGCAGCAACATCATAACCACCAAACTCCTCCAAGTTCCCCTCCAAGTCACTTCCACTGTTCCTTCATACTCAATGTGTCAAAATCCCAGAATTCTCTACCTAACATCGCACATGACCAAAAAGAACTACAGCGATTCAAGAAGGCCCAACACCTTTTCAGCCAGCGTGGGATGGACAATAAATGCAGCTTTGCCAGCGTCACCCTTGTTCAGAGAATAGAATAAAACTAAATAAATAAATTCTCTCCAAATCACAACTGCATTAATACTGAAAAATAATATATGCTGACACTTTAGGCAAGTACCAATAAATAAATAAATAAATATATCCCATTGCAACCCTTATGATGTCAGATGATGTGTTTTTTTTAATGAATCTATTTTCATTGACTTATTGCACCCGATTTTAAGTCTATGCGAGTGGGTGGGTTTTGAATAAGTTAAAATCTCTCCCGCTCTCTCCAGTCTCTTTCTATCTGTTTCCCACTCTTGAATGTGAGGGCCTCTCTGACCCCCCTCTCAAATTCACTGTTGGTCTCATACTCAGTCACATACTCCATGCCTTTGCTTCAACCCAGTTTTTCCTGTGTGCACGCACCATTTTTTCTCTACTGGTCTCTTCACCCTTCTCCCTGTGAAAAACACTTTGAAAACTCTAGTTCCAAAGGCTGTGCTTTATTGTGTTTTGAAGACCTCACTAAAACCATGCTCTCAAATACAATGAAAGCCTGACATGTTTACGTGCGAGATCCAAAGGGCTTAGATTGTCCACATGTAATCATACTGTTGTAAACTGGTAGTTTTCTTGATCGTGTTTTCATAGATATAAGACTCTTGCATGCTGAGAATTGGAGGCATACGTGCTTACTGGAAGCTATGGTTGATCCCTCTTCAGCTAACAACTAAACTAACAGAGGGTTAGCTTTGGGAAGACCTTACATTCAAGCCCTAGATCTCAGGAGCCACTGTTCTTTTATTTATTTATATTTATTTATTTCTAGATACAGCACTGAAACAGGCCCTTCAGCCCACCGAGTCTGTGCTGACCATCAACCACCCATTTACCTATCAACCTGCAAGTCTTAGGCTGTGGGAGGAAACCGGAGCACCCGGCGAAAACCCACACGGTCACAGGGAGAACTTGCAAACTCCGCACAGTCAGTACCCAGGATGGAACCCGGGTCGCTGCAGCTGTGAGGCTGCGGTGCTAACCACTGCGCCACTGTGCCGCCCCTGGTACAAAATATCCTTTGACACATTTTTAAAACACAGAGTTAGTATACATGTTTTATGTTTAGCACATCCCCTACCTGTTCAGTGTGATTTCTTGTTGTTTTGAGTACATGAATATGAAACTTGAGACAATTAGCTGCAAGAAATGTGCTAATACAGAATGTGTGGCATGTGAAATGTGAGAGCCAGACTACTGCTGGATGGGAACTGCGAGCAGCTGCATGCCACTGAACACACTTCTGCCTATAATGAGATCTGCTTATTTAAAATTTGACACTTCAGTTCATAGTGCATAGCAGCAGAGGAACGGCAGGTAACCAGTGGGCCAGAGGCTCAGCTCAAGGGTTCCGGGAGAGGTCAAGGGATTCAGGGTTTACAGGACCCATCTGAAAATCAAGTTTTCTAGCTCAGCATTCTCACATCATTTAGTCACTCGACAGTCCGGGAACAGTTTGGGGTAGGGGGACCATCTATGGAGGAAAGTTATCACCTGACCAAGCTACAACCATCAAGTGTGGGGCCTTCTCCAATGTCCTCTGCAGCAGAGCCCTTCAATAGTGTCCGAAACTCAGGGACAGCTTTTATTAGCAATGCTTTCATAGGAGCTCTCAAAGAGCTATATGCCTTGTCTGGATTCACTATGTTGGGAAATCAGATTGCAAAGGCAATAAAGCAAGACACAAATGATCTGGTGTTGCACAGCAGTGTGCTCTCAAGCATATCTCCCAGACATGTTGAGGGGTGCCAGGAGTGCAATGACTGGAATCGATGTGGATAATAGCAATGTCTCTCAGGACAATGCCACACCCTCAACGAGTCACATCGCATATCGACCCGGACAGCCACTGCAATAATCCTTGTGTTAAATGTCTTTGCAGTGGCATCTACAGACCCAACAGAAAGAAATGGTATTGGCCACCCTCGTCCCTGGAGGCAGCCATTAATTAGCACACAGCAAGCAACCACATCTCTTCCTGCTCCCACTGGGGAAACGCTTAGACAGAAGTGGAAGACACACACTATACACAGTCACAAAGGGGAGGCATCAGGGTGTACATTGCATCACACAGTTAAGGTGATTAAAACCTCGGATAATGCATACTCTACTGGCATTGAAAATTGTATTATTGGCCCCAGAAAATTCCTTTTATAAAGTGATCAAAAGTTGCAACATAAACGTTCTGCTTCCCTGGAGAAAAGTTCAATCTGTCAATAATGTAACAACTGTCACTGGAAAAAAAGCTTTCAGACAGCACTGCTGTGAAACGCACCATATCCTTTATAATTATACAGTGTATCTGGGCCCCAAGAGATTATGACCTAGAATCAGAACACATCAATATCACTGAACAATGCAATGAAATCTTAACATAAGGAATGAAAAGGTCAGGGCAGAGGGAAGAGAAACTACTATCCACATAAACAACACAAACAATAGTTTTGACAAAACAGAAGTAGTTTCATCAATGCTGAATCAGTAGTCGACTGTAGCCTTCTATTACATCAGCTAATAAATCAGTTAGCTATTTCAAGTTTAATATAGTTTCTTTTAGTTTTTTGTGCTGCAGAACAAAAAATAAAATCAACTGAATCCAACCATTTTAAATAAATCTATTCACAAAGTAGTATGAGTTAAGGGGGCACACTAAGGTTCTAGTTATTCCAAAATGTGGAATTGGAGCATAGCTGATTTTCCACAGGGAGTTATTGAAGTAGAAACTACTGTATCTTCCACAAGAGTAGATGAACTATCCGAAGCAGAGAAAGATACACAAGTATGGGAAAAGTGCAGATTAATGGGATTTGCTTGAGATAGTCCCGGTCCCAATCAACCAAATGCCCTTATTCTGTGCTGCTCGTGATAAACAGTGAAAGTCACTTCACATCTACGAGAATTAAAACAGTCTAGACATGTATAATTATTCTTACTCAATTTTTTTTAAATCTTTGATATAAATACAAAATGCAATAATAAACAACTGCTTCCACTCTCAACACTTCAATTCCTCAAGAGTTAATAAGTAGAGTGGCATAAAACATGTGTTACATTGTAGTCATTATTATTCAACACAGTATTCCACCCCCAACCCTTACCATAGAATAAAAGTATCACTGTTCATATGCAGGAGGAAGGGAAAAGAGGTGCCTGGTCCAGCTGACTTTATAAAAAATAGTAAATTATGTTTAAAGACTGAGTACAATAACATTTTAAAAATGCAAATCTTCTACAGCAAGCAGGGTTCCACTAAGAATACAAGTTCAAAACTCAAAGTAGTTCCCGTTACCACCTCCTTGTTACTGCCAAGTAAACGTAATATTGTCCCCAAGTAAATAAAGTCAACTCAGAAACACTAGCCTATAGCCTTTCATTGATTTTTAAAAATATATCAGAAATCAATGTGAAGGGCCAAGGTGCAAATTGCAGAAGACCACAAGTTGAAGAGAGTAAGAGAAAACAAGGTAAACTCAAGACACTGATCAGATAACATCAAGCTGATATTTTAAAAGTTCGAGAACTGCAACGAATGAAGGAATGAGTGACAGAATCATAGAATGGTTACAGCACAGGAGGCCATTCGGCCCACCATGTCTGTGCAGGCTCTCAAGAGCAACTCACCTAGTCCCATTCTCCCGCCTTTTCTCTGTAGCCCTGCAAATTCTCGCTCTTCAGTTAATTGTCCAGTTCTCTTTTGAAGGTCTCAATTGAATCGGTCTCTACCACACTCTCAGGCAGTGCATTCCAGATCCTAACCACCATTATAAAAAGGTTTTTCCTCATATCACCATTGCTTTTTTTGCCAATCACCTTAAATCACTATCCACTGGTTCTGGATCCTTCCGCCAATGGAGTAGTTCCTCCCTATCTATTCTGTCCAGACCCCTCATGGTTTTGAACATCTCTATCAAATCTTCGCAATCTTCTTTTCACCAAGGAGAACAGACCCAACTTCTCCAACCTATCCATGTAACTGAAGTTCCTCATCCCTGGAACCATTCTCATGAATCTTTGCTGCACCCTTTCCAATGCCTACACATCCTTCCTAAAGTGTGGTGCCCAGAAATGGACACAATACTCCAGTTGAGGCTGAACCAATGTTTTATACAGGATTATCATAACTTCCTTGTTCTTGTACTCTATGCCTCAACTTATAAAGCCTAGGATCCCATATGCTTTATTAACTGCTTTCTCAACCTGTCCTGCACCCACTTTAGAACTGTACCTTTCAATTTACAATGCCTCTCTTCATTCTTCCTACCAAAATGAATGACTTCACACTTCTCTGCATTAAATATCATTTGCCACTTGTCCGCCATTCCACCAGCCTGTCTATGCCCTCTTGAAGTTTATCACTATCCTCCTCACAGTTCACAATACTTCCAAGTTTGTGTCATCTGCAAATTTTGAAATTGTGCCCTGTATACCCAAGTCTAGGTCATTAATATACATCAAGCAAAGCAGGGGGTCCTAACACCGATTCCTGGGGAACTCCACTATACACCTTCCTCCAATCCAAAAAAACAACCATTTCACCAGTACTCTCTGTTTTCTGCCACTCAGCCAACTTTGCATTCATACTGCTACTGTCCCTTTTATTGAATGGGCTATACCTTTACTGACAAGCCTGTTAAGTGGCACTTTACCAAGTGCCTTTTGGAAGTCCATGTACACCACACCAATCACATTGCCCTCATCAACCCTCTCTGCTACCTCACCAAAAAACTCAAGTTAGTTAAAAAGTCAATTGTTCTACAGAATTGGGGTTCTGGGAAAAATTAGTTAGATTGTGCAATAAGTCTTGACTTCCACAGAGAATGTAGAGAGAAAGAAGTATGCACACAATCCTATACACACAAGGAAAGAAAGCTGAGTCTAGCAATTTCAAAGAGAAAAAACAAGTAAGCAAGTACAAGAGTAAGAATGAGAATGTAAAATATAGGAATACATAAGATTGGAAACTGCTGGTAGAAGAAGGATGCCCCTCAGCCAACACATTTTCTTGCATCCTGACCAGGTCTATGATAGAAGAGTCTCTCTAGATCATATTCAAAGTCCTGGATGGAGTTGCACTTTCCAGAAAGCCAAGACCAGCTGAAAAGAAATAATTTGGTCCAAAAAAAAGGAAACTGAGATTCATGGATGCAATCAAGATTACCTGGGTGTGAAGTAGGAATGAGAAAATGTTACATTCATTCCTTATCTCTCGTCATTTAGATCCATGCAGAGACCATTTTCATTTGAACTTTTTCCATCAACACTAACCAGATATTCCTAGACTCCTACTAACCAGCGACTTACCCATTTGTTTTTGTGATGAATCTGCACTTACTACGCAAGATAACAATCCAGTTCTTAATATAATTAATACTTAAAATAATAGCATACGGTATAAATTTTATGTTCACACAACATATGGATAAGAAAAGAAATTGGGCCCATCCTCATCCATTCTGAACAAACCTACAGCTCCAATAAAAACTTACCGTTGAGTAGAAAACCAGGAATTTTTTTTTATCTGACCAATTAATAACCCAATTTACACAATGATCTTACATTCCAGTTGTTTCTACTTCAGCCAGATCTAAAAACATTCTAAAATAGTGTCTGAAAACTATAGATAGTAAAATTAGTTTACCATACTTGACCAACTCTAAGCAATCTAAACACTTATTTTCATAAAACCATGTTGACTTGGATTGACTGCTTTAACTGGCGAAATGTTGATGAATATAGCTCTTTTTTTAATTTCCAGGATTTGGTCAACTGCAAGTTTGGTCTTATGTGCCCTGTTAGTTGCGTCAGTAATTGGCAACAGGCCTGAAGCTCTTGATTAATATATTCTTGTCCTGGCACCTACAGTTACAAGAAGCTGCCAAATATGTTTTGCACCTTTTTCGGCATTTGGGAGAAGGGCTAAGTTCAAAATAAATGCTATATCTGTAAAATCCATTTAACACCTTGCCATTTCACTGTGCATTTTGAACATAATGGCCCGAAGTTTCCTTTCCTAATAGCGGAGAATGCTGAGACGTTCACCGCCATCAAGGACTGCAATCGCACTGCCACTTCCAGCAATCAGACTTGTGGTCGAAACCCGCAAATTGCGGTGCGCCTCAATGGGCTCCAGAGGAGCGCACATTGATGGTCCTGCTGTTCCGACCCTTAAAGCAGCAGGGATCAGCACTGGGAGAATTTTAGCTATTTGCCCGCAACTTGCACAGATTTTAATGTGCAAGGAGTCAGGCCTGAGAATCACCGGTGCAGCAGGGCCTCAGAGCGTGGTTTTAAATGGGAGAGGGGGGTGTGGAGGAAGTCTTGAACCTCATATTTGGAGATCTGTTAACCTAAGCAAACTCCAACTAACTACAATAAAAGCAAAATACTGCGGATGCTAGAAGTCTGAAATAAAAACAGAAAGTGCTGGAAATACTCAGCAGGTCTGGCAGCATCTGTGGAGAGAGAAACAGAGTTAATGTTTCAGGTCTGTGACCTTTCATCATTGTGCGACATCTTAAAGGGGACAGCTAGCGAGTGGTTTAGCAGTACCTTCACACAATTGCTGCGTGTGCATGCAGCTTAGGGGGAACATTGATCTGCATGGAGCATCAATGAACTGCTGTCCAAATTCAGAGACAGGTTGGAAGGACAAATGAAGTCCAGAAGCTATCTGAAGGATAGAGTACTGGAGGATGCACTGATGCAAGTATTTCCGGCGGAATGAAGATCTGGGAGGTATGCAGAATTGATTGTAGGGCAGAAAGAAAAAACATTATAGTGAAGTTGGAGCTCATCACAAGCTCCAGAGGCAGTGGAGAAAGGTACTTTAGCCAGTAGCGTGAAGTTCCAGCCAGGAATTAGACTGCAGCTGAAACTGAAATACCAGCAGAATCAGTTGGCTAATCACAGGCTCAGTGGTTAACAGCAGTGGTGGGGGAAGGGCTATAAGCTGATCAAAGTAATTTCAAAATTTAAACAACTGGGCAAATCAGAGACACAGCAGTTGAGTCTTACAGTGTAGTAGCCCAGGAATTTGGAAGCCAAATTTGAGATAAGATCCACTGTTCCCAAACATGGCCAGGGGATGGGAGTTTAAACTAGCAGTCAACTTGCAGTTAGGGCTAAAATGTACCAACTGTTAGAGCTAGGGACAGAGGAATGGGAGAGCATGGGCTAAGGACGGCAGCAGATGTTCAAGGATAGTTAGAGGTGCACAGTGAGGAGCTCCCTCAGGAACCATCTTGGGACCTGCCCATTTCCAGCAATTTGTGTTTTTGCTTTAAAACTGCAATAATTACCCATATGGTCTCTGTGTTTTAAATGACACTGATGGCATTCTCTAAACTGCTCCAGCAATTTTCCTACTATAAACTTTAAAATGATCATGCCCCAGTGCATATCTCATGCTATTTTTAAATAAACTGGGATTACATGCAACACTTTCCAATTCTAGGCACAGGGCCTATGGAGCTCTTCAAAGTATTAACTAGAACAGCAGCTCATTCCTGATCAATTTCTTTTTGATTTATATTAATGTCCTGCACTTGGGTGTACAGGGCATAACTTTAAAGTTTACAAATGACACAAAACTGAGATATGTATTGATCAGTAAGGAGGATAACAGACTACTGGAGGACATAGAAATAGGCACACACGTCAAATGAAATTTTATGCAAAGTGTAAAGTGATTAATTTTGATAGAAAATGAGGAAGCAATATAAACTCAATGATGCAATTTTAAAGAGGTTGCAGGAACAGACACCCGAGGGTACACATACACAAATCTGGTGTGCAGGACAAGTTGTGAAGGCTGTTAAAAAGGAATAAGGGATCCTTGGCTTTCTAAATAGTGGCAGAGAGTGCAAAAGCAAGGAAGTTATGCTAAACTTTTATATAAACAATGGTTACAATACTCCTAGCTGGAGCATTCTATCCAATTTGAAACAATACATTAAGGCCTTAAGAGAAGGTGCAGAGCAGATTTACTACAATGATACCAGGAATTGATGAACTGATACATGCAAAGAAACTGGAGTGGTGTTCTCTTTGAAGCAGAGAGCTTATGGGGAGATTTGAAAGAGGCGTTTAATATCATGAAGAGTTTTGGTAAAGAAAATAAGGAGGAACTGTTGAAGGGCTGGTAATCAGAGCACATGGATTTAAGGTTATTGGCAAAAGAACCAGAGGTGACATGAAGAATTTATTTTTCTTTAAAACGCAGCAAGTTTTGAAGCAGATTGAAAATTAATTTTTAAAGGGAAATTTGATTAAAACTTGAAAGGAAGAAAACTGAAGGGCTATGGGGATGAAGCAGGGGTGTTGGATATAGAGAGCTGGCACAGGCATGCTACGCTGAATGACATCCTTCGATACTGTATCATTCTATGACTCTAAGTTACATATATTCGATTCAGGTGTGATGGATATTCAGTGCTCAATTTCTTTATTAACATATTTAAATGATTTCTACACAGGCGATAGATTGCAGATCCATTTTCACTAGACTAATCATCTTTAGTAGACTCATGTAATACTAATTCAAATGCAACAACTGTCTCAGTACTCTGAGTCACGTTAAGTAGATATGAAATTATACTTTCACCCATCCCTCACAATTGGCCCAGATTTTGCAGTAAAAATAACAATGAGGAGAGCAGCTCCTACTGTAAGAAAGGCTAAATCGGACACCAATTTCCAGCATCTACATATGTACAGTTAAATATGAAAATCAGTAAGTTTCTCTCCAATTTGCCCTGCTCCTCCACAAGCTTGGTTATACCAGCATCTCGCCAAAAGATGCAGCGTTGAAATAAAGGGGAAGGGGCTTTGTTGCAATATTTACCCACAAAATATGTGCCAGAAAAAGATTGGGTTCATCCATTCAAGTGTAAGTGAATTTTTAAAGAACGATACACCTCAATTTCAACCAAACAACCTCTCTGGCACAGAAAATTTACTTTTGCAAGTGTCATTCCTTCAGATTTTAATTATTGATGGAGATTTTTAGAAACTTAAAATACTTTTACTTTGTTATGTCTCTCTCTCAACCCCATCTTTCTTTTTCTCTTTATTTTGCTTTCTGTATACTATTTTACTCTGAATTAATGATTCTAATTTACACTTCCTGGTTCAGACTCAGTGCATCAATAAGGGTTCAATCTTATTGGTTGAAGAGACATGCTGTTGTTTGCCCTGTTCTCATATGCCTCAGAACCCTTATAGAGGGCATCTCTTTATATTGAAATCCTGAGGACTAAGTTGCTGTGCAAAAACCGACGAATATTCTGTGGGCATCTATAAGTGTAATGAACGACAAGCGGCGTTTGCTTGCCACTGATCATAATAACGGGGCCAATATGTAACAGAAGTAGATTTCTTTAATATTTGTTTATTATATTCAAGTTATCCTTCATATCAGGGGAGGAAATACTTTTACTTGAAAAAAAATGCAATCTTCTGCAAATCAATTCCTTTTTCGTTCCCAAAACCAACTATCAAAAAACTGCTGATTTAGTATCTTATACAAACCTCAAATTTTTACTTTGTGATTGAAATATTTACAAATACATGGAACGCACAAGAAAACATTACATTTTGATCATCTACTTTAAAAGTAACAACACTGATATGAACATTGAGCTTCTGATTAGCTCACAACATACTAATTGTTGCTCACAGCAGCTTTGAACATGTCACAACTTGTAGCCTAAATTAAAGAAAAGTTAAAACACAGTGGCGTCTACTTTTCATTATGTGTATTTTAAGAGATTCAGATGTTGCAATGCAATTTCGCCAAAGCATTAAATGCACAGCATACGGATTACAATGCTTTTTGTTATCTGGTCTACCTTTTATTGCAGACAACTACCAGCTTTATCCATCATCTTGAATATGGATCTTGGTCATTCTTTTTTACTCAGTAAATGGGTCACTATACCCTGCTCCTGCAAACTGCCAATTAAACCTCTCCGCAGCCCTAATCAATAACACACATTTGTAATAATAAAAATACTCAGTTTTTGCCTGTCCGGACTGTTTGGTTTGGTCAGTTTAAAGGGCACATCTGTTGGTGAGCAGTGCCTGGCGCAAGTGGAGGCATATGGGGCACACGGAGGACTGGAGCACATGATACACATGCAGCTGCCAACAGTCAGTGGCAGCAGAGTTGGTGGAGAACAAAAACAGCAGAAGATAAGGGGAGCCCAACAAAAAAATTACCCTGACTGGAGAGATTGTTCCCGTGAGGGATGGGATGTCATTGATGGGAGGAATGGGGATGCCAAGAGCAGGACGTGGATGGCACGGGAGGGATGGAAAAAATGGGATGGGAATGAAATGGGATGGACTTGATGTCGTAGTGGTAATGTTATTGGACTAATAACCCAGAGGCCCAGGCTAATGCCCTGTGGACAGGGGTTCAAATCCCACCATGGCAGCTGGTGGAATTTAAATCCAATTAATTAAAAAATTAAAAAATTTAATTAATTAATAAAAAATCTGGAATTGAAAGCTAGTCACAGTAATGGTGCCAGGAAACTATCAACTGTCATAAAAAACCATCTGGTTCATGAATGTCCTTTAGGGAAGAAAATCTGCTGTCCTTACCTAGTCTGGCCTACATGTGACTCCAGGGCCACAGCAATGTGGTTGACTCTTAGTTGCCTTCTGAAATGGCCCAGCAAGCCAGTTGTCAAGGGCAGTTAGGGATGGGCAACAAATGCTGGCCTTGCCAGCAATGCCCACATCCCATGAAATAATTTTAAAAATTGGGGATGGCATGGGACGGTGGGTGAGATGATGGAATTGGTTAAATGTGGCAAAATGGCAGGGACAATTATTTGATATAATTTATTACTTGAACACTATTTTTTGTGCTAAAAATGAAGATTCACTAGATTTGAATGAAAATTTTTAGAAATGCTATCAAGTGAATTAAAAGAATACATCAGCATTGATTCCACAACATGGTGATAACAGTCGACACCCTCTACAGCTTCTACACAGTATAACACCAATGGGCACGCCACCACACAAACTTAAGACTCAAGGATGGAGCAATTATAATGTTGCTACGAAACTTCAATCCTAAACAAGGATTTTGTCATGGAACAAGATTGGGAGTTAGGATGCAGTTTTCTTCAATGATAGATGCTAAAATTATAACAGGCAAATTTCAAGGAAATAGAGTGCTTAATCATCAAATAATATTGAGCCCATCAGATGTAATTTCAACTCAGGAGAAAACAGTTCCCAATTAAACTTTCATATAATACGACCATATTATATGGTCATATTCTATGACCATAAACAATCACAAGGCCAGACTCTTGATTAAACTTGTATTTATATTCCTAGGCCTGTTTTCACACATGGAAAGCTTTTATGTAGCTTTTTGCAGAGTGAGAAGTTTTGATTTTGTTAAAGTCTTTGGTGAAAAAATAACTAGAAATCCTGTATTTAAAGAAGTAGTGTTGCAATAAAGGTTTTAATTTGATCACAAATGTAATTCAGGTCTCGTCTAGTTATGGAATATTACGTAAATTAGCATGCATTTCTTAATGCCAGCTAACACTGACCTTTACTATAGTCATGGAGAGGGACAGGAGCAGATGGGATAGGAAAATATTTAATTGGGGGAGGGGGGAATTAAAATGCTATTAGGCAGGAACTGGGGAGCATAAATTGGGAACAGATGTTCTCAGGGAAATGCACGACAGAAATGTGGAGGTTGTTTAGGGAGCACTTGCTGCGACTGCTGGATAGGTTTGTCCCGATGAGGCAGGGAAGGGATGGTAGGGTGAAGGAACCTTGGATGACAAGAGATGTGGAACAGCTAGTCAAGAGAAAGAAGGAAGCTTACTTAAGGGTGAGGAAGCAAGGATCAGACAGGGCTCTAGAGGGTTACAAGGTAGCCAGGAAGGAACTGAAGAATGCACTTAGGAGAGCTAGAAGGGGACATGAAAAAGTCTTGGCGGGTAGGATTAAGGAAAATCCCAAGGCGTTCTACACTTATGTGAGGAACAAGAAGATGGCCAGAGTGAGGGTAGGGCCGATCAGGGATAGTGGAGGGAACTTGTGCCTGGACTCGGAGGAGGTAGGGGAGGTCCTAAATGAATACTATGCTTCAGTATTCACTAGTGAGAGGGACCTAGTCGTTTGTGAGGACAGCGTGGAACAGGCTGATATGCTCGAGCAGGTCGAGGTTAAGAAGAAGGATGTACTGGAAATTTTGAATGATATGAGGACAGATAAGTCCCCGGGGCCAGACGGGATATACCCAAGGATATTACGGGAAGCGAGGGAAGAGATTGCTGCGCCTTTGGCGATGATCTTTGCGTCTTCACTGTCCACTGGAGTAGTACCAGATGATTGGAGGGTGGCAAATGTTGTTCCCTTGTTCAAGAAAGGGAATAGGGATAACCCTGGGAATTATAGACCAGTCAGTCTTACGTCGGTAGTGGGCAAATTATTGGAGAGGATTCTGAGAGACAGGATTTATGATTATTTGGAAAAGCATGGTTTGATTAGAGACAGTCAGCATGGCTTTGTGAGGGGCAGGTCATGCCTCACAAGCCTTATTGAATTCTTTGAAGATGTGACAAAACACATTGATGAAGGAAGAGCAGTGGATGTGGTGTATATGGATTTTAGCAAGGCGTTTGATAAGGTTCCCCATGGTAGACTCATTCAGAAAGTAAGGAGGCATGGGATTCAGGGAAAGTTGGCTCTCTGGATACAAAATTGGCTGGCCCATAGAAGTCAGAGGGTGGTAGTAGATGGAAAGTATTCAGCATGGAGCTCTGTGACCAGCGGTGTTCCACAAGGATCTGTTCTGGGACCTCTGCTCTTTGTGATTTTTATAAATGACTTGGATGAGGAAGTGGAAGGCTGGGTTAGCAAGTTTGCCGATGACACGAAGGTTGCTGGAGTTGTGGATAGTGTGTAAGGCTGTTGTAGGTTGCAATGGGACATTGACAGGATGCAGAGCTGGGCTGAGAAGTGGCAGATGGAGTTCAACCTGGAAAAGTGTGAAGTGATTCATTTTGGAAGGTCAAATTTGAATGCAGAATACAGGCTTAAAGACAGGATTCTTGGTAGTGTGGAGGAACAGAGGGATCTTGGGGTCCATGTCCATAGATCGCTCAAAGTTACCACCCAAGTTGATAGGGTTGTTAAGAAGGCGTATGGTGTGTTGGCTTTCATTAACAGGAGGATTGAGTTTAAGAGCTGCAAGGTTATGCTGCAGCTCTATAAGGCCCTGGTTCGACCACACTTGGAATATTGTGTTCAGTTCTGGTCGCCTCATTATAGGAAGGATGTGGAAGCTTTACAGAGGGTGCAGAGGAGATTTACCAGGATGCTGCCTGGACTGGAGGGCATATCCTACGAAGAAAGATTGAGGGAGGTAGGGCTTTTCTCATTGGAGTGAAGAAGGATGAGAGGTGACTTGATAGAGGGGTACAAGATGATGAGAGGCATAGATAGAGTGGATAGCCAGAGACTTTTTCCCAGGGTGGAAAAGGCTATCACCAGGGGGCATAATTTTAAGGTGATTGGAGGAAGGTTTCGGGGAGATGTCAGAAGTAGGTTCTTTACACAGAGAGTGGTGGGTGCGTGGAATGCGCTGCCAGCGGTTGTAGTAGAAGCAGATACATTAGGGGCATTTAAGCGACTCTTGGATAGGTACATGGATGATAGTAGAATGAAGGGTAGGTAGTTAGTTTGATTTTAGGAGTAGGTTAAAGGTTCGGCACAACATCGTGGGCCGAAGGGCCTGTACTGTGCTGTTCTATGTTCTATAGTTTCTGCTCCTCAGGTATTGTCCCCACTCCTTTCAAAACCAGTCATCACCCACCCCCTCAAAATACCCACCCTTGACCCATCTATTTGTGATATCTTGCACCATCTCCAAACTAATTTTTCTCTCCAAAGTCCTTGAAAACATTGTCATCTTCCAGATCCATGCCCTTCTACTCCACATTTCCATATGTGAGTATCTCCATATTTCTGTCACTGCTACAGCACTGAAACAGCCCTAAACAAAGTCACAAGTGACATCTTGTGTGATTGCGACCACAGTGCATTCTCTCTCCTCATCCTTCCTGCAGCCTCTGAAATGATCAACCACATAATCCACCAATGCCTAGTTCTGCGGTATTGCCCTCGTTTGATTCTACTCTTATGTATCCAAGTAATCTATCTTAGCTTACATAGCCAGAGCATCTCCAGCAATGACTTCTCTTTGCACTACTGAACCATTACCTCCAGAGTACCCAAGTCAATTATCCTTACCTACCTCCACTTCCTCGATGCCGCTTGGCGATATCAACAGACATGGGGGTCAAACTCCACATGCATATTGATGACAGCAAGCATCTGCAACACCTCTTTCAACACTCCACTGCCTCTGTTTCATCAGATTGTTTGTCCAAAATCCAGTATTGGATGAGCTGAAATTCCATCCAGTTAGTTAAATATTGGAAAAACAAATACATACATTTTTGCACGTAATGATCTGTGCCATAAAATGACAATTAAAGCACAGTAATGATTGGTTTTTCTTTTTCATTATTTTGGCAAAGAAACTTAAAAGAAAATTAATATCCATCCAGAAACAATTATGCTGGCGCCCAGAGGTACTTGAAATTGTATAGCTTATTGCCGTGGTTTCATTAACACGTTAACATGCTTAGATTCCAGGTGAAGTTATTTAAAATGTGCTAATATAAAGTTTCATTTGTGCCAGTAAGACTGGATAATGGCTCAAATGGTATCAGATTGGAAGCATTTACATGCTTAGCCTTTTTTATTGAGGTTTTCAGGAGTTTATTTCTCCAATCTGCTGCCAATCCTTACCTTAGAGAAGGATCATTTATTTCACTCCATATTTAGTGATCAATATCTTCTGCTCCACAATAACTGCAAAACTATTATATATTGTAAGAATTCCAAAACCATTTTCTCATCTTTACCTGAATCAGATCATCATACTGGACAAATTGACAGGAATTCAACTCTAGTGATGTCTAAATCATGCAAGGGGATGCAGCACAAATTCAACAGAATGATAAGGGTTAAAGAGTTGATATGAGAACAGTTTGTAAATGTGGCATATATTCTCAAGTTTAGCAGGTTGAGGGGTGATCCAATTGAGATTAAAATAATAAAGGGACTTGATACAGTACAGAAACTATTTCCTCTTGTGGGGAATTGAGAACACAAGGACGCAATCTTAAAATTAAAGGTAGGCCACTTAAGAGTGAAATCAGGAAGCACTTTTTTGTAGATAGGGTAGTGGAAATCTGGAATCTCTTTCCCAAAAAGCTACAGATGCTGGGTCAATTGAAATTTTCAAGATTGAGATTGATTGCTTTTTTTTTTAGGTAAGCGTATCAAGGGATATAGAGCAAAGGTTGGTAATGGAATCAAGGTACAGACAAGCCACAATCTAATTGAATGGCAGAACAGGCACAAGAGAACAGGCTGACTCCTGTTCCTATGCCAGGTTTATCACAGTTTCAGAATAGTTGATAATCAACTGCTGTGCTACTTTTAAGTGAGCCTGGGCTGATTAAGTGTCCTTGTCTGCGAACTGACAATTCATGCAAAATTTACATTTCTTGTGCAGTAGCCTGATTCAGCCGCTTAGAATCCAATCGTTATCTTTATTCAACCTTGCAATAATTTTAAAGCTCACAGTTTTATATCTGCCTTTCTAAAATGACATTGCAGTCAAAAGATATCACTTCAAATTCCCATGCAAACAAAAAGTGAGATTCATCTAATTATCAGTCATCTTCCCGTGAATTGTATATGGTGGTTACCTTATTTTGTAACTCATATGGACTGAGGTCCCAGAAGTGCTGCATTTGGGACTGTCTGCTTTGTTATTTAATAATCGTTCACTCTGCCCAGGAACAACCATCAGCTCCTTGCCTAACTTAGTAGCTGCAACAATAAATTTAAGACCAAAGGATCAAAGAAGATCTGGGCAGACTTGGAAAAACATTTCGACTGAGAATGGACAAACTGCCTGTCAAAAGGTGATTCCCACTGAGTAGGGGGAAAGGCTCAAATTACTTCAGTGTACAACATGAAAGCGCAAAATTCAGCCATGGTAATCCACATACATGTTTTTCTTTCCTGAAGGGAACAAAATGGGAGACAGGGACACTGTTGTATCTAACCTGACCCAGTCACTATCACTTTAGGGATTTGAATTCCACAACAAGAAAAATAATCAATATGATTTAGTGAAATAATATTCCATTGTTCCTGTTCAAACGACACTTTTAAAAATAATTAAAAGTCAACTAAATAAAATGATCCTTTAACAGAGACATCATGTTCTCTAGAAAAACTCTGGAACATAAATCTTTGTGTCAGTGACAGGAAGGCTTTTGCCAACCATTACCATAAATCTGACAAACGCTAATTTGATGGGAGCCTATATCTGTCTCCTGTGAGGCCAGTCTAGACAGTCTATTGAGAAATCCTACAACACAACTGTTTGTTTCCAGTAACACCATCTGGATATGGCAATCAGAGGCTACCAGTGTTGTTCACACATGGATCAAAGAATGCACTAATTTCACAGAGCAATACTTGTGAAATATAGTTGAAGAATACAATTTTTATCTTCTGCAAGCAAGCCAAACAGAAGAAAGGCATCCAAAATGAGGCTGCCTTTTGAGAAGCATTTTGACCACCCATTGTATTGAAAATGCTTATGTCACACTAGTCCAAGAGCTCCATCAAAGTGTTTCTTTATAAACTGATCATGAGGTTTGTACGATTAAAATTAGAAAGCCATACTAGAACAATCTTGGAACATGATACAGCGAAGACAGACTATGCAACCTGTATCCATAGCATAAAAATAGACCAAACATTGCAAGCTTAAATTCTCAGATTTACACATGACATAATAAGGATAAAGTCCTTTCTGCATATGATGTATAAGATCAAAGCATAGAGGGCCCCCTATTGTGCTTTAATGAAGACTGCAATTGAGTGTCAGCATTAAGAACAAAATTGGTGTGTTGCAAAGAATGCCAACTTTTTTATTTTCACTTTTCTTTCCCTAAATCAATTTCCTTCATCAAACTCATTTCAGCTCAATTTTAATTACATAGATCGCTGAAGCTAAATGCATCAAATGGATACTACCACCTTCAAGATAATTATTTGAAGATTTTCAAATGTACCAAATTCACGCTCATTTTTACATTGCAGCAAGTTTTGTAACACTCCACTGATAATTACAGAAGAGGATTGAAGGGCTGCAAAAAGTAGAAACCAGTATGCAAGAATATGAAGAACTGAAGAACACCATTTCATTTAAACTGCAGGCCATAAATATTAATATAGCTGGGAAAGTTTCCCAAAGACCAACAGGGCAAATTTTATTTAAGCCCAATTTTTTAAGAACACAAAGTAGAATTACCTTGCTTGCTAAAAATAACAGAGATACTGGAAATGTTAAATTTCAGAAGAACCCAAGAGAGTTTGCATTTTATTTACCTTTAGAAACCTGAATCAAGCCAACATCCAGTTCCGACTGCATATGAGTGCAAACATTTTAATACAATTTCCACTTGAGCAGGAATACCAGTACACCACATAAATACAAAAAAATTAGTTTTAGGCAGTGCAGTGGCAAAACACATTAGAAGTGATTATCTTAAAAAGTAAAAAGATCAAGAAGTATTCAATTTTTACATTTCTTAGTACACTGTTAAACAGAACACATGATAATACTATAGAATATGAAAAATATTCCACAATATATGAGCCAATTCATGTAGTCATGTAGCTGTTATTATAGATTAGTTCCCATATTCCACAATGCCTCTGTCATTTACCCTCCACTTACACTTCAATACTACATAGATTATTGTCCCTTAGATGCTTATAAAAATAAGCAATATTATACTAGAATCTTGAACTGTACTGCTCGTTTGAATTGGGTCTCATAGTAAGCAGTCTTTACCATTGTTCATGTATTAAATGAAGCAGGTAATAGGTCTGAGGCGATGGTGTCAGGGGCCAAAAGAACAATAGTTCTATGCCATGCACAAAGGTCTGTGATCCACTTAAACATTAACTGGCTTAACAATAACTTACATACAGAACAATGTGTTCCTTAAATATGCACAAAGTATTAGGATACTTTTTACAACTGATATTTTAAAAACAATTAAGCCTAGAGATGATCTGTAAGTGGCTCACACTTGTCAGAAATTACCAAAAGATGTGAGGACCCTAAATATCTTCACAGACTTTGAGTAACAAGATTCATTAAAAGCAACAATTTTCCCCATATTTCTAGTCTTTCTATTGACTTAATTAACTGGATCTTGGCCCACAGAAATTGCAAAGACCAGGATGATCAGAAAGTGGCAGTCAACTGTTTCCAAAATAACTGCTGCAAGGTGTGTCAGTGGAGTCAGTGAAAAAAATTAAAACCCAAGATAGAAGACAGAATAAAAGCCTTAGAAAAATTAATTTTCGAACTTAAGTTGGGAAACATATAGAAGCTTGGTAAATAATTAGAAATGTTAACCAGAATCTAAAAATGCAACCACTGCAAACAAGCCTCAAGAAAAAAAATCTTATGTAACAGAGGTTTCTGGGAGACAATGCTTAAAAATACATCAATAATGGCGAATGCTGCAGGATAATAGTGAATGCGCTTGCTCTTACTTCGAGCAGTGAAAGATTTCCTGCCAGCAATTGATGGCCTGAATCTTTTTTTTAATATATAAAACACAATGTGCTTTTCAGAGCAGAGTCTGAAATGTCTGCCACAGTTGATCTCGAATATGTAAATAACTGAGAAGACACAAACTGGATCTTGTGACTTACCATATAAAGGACATCTAAGATTGCTAAGAATATGATCACACAGGACGCTTGCTGATAAAACTGGAAGGACAGCAGCATCAAGGTGGAGCAAAAGAAGTTTCTGTAGAAAGGTTTTATGCTATTAACAGTTGCTTTATACCAACCTGAGAGACATGGTTACTGCTGTTTCAATTTGAATTCCTTGGCTGCAAATTGTTATGAAAGTACTTCCATTTTTTTTATATTTTTGTGAGGACTCGTGCTTTGAAATTGTGGAAATGGATTCCTTTGGAGCACTGAAGTGATTCCATAGATGCTGGACTTTGTTTTTTTTTAAAAAAAAGGTCACTGGAAGGACTTTGGGACTTTGTTTAAAAACACTTACTGGAAGTCACATGTCTTCAGCTAAGTAAACAGCAGTGCCTTCTGACTATGCGAGTTGTTTACAGAGAAATAACATGGCAAGATTTATGGTGGTTAAGAGTTGGTTTTGGTTTGGATATTGTTTTGAGTCAGTTGGGTTTGCAGCCTGCTGAGAGAAGCACCCAGCTCATCCTTTCTCCACCTCTTTGAGAAACCCTGAGAATCCAGTGTGTGATAGCTGAAACCCCTGATGTCGCATTTCTCCTGGAAAGCCTTCCTGACTAATGCTTGATGTCACCTGAAGAGAACTGCTCAAAAAGATCCCACTGACAGCCGTCTACACATATTTGGGATGCCAAAAAGGGACAACTGATATCATTCCATACCTTATCCTTTTCCTTCCAGAGTTAACAAGTATTTGGCCAAAGTTTTCTTTTGTCTTTTTTTGTAAAGCGATCTCTGCAGAGAAAACCTCTTTACTTTGTCTTTAACCGGTGCGTGTGTGTGTTGGGCCAAGTTAGAAGGGAACTTTTATATTTCAATCTGTGTGCTACTGTTATGCAACGTTACTGAATAAGTTTTGTTTTATAATAAATTGATAATTTTGTTGTTTATTAAAGAAACCTGGTTGGCAGATTTTATTCTGAAATAAAAAAAGTATAGAATTGTCCATATCGGTAACTGGGTAAAAAATTAAATATATGTTGTGACCTGTGGAGAAGTGGAACTAGAGAAAGACAGTGCACTCCTCTGGCCTCGATTGTAACAAAATAAATACTTGTGAGCAATGAAATAAACTGTTTATAAATCAGCAAAGTAACACCAAAACAGCTCCATAATTCTATTGGCAAAACCTTAATTCTTAAATAAAGAAATATGGAGCTTCCCTCCACCCCGAGTACAAGTGAAGCAGTTGGTTAAGTCCAAACATTGCCCATCACCAGTATTTAATTCTCATCAAATATGAAATAACAATTTCTCTTGCAACTTAATGGATTAGGAACATTTCATGAAACACAGGAGATCCAGAGCTTCTGGAGCTATAAAAATGTAATTTGTAGAAAGCAACTAGCCATAATACAAAAGGGTGGACTGTACATGGAATTTTACTTGATTACTTCAGGAGCAGTTTTACAAAATTCCACCTTTGGGGATTAAATACGATAAAGTGAGGTTAAATCCATGTAAGGGCAACCTGTAAACTAATATTAGTAGAAGATTAATGAACCAGATAGCCTTTTCTTACTGCATAACTAAATTTCTTACTTTCTTATTCAAGACATCAACCATCAGGGACCCTGAACACTTAAGTCACTGCAACATAGCAAAGACGAAATGCCACTTCTAAGGCGGCTTAAAAAAAGGGTTAGAGAACTATGAGAAACAGCATCCTGACTCATGCAACCTGCAAAAGTGCAAACATGTATACCAAGACAGATGAGTTTTTGATGTGTAGGAGAATAATTAGTCAATACATGATTAATACAACACATTAAATTGCATACTTTGTGCATTTATGCATTGCATACTCCTTCACAGTGAAGAATCACAGTACAACTTCAGAACAGTGATGAAAGAATTATAGTATAACTTAAAAGAAATGCCTATAATTTGGCATTTGCAGTAAAACTGGAACCTAGTTTGAGAGAACTTCACATTCTTTTGGCTTCATATCAATTTGGGTTAAAAGGTTTAGGAGCTCAAGCAGTCTTAAGGTTACAAAAAAAAAGTCAAATGTCTTGTCAACTCTTTCCCAAAGTTAAACATTTCACCTGCAGCTGGAGGCCAATAACCAAATGTCTGCACATTACTAAGAAGGCGTAGGTGAGAACTCTACTTTACCCTTACGTAAAATGCAGTGTGATTGGGACAGTAATATGTTAACAACCACTTAAGTGTGGATACCAGAATCAAACAGTGCCTGAGGCACAAATGAAATATTGGAATAGATATTGGTGTCCACAAGATTCACGTTTTTCACTATCTGCAAGCTAAATACAGCATATTATTAGTTACTTTGCTTGAAGCTGGGAACCTGTCCTCTTTAAAATTAGTGTAGTAGCTAAATCAAACTATGTTGTTTCAGGAAATAATATAGTTCAACAAATAATAATTATAAAAGGCTTCCTAGATCATACAAGTGGCACTGATGAATTTGGTTTGATATTGTAATTATAATTCCATCAACAGTAATCATGTTGACTATTTGTCACTGTGGAGAAACATTGCCACCTGTTGGTGTCACTCATTTACAGCGCAGCCATCATAAAAAATTAGTTACCACAACCGGCACTTTACATTGGAAAAATACTACAGTCCATGAGATATACTGGTAGAGGGAGCTGTATGTACATTTCTGTGTTTTGGTTGCCTGCTGCAAGTGTCAGGGTTGGCAATTACCCAATCAACTATGCAAACGCAGCATTGCAAAACAAAAAAAAAATTAATTGTATGCTTGAGAGCATAAATGATGCATTTGGGATTGTGCTAGCTGAATGAAAGCTTTGTATAGATTTGAGGCTTATTAAACAAATTGCTCATAGATTAAATACTACACAGAATCTAGAAAATACTGTACAGTAGGTGGTCATTTAACCTCTTGCACCTGTGCTGCTGTCAGTTTTTCAACTGCAGTGGTCATTGCAACCTTTATTTTCCTGCCCGTATTCTTTATAGAATCATGGAATGGTTACAACACAGAAAGAGGCCATTTGACCTGTCATGTCTATGCCGGTTCTCTGCAAGAGCAACTCACCTAGTCCCACTTCCCAGCCTTTTCTCCACAACACTGCAATTTTTTTTTCCTTCAGATAACTACCCAGTTCTCTTTTTAAAGCCACAATTGAATCTGCCTCCACAACACTCTCAGGCAGTGCATTCCCGATCCCAACCGTTCATTGCACAAAAAAGTCCCTCCCCATGTCGCCTCCCCCGTCAACCCCCCAAACCGGTGTCCTCTGGTTCTGGATCCCCTGGCCACTGGGAATGCTCTCTTCCCATCTATCTACTCGGTTCAGACCCCTCATGATTTTGAGCATCTCTCAGTAGGAAAGTCCTGAGCTCTCAGAGAAACTTCCTTATTAACTAAGAGGTTTCTGTATAATGTCATTGTGTATCTCGACATTTGTCCCATTTCCAATTCTCGTGTCTCTTCTGCAGGGACACATTTGCTTGGCAAAGGTTCAGTTTGAGGCCTGGATCCGTTTGGAACCACTGGCTGACTCAAGACCGCAGCAACTCTGGGTAGCACTGCCCTAATAATGCCCCTGCTCAAAGGAAGTCTACTTTAGGGGGTTCAGGGGGCAAACAAACTCCTGTTGCAAACTGATCTCCAAGCCATTGTCTCAAACATAAAAAAGTCTTCATATCACTGAGTGGTTTTATTGCAGATGTATATATTTACGTCATACCTATTACTACTGTGGCAACCCCGATGCCTCACTGTGCTATTATGAAACCTATCCTGGTGTTCACAGTCTGCAGTGTATCCATGCATGTATGATGCTCATCAAACATCCTTTTTAGAACAGGATCCGAGTAATCTTATGTCTGCAGGTTCAGGAGTTCGTGGAGCTTCTGCTTCTTACTATCAGATCACACTTTTACTTTTCTAGCACCATGTGATTAACGAATGTAGGAGTACCACACATATAAACAAACTGCAAGGAAGGGTCAGGGGTAACAGACTATTGATCCTGACTGTTCTGGGGAGCTTGTTAAAGTTCTTCCTGGACTGCAAAGGAGTCTTGCAATTCAAGGAAGGCCTGCACGCCACCTGTCCCCACAAACTATCACATTCTTGGCAGGTCTCTCACCCCCAACCCCAAATGGGCCGTTGCTCCCTTTCATAAACAAATAAAATATATTCCATAAAATGATCAACAGTGTTGTTTCCCACCTCTCCCATCCAACGTACTGGATGCTGGTAAGAGAATGGCATGGAGGAAAGTAAAATACTGGAAGTGAGCCCCATAGGCGTGATCCAGGATGCAACCATGGCCTGAAAGACTCCCGACAGAAAATTCTGCGCAACAAATTCAAATCTCTTCTAAAGGAAGTCAAATTCTATTTTGTACAAATGCTGCAGCCGGACCTACCAGCTTCCTCTGGTTGGCCATGTTCTAGTTTTAATTTCTATTCCTCTGGTTGGCACGAAAGATGCACTGATTGGCGCAGGCAGCAGCATATATAATACTAATCGTCTGACCTTAGAAACTCCGCTGGGACATTCTCTCAGTTTGTCAGCAGCGGTTGCCTGATAGTTACAGTAGCAAAACAGGATTGTGAATGTTTTCCCTCTATTTTTGGATGTATGTAAATGGGAGTCCAGGTTACATTACACTTAAAAATTACAAAATATTCTTACATTTTATTTAATTTTCTTACTTTGCAAAAATACTAATCCAATTTCCTTTTAAATGCTGTTATAACTTCTGCATTGATAGCCAGTTGTTGCAAAGCTTTTAATGTTCTAATATCCATATGGTGCAAAAAGATTCTTTTAACTTCCCCCTTCAGTCTTCTATACATAGTCTTAAATTGGTAACGTGGCATCGACTGATCAAGTAATGGAAACAATCTTTCACTCTTTACCATAAATTTTTTACAATTTTTAGAATTTCTATTCGGTCATTCATTAACCTTCTCTGTTCCAATGAAAATATCCTCTTTTTAAGCTTTTCTTTACAATCATCATCTTTCTGGCGCAGATATGATGGGCCAAATGGCCTCCTTCTGTGTTGTAAATCCTTCTATGTTTCTTAATTCTGGTATCATCCAGGTGGCTCTCTAGAGTCTATGACTCTAATATCTTTTTTATAATGGGATGCCCAGAACTGCAAGCAGTTATCCAAATTGTGGCTTAACCAGTAGCTTACACAAATTCATAGTCATTACCTGACCTTTGCATTCAATGCCCTTGCGTACAAAGTCAGAAATCCATTTGTCTTCTCTGGCCTATTCTACCTTCAAAGATCAATAATCTACACCCCAAGATCTCTTTCTTCCACTGTTAAGATTATTATTTAAGGTATATACCCTTAACATTTAGAGTATACCTCCTTTCACTGTGCTTTCCCCCCCCCCCACCCCGCCAAAAAAAAATATTCATTCATACTTCTTTGCATTGAGTTGCATCTGCCACCTATCTGTCATTCTGCTAACTTGACCACAAATGCCTGCAATCTTCCACAGTTTGCCATTTCACCTACGTTCTTTCATATCAGCAGCAAACTTTGATGATAATTCTATTACGCCCATGCCCAAACCATTTATACAAAATGGAAAAACAGGTCACAATACAAATCCCTGGGCACACCATGAACCACATCAATTTATTCTCTACTTTCTGTCCCCCAACCCTTTGCCCATTCTACTACATCCCATTTCACACTGTATCCTTCAATAATAGAAAAAAAAAATGTTGTTACATTATCTAAAGCCAACAGAAATGCCACAAGGTATAGTATCCATATTAACTTCAACAACAGTTCAACTATCTTGAAACATTTATTTGAATTACTCAAACAATTTGCCTTTACAAACCTATGCTGACTGTCCTTCATCAGGCTTTCAAGCGTTCATTCGCTTCATCTTTTATTATGAACTTGAGAAGTTTATTCACATCCATAGTAAAACCAGCTGGCCAATAATTTGTTGGATTATCCCTTTTCCCTTCCTTGAACAGTGCAGCAACATTTTTCATCCTCCTTTAGCACAATTAGTTTCCATAATTTGAGGAAAATTATGATTAGTGGTTCTGTTATCTGCAGCACCAGCCTTTTTTCAGTATTCTCAAGTACCTCCTCCCTAACTTCCTTCAGTATTCAGTAATAGCGTGATTTTAATAAAATAACTACATTCTTCTGATGACTGTGCTCTGGAGACTTCAGTTCTTTACAAATTGGTGATAAACCAGGGAAAAGTTATAACTTTTGATGATGAGGTTGTCCATATAAAATTCAAGGATAGCATTACTGCACTGATTTATCATTCAAGCAAAATTAGTCTTTGGTTTCATATCAATCGTCTGCAGTGCAGTGTTTTCCTCCAATTATCAGCCAAATGACAAAGATGCCCACAGACCCCACATCTCTTCCAGAAATGTGCACTCTAGGGGAGTAGGCATCATGTGAATAGATGCACACAATTTTAAATTTGCTGCCTACAGCTCTGGTTGCACATACACATCAACCTACTTTAACAGTTATGAGCAAGATGTTTTAAAACCCCAAGTGAAATTGAGCAGGTTACTTGGAAAAAAAATTAAAATTCAGCATCCGGAAGCTGCTAGAGATTTTTCCACTAAGCAGTCTATTTTCATTTGTCATTCTGCTATTATTACTCCACTATATTTAGTTCTGACTTCCTTATTGATGATACTGCCAAAAATATTCATAAATTCTTGCAGTCCCAGCCGTAATGGGCAGTGTCATGCAACTTTTATTCATTCAGACTGCAGTCACATGATTCATAGTCTAGTAGTACTATAGATGTCATTGGCATCTGCTCCAACAGCTGCTTACTGTATATAATTACAACATCACCACCATCTCCATTTAGACAGAGTGCGCACAAGAAAATCCGCATGCATCAAGACAACAAGTCTGCAGTCTGCCAACTGACTGAAGTATTGAATTTAATCATTACAACTTTATGCGATTAGATGTTCTCATTCTAGCATATCCTTAGCATAATTCCTTTCAAATAAGATTTTACATCTCAAAAGGTATCATGAGTCCAAAGGGCAAAACTGCAGGTTAACAAAGCCATAAAGTACTAAGTACCAGAGTTAATTTCTCTTCACTGTGTAAAAAAAAGTTCTTCCTCGCATCCCTCCCACATCTCCTGCCCAAAACCTTAAATCTGTGTTCCCCCAGTCCTTGTACCATCAGCTAATTGGAACAACATTCTTTGTCTACCTTAATCTAAACCTGTCAATCTTGTACATCTATTTTTCTATTAAAGGGATCAAAGGGTATGGGGAGAAAGCAAGAACAGGTTACTGAGTTGGATGATCAGCCATGATCATAATGCATGCCGGAGCAGGCTCAAAGGGCCGAATGGCCTACTCCTGCTCCTATTTCCTATGTTTCTATCTCTATCAAATCTCCCCTCAATCTCTTTTGCTCCAAGGAGAACAATCCCAGCTTCTCCAATCTAATCTTGTAGCTAAAATTCCTCATTCCTGGAACATTCTGGTAAATGTCCTCTACACTCTCTCAAGGACCCTCATATCCTTCCGAAAGCACGGTGACCAGAACTGGATGCAATGCTCTAGTTCTGACCTAGCCAGAACTTTATAAAGGCACAGCATAACTTCCTTGCTTTTCTACTCACTAACTCGATTTATGAAGCCCAAGATCCCATATGCTTTGCAAACTTGTTATGACCAAGGTGGGAGCAATGCACTGTCAATTCAGTACCATTACTCCACAGTTCACAGCATATTATTAAAGTTTTCCCACCTACCGGAAATTAGCCAAATTAAATACTTTAACACCCCCCCCCTCCCCCCGCACCCCAGAATAAAACAGACCAAACCAGGCATCTTTAAACAAGCTATTTATTAATAAACTAAATCTGAAACACTATTGAGATAAACCGATGTCTAAAAGACTTTATAACTTTTTTTTTTAACCCTTATGCATACACACATGCATTCAAAAACCAACGGTTAACTGGTTTAAAAAAATGTTTCTTAGGAATAAATAAGCAGCTGGGTTGCAAGTCTCTGTGGGTTACGTTCCCAGTTGGTGAGGTGTCCCAGAATAGAATAATCAGATGCCACTCAAAGTCTCCAGGCGAATTCGACAAACAGTCTTTAAGGGATGGGCATTCAAAGCACTTCGGTTGCAGCAGGCGTCACACAGTTCATTCAACAAGGGGTATAGCAACAAGTCTATTTGGATTTTGAAGTCGGTAGTCTTTCAGAAGAAACTTCACTGAGGATTCCAGCAAACACAAGCAGACAACAGAGTCACTCCTGAAGCAGAGACTTCTTAGAGTTTGGAAGTAAAAAAAAAATGAATTTGCTACCTCCCACAATACAAACGTTCTTTTCCAGGGGTTTTTTCTCTCCTTAGGCAATACAGAGCCTGAAGATAAATATAGATTTTCTGCTAGGAGAGAGGGATCCTTTTTTCAGTAAGCACGCTTCGCTGGTTTCCAGTTCAAACCAGTTATAGCCAGTCTTTACACACAGTCAAAAGTTACAATACAACACGTGACCTCCTCTCTCTCCTGCTGTTGCCGAGAAAACAGGTGCAGCTGGTGGCACACTGTGCTCCTTAGTTTTTAAAGGGACAATGTTTTTTAAACAGAGGAGAAAAAAAACAGTTCCAAGAAAAACTCCTCTCTGTCAATATGTCCTGGCACCTTCAAAAATCTATGTACATGAACCCCTAGGTTCCTCTGCCTCATACTTCTCCAACACCATGATCTATCCTGCTCCTGTCTGAGAAGCAATCATTTACGTCTTGTTGCTTTCTGTCCTTAAACCAATTTTTTAAATCCAAGTTGACACTGTCCCTCCAATTCCATGAACCTCAATTTCTTCAACCAGCTTTTTAATGTAATACTTTGTCAAGTGCTTTCTTAAAATCCATATGCACAACATTCACTGCTTTCCCTTCATCAACCTTCTCTGTTACTTTATCAAATTATTAGTCAAGCATGAGCTGCCTTTTACAAATCAGTGTTGGCTCTCCCTAATTACCTCAAATCTCTCCAAGTGCTTGTTGATTTTATTCCCTGATTATTGTTTCTAAAATCTTAAACTGACCAGTCTGTAGTTACTAGGAATGTCCTTAAAACAAAGGACTTTCATTTGTATAGGGACTTTCATGACCACCGGATGGCTCAAAGCACTTTACAGCCAATGCAATATTTTTGAAGCGTAGACACTGTTGTAATGCAGGAAACGGAGCAGCTAGTTCCCACACAACAAACTCCCACAAACAGCAACACGATAATGACCAGATACTCTGCTTCAAAGATGTTGATTGAGGGATAATATTGGCCAGGACACTGGGGATAACTACCCTGTTCTTCTTCAAAATAGTACCATGGGATCTTTTGCATCCACCTGAGCAAGCAGATGGGGCCTCGGTTAAACGCCTCATCCGAAAGATGGTACCTCCAACATTGCTGCGCTCCCTCAGTACAGCAATGGAATGTCAGCTTTAATTTTTGGGCTTGTGGCCTGGAGTGGGACTTGAACCTGGAACCTTGTGACTCAGAGGCAAGAATGCTACCAGCTGAGACACTTACACCCTTTCTTGAATAATGGTGTCACATTTGACACCCTCCAATCCTCTGGCATCTCCCCTGTATCTAGGGAAGATTGGAAGATTATGGCAAGCCCTTCCACTATCTCCACTCCCACATCCTTTAGCAACCTGGGTTATGAGGATCGGACCAGGTGACTTATCCATTCTAAGCACAGCCAGCCTTGATTTTTTTAAGAAATTTTTTTTTTATTCTTTCATGGGATGTGGGCATCACTAGCAAGGCCAGCATTTGTTGCCCATCCCTAACTGCCCTTGACAATTGGCTGGCTTGCTAGCCATTTCAGAGGGCAGTTAAGAGTCAATCACATTGCTGCGGATCTGGAGTCACATGTAGACCAGACCCGGTCAGGACAGCAGATTTCCTTCCCTAAAGGACATTCGTGAACCAGATGGGTTTTACAACAATCATGATAGTTTCATGGCACCATAACTAACACCAGCTTTCAATTCCAGACTTTTATTAATTGAATTTATTACTTAATTGAATATAAATTCCACCAGCTGTTCTGGTGGGATTTGAACCTATGCCCCCCCAGGAAATTAGTCTGGACCTCTGGATTACTAGCCATGACATTACCACTACGCAACCGTCTCCCCTTTCCAGTGCATCCTGACTATCAATTTTCACCCCATCCATTACCTCTACCATCTCCGCTTCTACCGATATTTTGTCAGCATCCTCTTCCTTAGTAAACATAGATACAAAGCACTCATTAAGTATTCTAGCCTTGCCCTGCGCCTCTAAGCATATATCAGTTTATTGATTCCGAATAGGCCCACCCCACCTCTTACTACCCGCTTACTATTTACATGCCAGATGATTATTTCCGGGTTCCCTTTTATGTTAACAGCCATTCTATTCTCAAATTCTCTCTTTGACAGTCTTATTTTCTTCTTCACTTTCCTTCTCAGCTTATTGGACCCCTAAATCTCTCTGGACCTCCATTGTTCCTAGCTTATCATTTAAATACCCAGATCAATCCATTTTTGGTCCAGTATGAGTTCTGAGTACCTTTTGTTCAGTGCACCAAACTAAACACAGTGGGCCAAAGGAAATCATCTGCAGTTCACATTCTTTGGGCTGGAACCTGGGCATCCAGCTGTAGTCAATGACCAAAATAAGACCACAAGTAGAAGTTCAAGCCGATTGCACTAAATTCAGGTCCCATATGTCCAACAAAATTCAGATGACAAACTGCTTTCATAATGTGATATTGTGATAGGATATTTCCCTATTGAGTTTGATAGCAAAAGATCACAGCAGGCTAAAATGGCTATGAGATGAACATAGAGATAAATTCCAGTCCAAGGTCAAAGCACTTAAAAGGAGTTCCTGTAATTTTCTGTTAAGTAAACTTAATAATTTAAAGTTGTAAAATGTCTGAGCAGGTTTGAGAAGCAAGTGAGGTGTTCACCACAGTTTATGTAAGACCTAGTCAAAAAGCTCTCAACGTCCAAGTTTTCAACTGGAAGGAACTGAAGGCAGCCTATGGAGAGCAACTGAAGATCTTCATTAATAGGCAGATCTGAATTTGCTAGAGCTTGAATGCGTTCGGATTATTGCTTCTTCTCTTCTGCGATATGGTGGCGAGGATAAGGATATAGACTGGCAATGTTCATTGCAGCACTCCTGTTATGATTCAGCTGCAGATCCTCAAGGTATGCATGTACACGTCCAGTCCATGCTACTGCACAATAATCCGCTACTGAGAAAAGGAGGATAAAAGTGGCTGCCTACAGAGGAGAAGCATCTGCTCCCCACCTGGCCCAAGTTAATTTATGGATTAAGTTGATTCTAGATTTTATCTTGGCTGCAGTTTTTAATAAAATATTGATAGTATGCGAGACTACAATCCAGAACCACTCCAGGTTAGTACCCAAGCTCACTACTACAGAAAGAAGCACTCAATCGCTTCTTTTTCTGCCAATTATTGAAATGAAATGCAGAAACGAGCAATTTTCTGAGAACTCAGACTAAGCTTATCAGACTTATAATAAGTCTTTAAATATGTATGAACAAGAGTAAACCATTCAACCTCATGAGAGGGTTCTGCTATTTAATTAGATCATGGTTCATCTGTACCTCAATTCCATTTACCCACCCTTGATCCATATTCTTCAACAGATTCAACCAACAAAAATCTACTGATCTCAATCTTGAAATTTCAATTGCTGTTCAACAGGGGCTTAAAAGACTAAAAATTATGAGGAGGGGTTGCATAAACCTGGCTAGAATTCCTGAGTTTAGAAGGTTGAGGGATGATCTAATTCATATCCACAGACTTTTGGGAAAGAATTGAAGATTTCCACTACACTTTGTGAAAGTGCTCCCTGATTTCACTCCTGAATGGCCTAGGTTAATTGTTAAGATTGCACCCCCTTGTTCTGAATTCTCCCCTCTCCCCACCACCACCACCAAAGGAAATAGTTTCTCCATGTCTAAAATAATACAGGGATTTGATATGGTAAACACCTCAATTAGATAGTGCTAGTGAGTATAGAAGTAGGAAAATACACCAGATGAATGCGTGGCTGGAGAGATAGTGCAGGAGGGAGGGCTTCAGATTTCCAGGGTATTCGGACCAGTTCTGGGGAATGTAGAACCTGCATAAGCTGGACGGTCTACACCTGAACAGGACTGGAACAAATACCCTTGCAGGAAGCTTTGCTAGTTCTGTTGGGGATAGGTTAAACTAGTTTGGCAGGGGGGGGGGGGGGGGGGGGGGGGGTGGAAACAGAGAAGCCTGAGGGGAGATCTGATTTAAATGTGCAAAATTTTGAGGGGCCTTGATAGAGTGTAGGTGAAGGGTCTATTCACCTTAGCAGAGAGGTTCATGATGAGGCAGCATAGATTTGAAGTGATTGGTAGAAAAATTAGAGGGGAGATGAGGAAAAACTTTTTCACCCAAAGGGTGGTGATGGTCTGGAACTCTCTGCCTGAAAGGCTAGTTGAGGCAGAGACCCTCAACTCATTCAACCGGAGTCTGGATATGCATCTGAAGTGCCGTAACCTGCAGGGCTACGGACCAAATGCTGGAAGGTGGGATTAGAATAGGTGGATTGTTTCTCAGTTGGCAAACACGATGGGACAAGTGGCCACTTTCTGTGCCTTAAACTTTCTATGATTCTATGGGAACACGAAGGCAGTTTCAGATAGGTCAATTTCAAAGCAGGGAACAGGAGGAGAAAATTAGCGAGTGACTCTGAAAGATAGAAGAAGCAAAGGTGCAGCACAGGAATTGGGTAGTGTTAAAGGGTATTTATTTAAGTGCAAGGAGTATAGTAAATAAAGCCAATGAGCTGAGGGCACAGAGACACATGGCAACACGATATCATTGCTATAAAGGAAACTTGGCTTAAAGAGGGGCAAGAATGGTAGCTCAACATCCCAGGATATAGAGTTTTCAGGTGGGATAGAGAGGGAGATAAACAAGGAGGGGGTGTAGCATTATTGGTTAAGGAGGGACGGACGATATGCTAAATGAATCATCAAATGAGGCCATATGGGTGCAGCTCAGAAATAAAGGGGCAGCCACACTACTAGGCGTGTACTATAGACACCAAATAGTGAGAGGGAGGTAGAACAACAAATATGTAGGCAGATTTGAGTGCAAAAACTATAAGACATTAATAGTTGGGGATTTCAACTACCCTAATATCAACTGGAATACAAACAGTGTGAAGGGCCCAGAGGGCACAAAATTCTTGAACTACATTCAAGAGAACTTTTTTAGCCAGCATGTAACAAGTCCAACAAGAGGGGCGCAATTCTAGATTTAGTCTTCAGTAATGAAGTTGGGCAAGTGGATGAACTAACAGTGGGTGACCATTTTGCAGATAGTGATCATAATAGTTAGTTTTAGCATATTCATGGAAAAAGTCAAAGATAAAACAGGAGTAAAAGTTCTAAATTGGGGGAAGGCAAATTTTACGAAACTGAGAGGTGAACTGGCAAAAGTGGACGGGATACAGCTACTTGAAGGAAAATCAGTAGCAGACCAGTGGGAGGTATTCAAAAGCAAGATGCTACAGACACAGTGTAGGCATATCCCTACAAAGATAAAGGGTGGCACTGCCAAATCTAGAGGCCCCTGGTTATCTGGATGCTTACAGGGTAAGTTGAAGCAGAAAAAGAAAGCTCATGACGATTACAAAAATGTTAATACTTTAGAAAGTGGTCTACATGGATTTTACTAAGGTATTTGACAAAGTCCCGCATGGCAAACTGGTCAGTAAAATGAAAGCCCATGGGATACAGGGGAATGTGACAGGTTGGATCCAAAATTTGCTCAATGACAGGAAACAAAGGCCAGTAGTCGCAGATATTTTTGTGAATGGAAAACTGTTTCCAGTGGCGTTCCACAGGGCTCAGTGTTGGGTCCCTTGCTGTTTGTGGTATATATTAATGATTTGGACTTAAATGTGAGAGGCAGGATTGGGAAATTTGCTGATGATGCATAAATTGGCTATGTAGTTGATAGTGAAGAGAATAGTGCAGACTCCAGAATGATAATGTTTCTATGAGAACATAAGGTTACGTTTCTATGTTTCTATATCAATGGTCTGGTTGCGTGGGCGGAAAAGTGGCAAATGGAATTCAATCCAGAGAAGTGTGAGGTAACGCATTTGGGGAGGGCAAACAAAGCAAGGGAATACACAATAAATGGAAGGATACTGAGAGAGGTAGAGGAAGAGAGAAACTTTGGACAGCATGTCCACAGGTTGCTGAAAGTGGCAGGACAGGTAGATAGAGTGGTGAAGAAGGCATATGGAATGCTTTCCTTTATTGGCCAAGAAATAGATTACAAAAGCAGGGATGTAATGCTGGAGATGTTGAAAGCAGCCTTGTACACTGGTGTAAAGGAGGAGTTTGGCAGGCTGGATTAAAGAAGCCAGTGAGCCAAATTTGGCCAATGGTCCTGTAGGAAATCACTGCTGTAGTGCTATGTAATGACCCAACATAAGGAAGCAATGAGATGCCATGAACCTTGATGACCATTGATGCAGCAGTCCCTGTCCTGAAAATGGTTTCTAGGTCTGGCTGCAGGAGACTGCAAATTTCTATCACAGCCTTATCACAGAATCATAGCCTCTGCATGCCTCACATACACATATAGCAACACAAGGGCGGAAAAAGCAAATAAGCAGTCAGGTTACATCGGCACCATCCAGCTAAATGGCACAATTAACAAGCTGAACTGCCTTTAAGAAAACGAGAGTCTAACATGGCTGATAAGACTGACTGCAAAACTGCCAGCTTACACGAATGCCGAGTGGCTGCAATGTTGTTCAAATGCTACAACTGTATTAGGAGGCCAATCAGATCATTACACCATTTTGGGGACTTAATGACTCTCCGTCTTTAAGACCCTCCTTTAAACTTAACTGTTTCACCAAGTTTTTGGTCACCTGTCCTAACATCTCACGTGGCTCAGTGACATATTTTGTTTGATAATACTCCAGTCAAGTGCCTTGGGATGTTAAAAAGGCCTAACATCAAGACAAGTTGTTATTGGAGTACAGGGTTGGCCAACCTTTTTGCATGGGGGGGGGGGGGGGGCACATTATAATTTATGTCTTACATAGAGGGCCGGTGAGACAATTTCAGAAAGATAAGGGCATTAAAAATTTATCTTGCTATCAAAACAACAAATGTGCATTTTTTGACCTACTTTCTCATCACTATGTTGGACACTGATTTAGTGAAATACCTGGCATTTTTTTGCTTGCACAAGTAGTCAATGTTTGCCCGCACACTTCTTGTAGTGATGTGGAGTATTACAGATAGGTGTCCATCTGTCAGGAGTGATCTTGATCACTCTCTGTCTCTCCCTTGCTCTCTGTTTCTCCCCCCCCCCCACTCTCTCTCTCACTGTTCCCCCATCCTCTCTCTCGCTGTTACAACCCCACCCCCCAGCCCCCCGACAGTTGCAGGGAACGAAAGCACTGTGGTGGGTCAGTTTTTCTAAAAGAAAAAAAATCGCACTGTCAGTTTCCCAACTTCAGACATATTCCGGGTTTTCCAGCTGGCTTTTAAAATATGTCAGAACCTGACGGAAAACCCTGAATCTGTCCGAAGTTGCGAAACTGCTGTTCCCGATGTCAGCACCTGTCAGCTGTGAAACTGACAGCACGATTTTTTAAAAAGCTCATCTGAAAGATGACAATGGAAAATTTCTCATCTCTGAAATACATCCGCAGACCAAATGGAAACCTTTAGCGGGCCAGATCCTGGCCCATGGGCCGTATGCTGGATGACCCTGTTGCACCTGATGCACAGGCATTGGGTCACACACTTTCCAGTAGATTACGCATAGGGGTATGGAAGCACAGTAAAGTTACTGGACTAGTAATCCAGAGGCCTGGACTAATGATCCAGAATCAGGAGTTCAAATATCAACTTAGTAGATGGGGAATTGAAATTCAATTAATTAAATAAATCTGATATTAAAAGCTAGTATCAGCAATGGTGACCATGAAACTACTGGATTGTTGTAAAAACTTTTGATTCACTATTAGGGAAGGAATCTGCCATCTTTATCTGGTCTGGCCTATATGTGAGTCCAGACACACGCAATGTGGTTGACTCTTAACTGCCCACTGAAATAACCTAGCAAGCCACTCAGTTGTATTCAAGTGGCAAACCATCATCACCTTCTCAAATGCAATTCAGAATGGGCAATAATTGTTGGCCTTGCCAGCGATGCCCACATGAATGAATAAAAAAACAGGCCTGGGCAGCTGCTAATGATGAGCATCAGTGCTACAGAGGTATAAGATTCTAGGACCAGTAATGTTAAGATTTTAAAAGTCTTCACTTTGTTGTTCCACCATAACTAAAACAAACGAGTAACCCACTCTTCCAAATTTTATTTTTGCTGATTAAAAAGACGAGAGCCAAGACCATCCCTAACTCCAGTTCCGAAGAATTCACGTTTAAAAAATGGACAAAAAGAAATCAAATACTTGACAATTTCTTTAAAATCTATTTTATAAACATACATACACATATTTTAGAAATATTCACCAAGACATGTCTATACAGTCAAAAGACTTTCAGTGATACAGACTTCTAATAAAGAATAGTTTTTGTTCCCCAGTAACCCATTTCAGGTTATATTCCAATATCACAAATGTAATCATTCAGTGGAGCTATCAAGTATTAACTGAATCAGCAGCCCGGTCAATATTCACCTTTGCTACTTGCAACTCACACGTCATTCCACATAACAAGCACAAGTTAAATTGATTACGCTATTGGTGCATGCATCTGGATAAAAAAAAACAATGGATGGATTTGCTGCAATAAAGTATGTGCAGCTACCCGCTTAAATCCAGTTGAGTAATAGCAGTTTAAAAAAAGAAACTTGTAACTCAGACGCTTGCACCTGCTCATTTTAATAGTGCTATGTTGATTATAGGCTTGAGCAATAGAATATTAAAATATCCTTTACAATTTAAAAGTAATATACATCATTTGATCCCTACAGTATATGCTAAAATGTCAATGTCAATGAAGACCACTGGCCTTCATTCAAGTAGAGCTCAACATTATTGCTGAAGCTTTGAAATGGTCAAACTAATCATGCATGGAAGATTGCATGATCTAATCATCTTTCCATTTCAGTTCATTTTTAAAATGGATTAAACAACCCACATAACATGTGCTTGGATTGAATGTGAATGTTAATAAAAATTTGCATCTATCCAGCATTGGAAAACTGCAACAGACTTGCAGTCACAAGGTTTGATGCACGAGCTTAAGACATCTTAGTTTGAGCATTGAGGATATTTTTTAAATGCCATTTCTGTATCCATATGTACATTCCACTCATACTTTGTGTTACCTAATTATTGAAGTCAAATCCATATTGAATGCATTGAGCTTACACAGTCTTAATAAAAACAGTAATAAATACCTGAGACTTGAGTATTGAGCACCCTTTTACAAGTACCTGCTAAAACTAGTGGACACAGTCCAAATGTCATTGGCTGAGTAACCACAACAGGATATATCAAAATGAGATTTAATGCATTGTTTACTGAGCCAATCTTAGCTTTCATAAAGACAGGCTTACTGTTGTGAAGTAGAAAATATTCAGTACAGCCTTTTTTCATTGTAGCTAACATGAAAAAAAAGTAAACAACTTAATTCAGCCCAGCTACCATCTCTCAATATTGTATTTACTCCATTAAAATGTGCTCCCCCACACACGCACCTATACACAGTGATGAACACACTACCATACCAGCCTGTGCATAACTGGTTCAATTAACATTTGATTTCAGTTACAGATTCATATGAAAGATCCCTCAAAACATCAGCGGTAAAATTTCGTGGAATTCCTTGATCATCCGCCATAACTTTAGTGAAAGATCGGCAAACCCTGAGAATCGAACATTTACGCCATTTCTCCAAAGGTGTCTGCAAAAGTTACAGCAAATGATTGGGAGATGAAAGGAACAACTGACAGAAATCCCTATTGGTATCTTTATAATAAATAGAAATTGAATTATCTTATTCTGTAATTCTAATAGGTCACTGCTCCCTCAAGCTGTAATTGTCATATTTGTCAGAGAAAGCAAGAGAAATACATTGATATAGAACCTTTGGGACTGTTACATAAATAACCATCTTTACAACAAGGTGGGCATTGCTGAGAGTGGCAAGGACAAATTACTACAGCTAATTCCAGCACAGTGTAATAAATATTACTAAAATCATCAAGAATTAATTCTACCTTTAAAAAGGCCAAAATATTAGCATAACTACTGTAAAAGGCATCAATTATCACTTAAAGGTAACAAGTCATTATGAATTTAAGTTACATTTCAGAATGTACATGGACTCCCATGATATTTTTCAGTTACAACTGTAAATATGCAATATGGGATACAATATGTATTAGTGCCACATTAAATCAATTATAGCAATCTATAACCATGGTCAAACTATTAAAGTTACTTTTGTGATTTTTCACTGTAATTATAAAAAGGTACTCAAAAATATGCTGCAAGAGACAATTAAATGTTACAAGGGTCCTCTGATACAATGTACAATTTGGCCTTCTGATTTTTGGGTTTTAGTCATCAGAGTTTGGGTTAAAAAAAAGACAAAATCAACTATAAGCAAATACAAGCTCTCTTCTGTCAAGAAGTAAAAAAAAGCATAATCACAGAATTGTTACAGCACAGAAGGTGGCCATTCGGCCCATCGCATCCACACTGGCTCTCTGAAAGAGCAATTCCTTCAGTTCCATTCCCCTACCTTCTCCCCATAACCCTGCACATTCTTCCTTTTCATATAACTGCCTAATTCCTTTTGAATGCTTCAATTGAACCTACCTCCACCACACTCTCAGGCGGTGCATTACAGACCTTAAACACTCACTGCGTGAAAAAGTTTTTCCCTCATGTCACCTTTGCTTCTCTTACAAAATACTTTAAATCTGTGCCCTCTCGTTCTTGATTGTTTCACGAGTGGGAACAGTTTCTCTCCATCTACTCTGTCCAGACCCCTCACGATTTTGAATACCTCTATCAAATCTCCCGTCAGCCTTCTCTTCTCCAAGGAAAGCAGTCCTAACTTCGCCAATCTATCTTCGTAACTGAAATTCCTCATCCCTGGAACCATTCTCGTGAATCTCTTCTGTGCTCTCTCCAATGCTCTCATGTCTTAATAGTAAAACGGAGCTAACGTACTTCATTACCTGTATCCTTGCATTCCATCCCCAATGGAACCTTGTTCAACCCTCTGTACACAAAACAATAACCGGAATACACATTCTACACCTACTGCTGTCATTATGGTGAGGAGGTGAAATATGTCAATCAAAATGATTGTGTACATCATAACAAAAAACGTAATATGCTGATATGGGGATTTCCGTTTTCCTAAGCTTTAACCCTAATTTTAGAATAAAGCCATTAAAGAGGATGGGTAAGTAATGGGCTCAACCCTAAAATTGAAAGACCTAGGTTATATATAATGCAAATCAAAAATAACGAAGACGCAGATGCTGTTTGAGCAAGAGCTCATGAGCATGGTATGATGGAAAAATTGAAAGAACTGCAGAATTGATAAAATACCAGCACTATTCCTGGAACTCCATTAAGCAAAAATTATTCAAATATATACCTGCAGTCCTGCTCATGCCTCAAGTGGTATATAATTCACATCCCATGTTTATAATACACTATTCATATCAATAACAAATCAGAAAACTGAGTACAGACCGTATGTCATGTGTCAGGTCCAAGGGCACAGCTCATCAGTGCAACTGTGACAGATTTCTAAAGACAATTACATTCTGAATTTTCGAATTGCTTTCATATTGCATAAATGAAGGAGATCAATAGAGAAAAATGGCTTTTTGAAACAGGCAGCTGTAAGGACAGTTAGGCTTGTTGAAGGGAACACTGAGAACCTTCGTTGAGGAAGACATCTTCAGTTAAATAAGATGATCCACTGATGTGGGGAAGTGTGGTGTGGTCTTCATTTGGTATAATTTCCTGCAGACAAGTTGTGCTATGAAGAGAGAGAGTCCAGTCACAGACTCACTTCATATAACTATTCTGTATATCCACCCCACTGTAAAATAAAACAGCTTGTTTCATATCTGTCCTCTTCTCATCCAGTACCAGTTTACAATCTGCTTTTGGAGAGACTGAAAAAGCATTTTTGCAAAAGATACAAATATCCAATTGAGTTTAGATCATAAAAGAGGTGACTACTGTTACACCCCTATGTTACATTACTGTTTGATTAGATAGTGTGAATCAACTCCCATAAAAGCGAGGTACAGATGACTTGTGGCAGCAATTAGCATCACTAAACCAGAGAAGATTTCTATCGCAGTCCTCAATTTGTAACATCCAGTTTCTCTGTACTATGCACGTAAATCCTGGTGAATGACGATAGCAAGGGACACTCAAGAATAATTTGAGGGCTGCAGATAATACTACATACCATGAAAAGCAAAGTTTATGCAATTTATAATCTTAATCCTGAAAAAGAGATCATTCTGATCCAATGAAACATAGTAAGCACTTAAAAGGTTAAAACTTAATGCAAGGAAGCACAAACAATTATATTTAATTGCATAAAGTGGGGTTTACTTTCTAAATGCACTTTAGAAAGGAAAACATTTCTGCAATACCCATAATCTACCACACGATGATGCCATAGATCACAAATCTTAATAAAAGCCTCTGTAAGGGTACAGAAATGTTGGAGTTCAGAAATAAAAACAAAATTGTGCAATTGCACAGTTGATCTTTTAAGATCTGTGATGAGAAAAGATAGATTAACATTTTGGCCATAGACCCTTCTCTTCTGATTACACTGTTACAATGCTTAGACCTTTAATGTTTTGGGCAGCAGGTCACTGGTTCATCTGGCCTATCCTTCCAAACCACCTGTGATTTCCTTAATGGGACTGTGAAACTATTGTCCACATCTCCTTTCCAACTAGAAATTTATCCAATCCTTATTATTTGAAAATGAAAATAATACAGCATCCTTGGATGGAAATCTTTACAGCCTACAACGTTATCTCCGATGTCGGAAACCTTTTTAGAGTGCTTTCCTTTGTGATACTTAAAAGGGAGAAAGTACACTTGAATCATTAAGTATCAGCTTGCCTCATTTCTCTCACCTTGAAGTCAGAAGATTGAGAGTTCACGTCCTACTCCAGGACTTGAGCACAAAATCTAGGCTGGCACTTCAAGGAAGTATAGAGCATGGTTAGAGGTGACTGCTCAGGTGGAGAGAGAAAAATAAAGACAGAATTAAATTGGCTCTTCCTTTTGCAAATGCTGACAGACCAACTGTATTTGCAGCATCTCCCAAAAGAAAATTTTCAAAACTCATTGGAATGGACTCCCAAGCATCACAAGGGAAGGCAGATACAACAAGCAGTTGAAGAGGCAAATGGTGTGTTAGCCTTTATTGCAAGCGGGTTGCATTATAAGAGTAAAGAAGTTTTGTTGCTCTCATATGGAGCTTTGCCGAAACCGCACCTGAAGCACTGTATGCAGTTTTGGTCTCCTTACCCAAGGAAGGTCTCCTTACCTTAGAAGGGGTGCAACAAAGGTTCACTAGATTGGTGTGTTCTGATGCAAGGTAATTGACTTGAAACATGAACTCAGTTTCTCTTTCCACAGATGCTGCCAGACAAGAATGTTTGCAGCATTTCCTGTTTTAATTTCTACATGGGAGTCAAGGGTTATGGGGGGGGGGGGGTGCAGGGGGACGGTAGGAAAGTGGAGTTAAGGCCACAATTCGATGAAGTATGATCTTATTGAATGGCGGAGAAGGCTCGAGGGGGCCGAATGTCCTACACCTGCTCCTATTTCTTATGTTCAGATTTTCAGCATCTGCAGTATTTTGTTTTTTCTTTCATTCGAATGATGCCCGAGATGCGAGGTTGAGTAGAATGGCCCTATATTCTCTGGACTTTAGAAGAATGAGAGGTGATCTTATTGAAACACATAAAATTCTGAAAGGGCTTGGCAAGGTAGATGTTGAGAAGTTTTATCCCCTGGCTGGAAAGTCCTGAACTAGGGGTCATCGTTTCAGGTTAAGGGTTCAATAATTTACTACTGAGATGAGGAAAAACTTCTTCACTCAAGTGGGTTGGAAATCTTCAGAACTTCCCACCCCATGATTTTACTGAATGGCAATGCTGGCACAATGGACAGTATGGCCTACTGCTGCTCCTACTTAGGTTATTGTAGAAAGATTTAGAAAGTTGAAAATAAACCAATCTGCAGGCTCCAATTACTTGATTCCAAAAATGCTGATCGAATTACTAGATTGCAAATCTCCTCTTACATTTCAAACTTCATTGGGGTAGAATAATGTTCCAGTAGATGAAAAAGTGGTAAATATGTCACACGTGCTTTTTTTTTTAAAAAAGAGGCATGGGATGAACCCTCAATTACAGATTTGCAATCCTTATCTTGATTTACGGGGAGTGTGTTTGATCAGACATAGCAGAAGGGATTATCTGGAATAAAAATGAGCCAATATGGGTTTGAAAGAGACAGGGCGTGTCAAGCTACTTTAGATTTTCTCTGCAGAAGTTACAGATATGGTGGATGAGGATGATGCAGTGGATGCTATCTACCTGGAATTAAGGAAAACACTTGACACTATCCCACATTAGACCGATTTCAGCAAAATCCTTAGGATTTTGGTAGGCGAGTTTACAAATTAGAAATAAAAATAGTTTCCATGTTCTGACTGTAAAATTAAGTGAAGGTGAACAAAAGCATCTTTGACACTGACCAAGAGGTGCATGAAGAGTGAAATGAGCAAGACTCTCAGTTCAATGTTCTTTTTCCCCTACTGACAGGTGCATGGCTTCCAAGTGACAGGGGCTTGCACAGAGCAGATTGAGATAGAGATCTCAAACCATAGAAATAATTAAACCCACCCACCCATTCCATGCTGTCCACGTTGGTATAGAAACTCAGCTGCGTCTGAAAAAAGGGCAGTATGATGGGAGGCACTCTATCATTAGAAAAAAAGCTAAATCGCAGGACGATAGAGATTTACAGCACAGAAACAGGTCCTTTGGCCCATAGTGTCCGTGCCAGCCAACAAGCACCTATTCTTATCGCATTTTCCACCACTTGGCCTGTAGCCTTGTATGCTATGGCGTTTCAAGTGCTCATCTAAATACTTCTTAAATGTTGTGAGGATTGCTGCCTCTACCACCCCTTTAGGCAGTGTGTTCCAGATTCCAACCACCCTCTGGGTGAAAAAAGTTTTCCCCAAATTCCCTCTAAACCTCATGCCCCTTAGCTTAAATCTATGCCCCCTGGTTATTGACACCTCCACTAAGGGAAAAAGTTTCTTCCTATCAATGCCCCTCAACTTTGTACACCTTAATCAGGTTCCCCCCCTCAGCCTTCACTGCTCTAAGGAAAACAACCCTAGCCTATCCAGTCTCTCTTCATAGTTGAAATGCTCCAGCCCAGGCAACATCCTGGTGAATCTCCTCTGCACCCTCTCCATTGCAATCACATCCTTCCTAAAATGCAGTGACCAGAACTGTACACAGTACTCCAGCTGTGGCCTAACTTGCGTTTTATACAGATCCATCATAACCTCCCTGTTCCTATATTCTATGCCTCGGCTGATAAAGGCAAGTATCCCATATGCCTTCCTAACCACCTCATCTACCTGTGCTGCTGCCTTCAGTGATCTATGGACAAATACACCAAGGTCCCTCTGACTCTCTGTACTTCATAGGGTCCTACCACCCATTGTATATTCCCTTGCCTTGTTAGTCCTCTCAAAATGCATCACCTCACACTTCTCAGGATTAAATTCCATTTGCCACTGCTCCGCCGAACTTGCCAGCCCATCTATAGCACCCTGTAACCAAGGCTTTCCTCCTCACTATTTACGACACCACCAATTTTCGTGTCATCTGCGAACTTACTGATCATACCTCCTATATTCACGTCTAAATCATTAATGTACACTACAAACAGCAAGAGTCCCAGCACCGATCCCTGCAGTACATCACTGGTCACATGTTTCCAATCACAAAGACAACCCTTGACCATCACCCTCTGCCTCCTGCCACCAAGCCAATTTTGGATCCAATTTGCCAAATTGCCCTGGATTCCATGGGCTCTTAACTTCTTAAATAATCTCTCATGCGGGACCTTATCAAAAGCCTTACTGAAGTCCATGTAGACTACATCAACTGCTGTACCCTCATCTACACATCTAGTCACCACTTTGAAAAATTCAATCAAGTTTGTTAGACATGATCGCCCCCGGACAAAGCCATACTGACTATCCTTGATTAATCCCTGCCTCTCCAAGTGGAGATTAATCCTGTCCCTCAGAATTTTTTGCAATAGTTTCCCTACCACTGATGTTCAACTCACTGGCCTGTAATTACCTGGTTTATCCCTACAACCCTTCTTGAATAATGGTACCACATTTCGCTGTCCTCCAGTCCTCTGGCACCTCTCCGGTGTCCAGACAGGATTTGAAAATTTGTGTCAGAGCCCCTGCTACCTCCTCCCTTGCCTCACATATCAGCCTGGGATTAATCTCATCTGGGCCTGGGGATTTATCTACTTTTAAGCCCGCTAAAAAAGCTAATACTTCCTCCCTTTCAACGCTAATATGTTCAAGTATATCACAATCCCCCTCCCTGATCTCCACACCTACACCATCCTTCTCCATAGTGAACACAGATGAAAAGTAATCATTTAAAACCTCATCTACGTCTTCCAGCTCCACACACAGATTGCCACTTTGGTCTCTAATGGGCCCTACTCTTTCCCTGGTTATCCCCTTGCCCTTAATATACTTATAAAATGCCTTAGGATTTTCCATTATCTTGCCTGCCAGTGTTTTTTCATGTCCCCTCTTCACTCTCCTAATTACATTTTGAAGTACCAACCCCCCCCCACCCCCTACACTTTCTATACTCCTCTAGTGCCTCCACTGTTTTCAGCACTCTGAATCTGCCATAAGCCTCCTTTTTTTTTCTTGATCCAATCCTCTATATCCCTTGACATCCAGGGTTCCCTGGACTTGTTGGTCCTACCCTTCACCTTAATGGGTACATGTTGGCTCTGAACTCTCACTATTTCCTCTTTGAATGAGTCCCACTGATCTGATGTCGACTTTCCTACAAGTAGCTACTCCCAGTCCACTTTGGCCACATCCTGTGGTATCATCTTAAAATTGGCCTTCCCCCAATTCAGTCCTTTTATATTCAGTCCATCTTTGTCCTTTTCCATAACTCCCTTAAATCTTACAGAGTTATGGTCACTATCCCCGAAATGCTCCCCCACTGACACTTCTACAACTTGTCTGGCTTCATTCCTACGATTAGGTCCAGTACCGCCCCTACTCTTGTAGGGCTTTCTATGTGCTGGCTCAAAAAGCTATATCAATAGATTGTTTGACAACTTCTATTATGTTCAGTAAACATTGCTGAAAATGTAATTGACTAATCATACCATTAATTGTATGGCTGCGGATTAATAAAAATGATTTTACAAAAACATTACAGGAGGTTATTAAATCTAATCGATACAACTAGTTATTCTTTTCAGTATAACTATTGCAAATTGATGTACTATACTGGAGCAAATTTGGACTACACATGCAGTAGTTCATATCAGTTTTGCAGACTTAGTTTCTACCTTCAATCAGTGAACAGCAGAGATAGGAATGCCCTGAATGAGAAAAAGGATTGCCGTAGAGATATCAAAATTACCTGGGGTTCAGTTTACAGTAACCTTGCCAGCAGTACAATATACTAACTGTATGATAAACATGAAACATCCCTGCTCTATATTCATGCAATTTGAAAAATCTATACTTCCATGTGAAGTTAATTACAAGTCCATTGAACATTCAATGTAGATTACAACTGTGAATACTTTACTTCATGGACAGAAAAGCAACTGCATGGGGAAAAAGTCATTTAACATGCCATGGAAATCTCATCAAAAGAGCACAAAGTAGTAGAGCATGAAGCTTCCTTTGTTGCAAACACTGTATGAAGCTACCATACGCAGGCTTCTAAAACAATTAATAATTTAAAGGTCTCCGCACTTTTGAGGGTTTGTATTTACTTCCACTTTAGTATTGCTGCTAAGTGGTTGTTTGCCTTTTACAGCAATACTGAAGTTGCAGCACAATCTGTCCAGAATTCACAGGGGAGTGATAGGAGGCTCCCTAGAAAAAATAAGGTGTCACACCATTTGGATTTGGAATTGCAAGTAGCTCCTGACATGTGGGTCTCAAATAGTTGGCTGATAAACTTCTTGAAAAAAAAAGTAACTAGGAATACCTGTCTGTTTTTCCCAAACTGGTCCTTCCTGAACTCAAAAACACTACTGTTCCAGCAGCAGTGCAATTCTTGTAGATATATTGTTGTAGAATGTATTTCATACATGTAAACTGGTCAAACTGTCAGTCTGTGCAAGCACAGTACACCAAAGTAAAATTTTCAGCTGTTTGGCAGAGACCAGCTGCACTGTTCAAATGTAAATGCAGGAGAACAGAAACTCTGGGTTACTTTCCTGACATCTGGCAGTTCTAAATAAAATCAGCTTTGAAATTTTTAGATGTGCACAGATGCTGATTTGACCGAGTATGGCATCAAGGAGCCCTAGCAAAACTGCAGTCAATGGGAATCTGGGGGAAAACACTCCACTGGTTGGAGTCATACCTAGCGCAAAGGAAGATGGTTGTGGGTATTGGAGGTCAATCATCTGAGCTCCAGGACATCACTGCAGGTGTTCCTCAGGGTAGTGTCCTAGGCCCAACCATCTTCAGCTGCTTCAATAACCTTCCTTCAATCATAAGGTCAGAAGTGGGGAGGTTCGCAGATGATTGCACAATGTTCAGCACAACGTCCATTCGCGATTCCTCAGATACTGAAGCAGTCAGTGTAGAAATGCAGCAAGGACGAGACAATATCTAGGCTTGGGCTGATAAGTGGCAAGTAACATTCGCACCACACAAGTGCCGGGCAATGACCAACTCCAACAAGAGAGAATCTAACCATCTCCCCTTGACATTCAATGGCATTACCATCGCTGAATCCCCCACTATCAACATCCTAGGGGTTACCATTGACCAAAAACTGAACTGAATTAGCCATATAAATACCACAGCTACAAGAGCAGGAGAGAGGCTAGGAATCCGGTGGCGAGTAACTCATCTCCTGACTCCCCAAAGCCCGTCCTCCATCTACAAGACACAAGTCAGGAGCGTGATGGAATATTCTCCACTTGCCTGGATGGGTACAACTCCAACACCACTCAAGAAGCTCGACACCATCCAGGACAAAGCAGCCTGCTTGAGTGGCATCCCATCCACAAACATTCACTCCCTCCACCACTGACACACAGTGGCAGCAGTGTATACCATCTACAAGACGCACTGCAGCAACGCACCAAGGATCCTTCGACAGCACCTTCCAAACCAAAGACCTCAACCACCTAGAGGGCAGGGGAAGCATGGGAACATCACCACCTGCAAGTTCCCTCCATGCCACACACCATCCTGACTTGGAACTATATCGCAGTTCCTTCACTGCCACTGGGTCAAAATCATGGAACTCCCTTCCCAGCAGCACTGTGGGTGCACCGACCCAACATGGACTGTAGCGGTTCAAGAAGGCGGCTCACCACCACCTTCTCAGGGGCAATTAGGGATGGGCAATAAATGCTGTCCTAGCCAGCAATGCCCACATCCCGTGAACGAATAAAACAAAATTACTCCATTGTGTGAAGCAAGATTCAAAGTTGCAGTAAGATTAGACAAAAGGTCTTAGTACAAAAGTCCTAATACTTTAGAAAGCCTAGAGGAGTATAAAAAGTGCAGGGGTGAAGAAAAAAAAATAAAATTAGAAAAACAAAGTGAGGATATGAAAAACTATTGGCAGGTAAAATCAAGGAAAACCAAAAGATGTTTTATCAGTACATTAAGAGCAAGAGGATAACTAAGGAAAGGGTAGGGCCTATCAGAGATGTACAAGGGAACTTATGCGTGGCTGCAGAAGATGTGGTCAGGGTTCTTCATGAGTTTTTTTACTCTGACTTCACAAAGGAGAGGGATGATGTAGACACTGTAGTTAAAGAGGAGGAGTGTGAAATATTAGATACGATAAGCATAATGAGAGAGGGAGTACTAGAGGGTCTAACATTCTTGAACATGGATAAATTGCCAGGGCCAATGGATTGCATCCCAGGTTGTTAAAGGATGACAGGGAGGAAATAGCAGATGCGCTAAGGATCATCTTCAAATCCTCACTAGATACATGAGAGGTACCAGAGGATTGGAGATCCGCGAATGTTGTACCATTGTTTAAAAAGGGTGTGAGGGATAGGCCAAATAATTATAGGCCGGTCAGTCTGACCTCAGTGGTGGGTAAATTGTTAGAATCTATTCTGAGGGACAGGATAAACTAAAGGCACGGATTAATCAGGGATAGTCAGCATGGATTTGTTAAGGGAAGGTCATGTCTTACTAATTTAATTGAGTTTTTTGAGGAGGTAACAAGGAGGATTGATGAGGGTAGTGCAGTGGATGTGATCTACATGGATTTTAATAAGGCATTTGACAAAATCCCACATGACAGACTGGTCAGTAAAATGAAAGCCCATGGGATACAGGGGAATGTGGCAGGTTGGATCCAGAATTGGCTCTGGGACAGGAAACAAAGGGTACTAGTCGACGGACGTTTTTGTGAATGGAAAACGGTTTCCAGTGGCGTTCCACAGGGCTCAGTGTTGGGTCCCTTGCTGTCTGTGGTATATATTAATGATTTGGACTTAAATGTGGGAGGAAATTTGCCGATGACACAAAAATTGGCCGTGTAGTTGGCAGTAAAGAGGGTAGCTGTAGAGTCCAGAAAGATATCAATGGTTTAGTTGAGTGGGTGGAAATGTAGCAAATGGGATACAATCCAAAAAGTGCAAGGTAATGCATTTGGGGAGGGCAAATAAAGCGAGGGAATACTCAATAAACGGGAGGATATTGAGATGGGTAGAAGTGAGAGACCTTGGAGCGCATGTTCACAGGTCCCTGAAGGCAGCAGCACAGGTAGATACAGTGCTGAAGGCGGCATATGGAATGCTTTCCTTTATTGGTTGAGGTATGAATTCAAAAGCAGGGATGTAATGCTGGAACTGTGTAAAATGCTGGTTAGGTCACAGTTGGAGTACCGAGTACAGTTCTGGTCACCACATTACAGAAAGGACATAATTGCTCTGGAGAGAGTACACAGGAGATTTACAAGAATGTTGCCAGGGCTCGAAAGTTGCAACTATGAGGAAAGACTGGATAGACTAGGCTGTTTTCCTTAGAACATAGGAGGCTGAGGGGTGACTTAATTGAGGTGTACAAAATTATGAGGGGCCTAGATAGAGAGGAAGGACCTGTTTCCCCTAGAGGGGAGGTCAATTACCAGGGTAATTGGTGATTGGTAGAAGGATTAGAGAGGACGTGAGGAAAAACCTTTTCACCCAGAGGATGGTGGGTATCTGGAATTCACTGCCAGGAACAGTGGTGGAGGCAGAAACCCTCAATTCTTTTAAAAAGTACCTGGACATGCACCTGAAGTGCTGTAACCTGCAAGGCCTTGGACCAGATGCTGAAAGGTGGGATTAGATTGGGCGGCTAGTTTTTTTTCTGGCCAGCACAGACATGACGGGCTGAATGGCCTTCTTCTGTGCTGTAATTTTTCTATGGTTTGTATTTTCTACTCCTCTTGAACATATTTAACCATGTCTAATTTTCATAAAAACTAGTCTATTAAGGAAAATATGGTGCAGTGATATCTCAAACATTTGTAGTCTCCTCTTGAATATTTATACCGGAGGTGGCCAACCTTTTCGCGTGAGGGGCCACATTACAATTGTTATCCTACATAGGGGGCTGGTGAGCAAATTTCAGAAAGATAAAGGCATTAGAAATAGGGAATTCTGGGTAACAGAAAACTAACTTTTTTTTGCAATTCCTCTCTTCACCCACCATACACCAGAATGTAAACACACTACCACTCGGTACGACCCAGCACTTTCAATCGCGCATCACCTCCCTTCGCCAGCACCGTCCCCGTCTCTGCCAGCTCATGCCCACTGTGTGCTCACCCCCTACTGTCTCTGCGTACTCACCCCATGCATATTTGTGCTCAGAACCCCCTCCCCACCGCCTCTGCGTTCTCAGCCCAACACTATCTGTGTGCTCATTCCCCCGCACTGTGTGCTCACATACCCCCCCCCACCCACCGCCTGTGCACTCACACCCCTCCCCCCGTTTGTCTGTGCGCTCACACCCCCACACCCAACTGTCTCTGCCTAGTGGCACGCCACCACCCCTCCCCCCCACCACTGTCCAACACTATGTGCTCCCTCCCCCCTCCCTCCCCCCCCCCACCCCGGCAAGTCTGTGCGCTCACACCACACCACCCCCCCCCACCCCATTGTCTCTGCATGCTCACTGCACCACCCCCCACCCCATGGCACCAATCCTCCCAGCAGGTCCCGCTTCACCCACGCTCCTATTCGACGATGGTCCATGCGCAGGCAAACTTCGCACTTTTGATTGATAAGCTTCCATGTCAATCGCACGAGCGTCATTCTGCTCCCACCCGCTCCCAACCCCTTTACTGCCGCTCGCTGCAGGAAGCGAAGTTTAGTGACTGTTCAGGCACAGGCTGAACTGCACCAACTCTCCGCTCACTTACTGCTAATAACTGGGGGACACAAATGTAACAAAATCAATCTCACCCCTTTCTGTGCACAAGTAATGAAGGATTGGTGGGCCAGATTGAAAACTTTGGCAGGCCGGATTCTGGCCAGCATGTTAACCCTAGTTTATACCAACCAAGTGTATAAAAATGTGGGAAGTGAGTTTATGCATTAACAGCAGCATGTGTCAAAGTGTCTGTACCAGCATTCGCCATGAGGTGTTCAGAGAAGCGATAGCCCTGATAGTTCAGTTATACATGCAAATGAAAAATTGCAACTCATAACACACGTGTAGGCAGTAGCACCAAGTATGTCAGACCCAGCAACTACTTCATAAAATTCTTGCTTTGTCCTGCTGCAAGTTGTTCATAAATAGAAACTTCTGTTCATCCATTAAATTGGAGGTTTCTGTTCCAGACGAGACTTAGCTCAACAGCCTTGTATTGTTGAGTTTTGTACAGATCCAGCAAAAGATCTAAGTAAATCCCTGACCAGTACTTCAGAGGATTATACCTTTTTCCCCTCTACAACCAACAAGACAAAATTATAATTTCTGGGCACTAAGAAGTCGTGCAGAAATGGAACAGGTGCTGGGAGATCAGGAAATCTACCATGTGTCCTGCAAAAGGTGCACAAAGTGAATTAATAGTGTAATCCAAAATTGCATGGGGATTCTACCAGAGTCCCATCATTGCTTCAGTGGAAGACCTGTGGTACCTGGTTATGCCATGTCTGACAGCTTCCTGATTACTGTGTAAGGACAGACTGAGGTTCTGTGCTTTATAAGCTAATTGATGGACTGCCTCAACTATACTATATTTGGCAGCAAATACACAAAATTACGGTAATTTTAAATTGGCGTTAACCATAAAACTCAAATTTAGCAGTCTTTAAAATATAAACCAATATTAAACATTAAGTTATTCATATAACATACTCAGCACTTTTTCCCCTCTTTCAAGTTGTACAATTTACTATACAAAGATTTGCAGTTTTCAAAAAAAATAAAGCAACCGGAGTAAGAATAGTCTACATTTGCATTAAGTTTTAAGTGGGTTTTGATGGTTTTACTGCAGAATCCACAGAGTAGATTTTCCATCTGTGCAGTTTTTGATCTGCTACCCAATAGCTGCAAAGGAAAACCATTCCATTTAAGAGTCAGGCCTCATTAACTTCAGGTCAGTGGGCCGTGGTCATAAAAATGATCACCTTAGGGTAGCCCACCAACTCGGGGTCCCCACAATATCAGCCTACCTGACCAAACTCAGGGTCTGGAAAACCTTTGTTTTGCAGGGGTAGCAGTCCAAGTTGTTGTGCAGGCCACAGAAGCTTCCCCTGTCCCTATTAATATAAATACATACTTACCTTTGAACTCCTCTTGGGGTGGACCCCCAGCTGCTATTGCATAGAGCACACAGCGAACACACCCCCTAGCTGAATCCTAAAATGGCATCAGGATCTCACTGACATCACAGGGCTCCTGTTTAAACACCTAAATTAGCTATTCCCTTGCTTTAGAAGGTTGGTAGAGCTGCCTATTCCAAGGGCCCTAAAAGAATGAATACAGTCACAGTAATGGTGGAACAGAGGGGAAAGCAAGTTCTTACCCGAGGGATAACCCTCTGAATTACATCCATACATGATTGACTCCTTCAGACCCGAGATAGGGTACAATTTGCCTGCAGAATCCTTCAGCAGCTGTGCATTTCACCTTATAGGAAAAGAAAGAAATGGAGAAAAAGATATATTCTATGTTTTCAGAAGAGAAAAGAGGAGGAAAGTAGCTTTAATAGTTGATGATCTCCTTCAAGTCACTCACCCACTCAGGCACTGTTAACCAAGAGGAAGACAAATTTCACTGACCATTGGCCACTGAATAGGATGAACAGTCAGGAGGATACACATAAGAGTAAAGCAGGATAGCTGTCTCACTGAAACAGTAGCATTCAATAAACTCTTTCCTCCTTCTCCCAGCCCTTTCTTCTCTCTTTTCTCCCCACCCCTGTTAAAAAGTATTGAAAAGTGCAGGTTAAACATCCAGGATCCACCACTTAGATCTCCAAAGTACTGCGCCATTAACACTCACCACACTGGCCATATTAATTAATTTTACTAACAAACTGAGTATACTTAGTGCATTACAGATAAGTAATTATTACTCATCACATTTATCTATTCTTTTGAAATTCGAACAATTTATATCAGTTTTTCTTCTCCTCCTATACATGAGCTGATCACTTTTAGTTGTCCTCATTTTCCACCAGCCTCCACATCCAAAGGATCATCCTCCACCATTTCTGCCACCTCCAGCATGATGCCTCCAAACACATCTTCCTCTCCCCTGTCAGCATTCTGAAGGGATCATTCTCTCCGTGACACCCTGGTGCACTCCTCTATCACCCCCAACACCTCCTCCCCTTCCCAAGCAACCGCAGGAGGTGTAATACCTGCCTTTTTACCTCCTCTCTCCTCACCATCCAAGGTCCCAAACACCTTCCAGGTGAAGCAACAATTTACTTGTACTTCTTTCAATTAAGTATACTGCGTTCGCTGCTCACAATGCGGCCTCCACTACACTGGGGAGACCAAACGCAGATTGGGTGACTGCTTTGCGCAACATCTTCATTCAGTCTGCAAGCATGACCCCGAACCTCTGGTTGTTTGCCATTTCAATTCACCATCCTGCTCTCATGCCCACATTTTCGTCTTCAGCCTGCTGCAGTGTTCCAGTGAAAATCAACGCAAGCTCAAGGTACAGCCCTTCATCTTCTGATTAGGCACCTGTACAGCCTCCTGGACTCAACTTTGAGTTCAACAATTTCAGAGCATGACTGGCTTTTTTTTTTTAATGTTTTTTTTCACCATGTAACCTTCTTAAACTTGTTTTCATGTTTGTGCTTTTGGACAGAGCTGCTCATTATTCTGCCATTAACACTCTCTCTGGGCTAATGCTTTGTCTTTCACTGCAACTATTAGCACTCCCTTTGCCTTTGTTCTATGACACCTTTGTCATTTAATCTCTCCTGCCCTATCACACACCTTCCCTTTTGTTCTTCTCCACCACCACCCCGCTACCCCCGTCCTTCACTTGCTCAAAACCTACTACATTTCTCACCTTTGACAGTTCTGACGAAAAGGTCACAGACTTGAAACGTTAATTCTGTTTCTCTCTACACAAATGCTGCCAGACCTGCTGAATATTTGAGTTCACTTTTCGTTCTGTTTTTCTTGTGTCCATTGCACTTCAAAATCCGTCAGTTACCACACTTAAAAGTAAATCGCAAGTTCAACAAGTATGTCACATTTGTACCCATTTGGCTCAATGATATTCATAATTTATAAAAATCAAGTGAGCCTATCAAGAAACAGGATCAAGTTGATTCTCATTAAAAACCAGGTGCAGGCGGTGCAGCTTTAGCCTAGACATCACTTCAAATCAGAAGAAGCCAAGGGTGTTTTGATCCTTCTTCAACAACAGAGAAGTCCCAAAGCATGTTAATTGAGGTGGATCTGCAGTACATAAAAAAGAGCTTACACCAACCAGTCACTCAATTTTGTGCAGATGACATCAGCCTCACTTTTAGGCACAACTCTGTCAAAGACAGTGGGCAGGACTGCTACTTCACAAGTTCCTGTTGTTAAAAACAATGTTCCCAGTGCAATCACAATCAATCTCTAATTTACCTCAGGGTATGACTATTCAAAGCATTACCCCACAGGTAGTAGCTGAGCAGCCAAATAAGATTTCTAAACATTCCCCTTCTTGCTGTATCATACATTACTTGAAGACTTCATCATAAAACTGTGTATTATTAAACTACCACATGAGGAGATGTATTATTTTTAGTGGCTGCAGAGATAGTGGAGGCATTGGTCGAAATATTCCAGAACCCACTGGATTCCGGGAGGGTACCAGCGGATTGGAAAACCATTAATGTGACGCCCCTGTTCAAGAAGGGAGGAAGACAAAAAGCAGGAAACTATAGGCCAGTCTGCCTAACATCAGTCATTGGGAAACTGCTACAGTCCATTATTAAGGGAGATAGCAGGACATTTAGAAAAGCTTAACGCAATCAAACAGAGTCAACATGATTTCCCTTTCACAAAACCATGTTTGACAAATTTGCTAGACTACTTTAAAGATATAACAAGTAGAGTTGATAAAGGGGAACCGGTAGATGTAGTGTATTTGGATTTCCAAAAGGCATTCGATAAGGTGCCACATAAAAGATTACTGCTCACTGTATTGGGGGTAATGCATTAACATGGATTGAGGATTGGTTAACTCACAGAAGACAAAGTCTGAATGAATGGGTCTTTTTCAGGTTGGAAAGACGTAACTAGTAGAGTGCCACAAGGATCAGTCCTGGGGCCTCAACTATTTACTATCCCTGTGGGGTAATGCTTGGAGGAGGGGGTAGAGTGTAATATATCCAAATTTGTTGATATAAAAATAGGTGGGAGGGCATGTTGTGATGAGGAGATAAGGAATCTGCAAGGGGCTATCGATAGGTTCAGTGAGTGGGCAAAAACTTGGCAGATGGAATTTAATGTAGCAAAGTGTGAGGTCATGCACTTTGGTAGGAAGAATCAAAAGGCAGATTATTTAAATGGAGAGAGACTTCACAAAAGTGCAGCACAGAGGGATCTGGGTGTTCTTGTGCATGAAACACAAAAAGTTAGCATGCAGGTGCAGCAAGTAATTAAGGCGACAAATGGAATTTTGGCCCTTATTGCTAGGGAGTTGGAGTTTTAAAATAGGGAAGTCTCGTCACAACTGTACAGGGTGTTGGTGAGGCCGCACCTGGGAGTAGTTGTGTACAGTTTTGGTCCCCGTATTTAAGAAAGGATATACTGGCATTGGAGGCAGTTCAAAAGAGATTCACTAGGCTAATTCCTGGGATGAAGGGGTTCACTTATCAAGAACGGCTAAACAGGTAAACAGGCCTTTATTCATTAGAGTTTAGAAAAATGAGTTTAGAATAATAATTCTGAGGGGGCTTGACAGGGTAGATGTTGAGAAGATGTTTCCACTAGTGGGGGAATCTCGAACTAGGGCACATAATTACAGAATAAGGGGACACTCATTTAAAAATGAGATGCAAAATAATTTCTTCTCTCAGAGGGTAGTGAACGTCTGGAATTCTCTACCCCAGGAGAGTTGTGGAGGCTAAAATCACTGAAAATATTTCAAGAGGAGATAGACAGATTTTTGAAATATCGGGGCGTTGAAAGCTATGAGGAGCTGGCACGAAAGAGGAGTTGAAGTCTGGGGCAGATCAGCCATGATTGTATTGAATGGAGGGGCAGGATTGAGGGGTCGAATGGCCTACTCCTGCTCCTATTTCTTATATTATGTCCTTATTCAAGAAACATCCAAGCAATAGAGAAAAAATCAGCACATCTGGGGAAGGCAGCTAGTAAAGAGAAGGAAGTGTCTCCTGGGTCACATCATGAGTGCCAATGTGTTATGAACATTGGACTTTGTAACGTTTTAAAACTGTGATTTCTAAAAGTTTAAGATGGAGTCTGAGAAGTCAGATGACCTCACATCCACTCTGCGCTCAAGGTCAAGACAGAAATCTTGGTAACCAGGACAACAGAGAACACAGATCAAATACTTTTTTTTCCAAAAGCAGAGACTGCAGGAGTAACATCTGAAGAACAATGGATTTCACCCATACTTTCAGATCGTAAACAAGGAGTCAGTGATTCTGAGGATGCAAATGTGCATGGCAGCTGTTACCATGTGGAAACAAAGAAAGGCCCATATGGCTCTGTGAAAACAGACTTCTGGACTTTGCATATTGGAGCAGGACAATAAGCTATTGACTTTTGATTCCAGATAAATTTAACAGCTTTTCTAAAAGCAGACAGATGACCAGTGGTGGCAGCCTCAGAGCAGACTGTAAGAAAGGAAGACAACCAGCAGTGGCGAGAGAGTGATAGCGCGAACAACCGCACTTGGAAGCCTGATACAGCGAAAGGCTGCAAAGACTTGAACTGTGCTCGGAGAACTGAGCAAAGAGGACATTGATTTTCAAAAGTTCTGGGAGATCCAACCCATTGCAACTGGAGGAGCTTGGGTCTTTTAACCACAAACATTTCTCCATCAAAGAGGACTGTGTAATGTACAAGTACGGTGTGAGGTTTTCAAGTATTTTAATAAGAAAATACCATTCTTTGTAATTTGGGATATCGGCTTACAAAATACTATTTAGTTCATGGGAATTTCTTTTAGTTTAGATGTTATTATAAGTGTTAAAATGTGAAATCTTGTGTAATTCTCTAAATTAGTCTGGGGAGCTCATATCTCATTTTAACGTTAATGGTCTCACTGAGCACACCTTGAACAGGAACAGGTTAATCTCAACAAAAAAAGTTGTATTCGGATGGGCAAGATTTATACCACCTCTCTTCCATATTCAACAAATATCTATACCACACAACAGATGGAAGATTGTATTGTGGTTACAGATGAGCAAGAAGTTTTAATTTTCAGGGCTCATGCAAAAACGATTTTTGAAGGAAAATGCATGATTTATCAAGACTCAAGATAGTTTAAAACAGTCGCGGTCCTTACCTGGTCTGGCCTACAAGTGACTCCAGACCCACATCAATGTGGTTGACTCTTAACTGCCCTCGGAAATGGCCTAACAAGCCACTCAGTTCAAGGGCAATTAGTAATGGGCAACAAATGCTGGCCTCACCAGCAATACCCACATCCCACAAAAACGAATTTAAAAAGTCATAGCGAGTTACCAGTTTCATGCATCGTAATAGGCAACACTGTAAAACAACAGGAAATGTGCATCAGCCCAGGATATTTCTAAAAGGAGAACAATTTAAAAAATATAGTCCTATACTTAGAGCAATTACTGCTCTGTTTACTCAAAGTTGTATGAATACTAGTTAGTGACGTAGAAAGTCTTTTGAGCTAAGTTGCAATTTGAATGCTAAATGATCACAGGCAGCTTCAATGTGGTCAATTTCCTAATGCTGACATCTGTCAACTTGAAAACAAAATTTCCTTTGTTACATTAAAAACTCATAGTAGCTTCAAAAGCAACACAGTTACACTGCCAGAAAGGTACCTAGAAGGCTATGAAGCCAAGACATGGCCTCAAGTATCAATTCCTACAAGGCAGTCTGACCAACTCAGTATGCCACTGGTTATATATCATGTGATAGCCCTTTTATTTCACTCCAGGACCAAATTCTTCTCATCATGGAAATGGATTAGTCCCCCAATCCAATAGGCAAGAAAGGGTAAATAGACTATTGAATGGTACTAAGAGAACATTTTCAGAAAGATGAAATCTAACAGTAAAATGAAAGTGGCAGAAAAGTCTGAATTCTGGTGTTATACTGGCTAGCTCCTCTTGAACAGGAACGAAAGGGAACGGGTCAATACCAATTAAAAAAACGGCACAAACTCAGAAAATCTTGGACCAAGATATATCTCATTAACATGACAAATGATATCAAAGATCCCAATGGCAAATTAAGGGTCTCTTGCCAGAAGAATACATGGAGGGATAAATTTTACTGAAATATGCACAGTATATTTAAGTGCCTAGAACATTTAATGTCCATACCATTTACAACATCGTGTCCTTCGACTTCAAAATTGACAACACACCCAAGTTGCAATGAACTAACTGCCCAATACCTCAAAATTGAGAAGTGAATTTTGGAATTTTAAGATCATGTCTAAAGCAAGATATTCCGAGGGCAGAACTAGCGTGGTTACAAAACACCAATAAATCAAGGCCTTAAAACATGAAAACTGCTTCCAGAAGTAATTTGGGGTGGGTGATTGTAACACTGCCCCACCCAGTGGAAACTGGGCAGATAGCCACTTGGCATACAAGTTATGGACCTGGCCCAGAGCTACCAAGAACCCACTGTCCACAATCTCCTGAGCATGAAACATGGCCACTGCCCATTGCTAGCAGTGTCCTTTATATATAAGGTCATCAGAACCCAACTGCAATTTTGACTCAGGCCTGAGCAAGGATGCTATTGCAGCTTTCCCCTCCAGGTCAACCAGGATAGAAAAGAATCCACCCCAGAAAAGGTTGAAGTAAGTCTTTTCCCCCCATTTACTGAGTCAGGAGGAGCAGGAGTTCTCCTCGTGCTCCATACGGAAGGTTTAGGCTTCTCCTGCCCCAGACAACCTGAAAGTGAGAGCCTCACTAGACACCCCTGGAACCTGTTTCAGGCAGGAAATTTGCTGGCACGAGTTAAATGAGACCTGCCCATTAAAATTGGCCAGGCTTCATTCTGCCACAGGTAGACAACTCACCAGCAAAATTTGTCACTGGAGACATGGCAGTTAAAATCCAGGCCATGGCCTTTGAGTATACTTGGCATAACTCGGTAACAGGATTTGATCCTTGATGTCAAAATATTCAACACAAATCCAACAACAATGTAATCTCTAAATAGATATCATCAAAGCCATCAGGATTTAGACAATATGTACAGAAATGGTAACTAGGCACTATTATGCTTTTGTGTCTTTTTATCTTGGATTTTCTTTCTAGCTTTCGTACCTTAAATCACTTAAATGAGCCCAAACTCCCTGTCCCTTCCAGAGTCTTTTCATTAACCATTTTATCTGGATAAAGTGTGGTAATGTGCCCGGGATGACAAACAGAAAACCATAGTCTGTCCAGTACTTTTACGTTGCTGAAACTATTATCCTCAAGATCCATTCCCATTCCTTGATAAAGCAACATTAATCTTGTTCTAGTGTTCAACTATTAAGCAATGAACAAGGGAAAACAAAATAAATTATGAAAATTTATGGGACATATACTTGGCTCCCATCCTTCTGGCCCCCTACAAACTGTGGGAGCTTGCTAAAATCTACCTTCCTTTCCAGGATGATTTCTGCTTCAATAAATTCCTGTTCCTCAAAAATGATACTTATCAATTTTTGTGCACATTTCAACAGGTTATCAATGCTCCCTCGAAATTTATATCTACCAGCTTCGGTCAAAAACAATTTTCATATCCATCAGTGAACCAAATTACAAAGCCTATGGAAGTTGTAAGCAAGTCATTTCTGGCTATTTGTACTACATTTTCTCTTCCCTTCAGTATCATCCATCATGCCCATAAGCAGACTGTCATTCATGCCACAATCTGTAGTGCACCTTTCTTGCCCATTACCTGGGCGAATGATAACAAAACCAGGGAACTTAACAGAGAATCATATCTCTGTACATCATGTGCAACTACATGAATTCTTCTCTCCAATCACACACTGCATAAATTTACCAACTTGAGGTACAGACTTTGAACAAATAAGAGGTTTTACTTACACAGATGAATGTTAAGTGCAGTACCTTGCTTAATACAGTTACATATACATTTTCCTACACTTGGTATACAAAACAAAGATATATATTAAAATTTTCAGATTGAAAATAATACCTCCCCCCAACCTACTGAATAAAAAATTAGCACTTCAGAACATCACTACATCTTAGAAACTATTCCCTCTGGTGGTGGAATCCAAAACAAGAGGGCATAATCTTAAATGGCCCAGTTCTAATTTTAGGAATGAAATCAGGAAGCACTTTTTCATACAAAGGGTAGTGGAAATCTGGAACACTCTGCCCCAATGGCTGTGGATGCTGAGTAAATTGAAACTTTCAAGACTGAGAGACAGATTGTGTTAGGTAAGAATGTCATGAGACACAGAACAAAGTCGAGTAAATGGAGCTGAGGTACAGATCAGCCCTGATCTGATTAAAAGGCTGAACAGGCTCAAGGGGCTGAATAGTAAACTCCCGCTCCTATATTCCCGGGCACAACTGATAAGTAAATGTAGCAGATAAAATGACCAGCTCAAGATGGTGGCCTTCTGTTGAAAGAAAACTTTGTATTGCTTTGGGCGTTAACCTCTTGCACATAGATGATAGCAATACAAGAGCTCAGTAAAAAGAAATAAATCCAGTGGGGGGGGGGGGGGGGGGAGACAAAAAAAAAATCAGTTTCAGGCTTCCTCTAAAATCTGTTCCTAAGTAGCAAGACAATAAAACTAAATATTAGAATCTATGTGACGGTATGGGCAAAGGTACATAACTATTTTTTTTAAATCTCTTGTAGCATGCCTAATTTAAAGGCTACTCCTACCTGATCAAACAAGACAGAACTGTTCAAGATTTCACACAGATCCCACTAAGAGGTATTTTATAGAATAAACCACAAGCTGCACATGGACCTTTGTGCCTCTTGTTTCTTCCTATCTCGGTAACCTCGTGAAACCCCACAATCTTCCCAAGATCTCTGACCTCCTCCAATTCTGGCCTCTTGCGCGTACCCAGTTTTCATCTCTCTGCCATTAGTGACTGTGCCTTGAGCAACCTAGGCCTTAAGCTCTGGAATTCCCTCCTAAAACCTCCCCACTTCTCTCTGCTCCCTTAAGACACTTCTAAACCCTAACTCTTCGAACAAGACCTGGCCTAATATCTCCTTGTGTGGCTTGGTGTCAAATATTGTCCAATAATACTCCTGTGAAGCACCTTGGGATGTTTTACTATGTTAAAGGTGATATGTAAATGCAAGTTCTTGTTGCTGATGAAATTCACGAGTGGCTTATTTGTTACAAAAGTAACCTGACAGACAAGTCCAAAATCATTAAAAATGTAGCCAACTTTGGAGCTCATCTTAAACAGAGACTAGCCACATAAATGGAATGTTTATTTTCTAAACATAGAGGGGCAAATTTTCTCTCTTCAGGTGCTTATCCCATTCCCTTTTGAAAGCCACGACTGACTGCCTCCACCACATTCTCAAGACAGTGCCTTCCAGATTCTAACCACTCGTTGCATAAAAAAGTTTCGCCTCATAGCGCCGTTGGTTCTTTTACTATTCACCTTATATCTGTGTCCTTTGGTTCTCAACCCTTCTGCCAATAGGAACAGATAATCTGTATCAACCAGGGGTCAGCAACCTTAATAACAAGAGGAGCCATTTTTTAAATATGTCAAAAATGTAGTATCTTAAGAGCCGCAATGCTATTACTCAAACGTCAATATTAATGGAAAAACAATACAGAGGCACATCCCAACATTTGAAAGATTGACAAAAAAGTTGTTAATTGAATACTTCCTCACAAATACAATGTTAATAAAAGTTTAACGAAAAAAGCCATTTAATTATCAAAATGAGCTCGATCAGTGAAGGACGGGAGACCTTACTGAGCTGCATGCGGCTCAGGAGCTGCAGGTTGCAGCCCCTGATCTAGCCCATGAGGAAAGATGGAGAACAGAGTGATAAGAATATGGAATCGCTGCTATATGAAATAATTGAAGCATTGATGCATAAAAGGGGGAGGCTGGATGCATACACAAGAGAAGGTAGTAGACAACGAGGGTTGCGTGGATAATTAATTAGAATGACGGGAGGCTTGCAAGTACAAAATCTAGCAGAGACAGTTAAACTGAATGGTCTATTGCTATGCAATCATAGAAATTTACTCCATTTTATAGTAATGCTAAATTCTACTGCAGCCCTCAAAAAAGGTTGAAGGAAGGTCCTCATTTATTTTTAGATCTTTGTATTCCAATAAAGCAAAAATTATAACTTATCAAATACAATGATGGATATTTACAATAAGAAAAAGAGAAGTTGTTCCCATTAGGTGATGGTACAAGGACTAGGGGACACAGATTTAAGGTTTTGGGAAAGAGATGCAGGGGGAATGTGAGGGAGAACCTTTTTTTTTTAAATGTAGCAAGTGGTAATGACCTGGAACTCGCTGCCTAGGAGGGTGTTGGAAGCGGAGACGATTAATGATTTCGAAAGGAAATTGGATGGGTACTTGAGGGAAGTAAAATTGAAGGGCTTTGGGCATAAAGCAGGGGAATGAGACTGACTGGATTGCTCTGCAGAGAGCAAGCATAGGCTCAATGGGCCAAATGGCCTCCTTCTGTCCCATAATGAGTCTGTAGACCTCCATTTACCAAATTTCGAAGTTATCAAAACTTGCAAATTCCTCCATATGTTCTGCGTGGAATGTTCTGTTTCAAAAATGTGTTCAAAAAGTTTGTTGCTGTACCCTGCTGAAAAAGTAAGATTTAAACTTTGTAATAATTTTCCTTTCCCTTCCAAGGCTCAGCACATTCAAGGAATTCATCCTCTGTCCATTGGACAAGGCCACATAGCTGACCATAAGGTCATGGAGCAAAGGCAAACAATATGTTAATGGTGTGTTGAAAGACAAAGCATTAGTACAGATTAGGTGTAAATACACTGCTCTGTGCAGAGCTGGCTTGGACTCGATGGGCCGAATGGCTGCCTTCAGTGCCAGAAATGACTGAGATACAGCACAGAAACAGGCATCGTATCATGATTGTACAATATGACTCCTGTTTCCATGATTCAGTGCCAGCTGGGCTCTTAGTGACTTCAACTAGGGTAAACTGAAATACCAAACCGAGATGGGACACTTTTCCTACAGGAAAGAAAACTGACTAGTTTGCTCAGAAGATTTCTCTTCCCACACACACCATTACCTTTGGAGACACTCCAGGATCTATCCTGTCCTCCCAGCATTTGCATGATAACCCTTGGTGACATCATTCGTAGATATGGGGTCAACTTCTGCATGTACACTAATGAGACCCAGATGTAGCTCCCCTCACTTGACTCCCTCCTTTGTCTATGGCTCCCATCATAAACTCTGTACCCTTGCCACTGATTTTATCCCCTTCCCCAGCATTGTCTCAGGCTTAACAAGATTGTTTGCAACCTCAGCATACTATTCAACGCAAGCTGAGCTTCCGACCCCATATCCTCTATCACAAAGACCACCTACTTCAACGCTTGTAACATCACCCCATCGCCCCTACCTCTGCCCATCTGCTGCCAAAATCCTGGAAATCCAATTCTTTGTCATCTCCAGAGTTAACTATTCTAATGCTCTCTTAGCCTGCCTTAATCTTCCATCCAACGTAAACTTCAGCTCATTCAAAACTCTGCTGCCCATATCCACCCAGTTCCACTCACCTATTACCCCAGTCCTTGCTAACAAATGTTGGCTCCCAGTCCCCAAAATCTCAAATTTAAGTTTGCATCCTGGTGTTTAAATCTTTTCATCATCTTACTCTTCCCTTTCTCCAACTCCACCATTGGAGGCCATACCTTCAGCTGTCTGTGCTCTAACCTCTGGAATTCCCTCTCTGGATCTCTCCACCTCTCTTTCCTCCTTTAAGACGCTCCTTAAAACTTACCTCTTTGGTCAAGCTTTTGCTCCATATTTTGGTTGTTGCTGTAACCTCTTCCGGTTCTACAACTTTCCCACCCGAATTCTCCATTCCTCTGACTCTCACCTCTTGCGCAACCCCCCCCCCACTACCGATCACCTCTTCAGCTGCCTAGGTCCCATGTTCTAGAACTCAGTCCTCAAACACACCCCTCCCCTCCTCTTTTAAGACACATATTAAAAACCACCTCTTTCAGCAAGCTTTTGGTAACCCTTCCTACTTTTTTTCCAGCTCAGCATGCTTTTAAAAAGTGTCTTTGTATCGCATCTTGGGATGCTTTTCTACATAAACTGTGCTATAGTAATGTAAGTTGGTGTTTCCCAGATAAAATTATCCTGATATAAAAACAGAAAATGCTGGAAACACCCCACAGGCCTGGCAGCAGCTGAGGAGAGAGAAACAGTCAACAGTTCAGGTCTGGGACATTTTTGAGTTCTGATGAAAAGAACCAGACCTGAAACATTGTATGTCTGTGGCGGTTCTGATCTGAGGATCACAGCTTGCACGTCAGTGTGAAGTAGACGGAGGATGGCGACAAACTTCTAGGGGTAGCCAAATTTTGAGTAGGATGCTCCATAAGTCTTCGCAATCGACAGAGTCAAAGGCGGCCATGTATGCGGTTGGCGTTGTTCCCTGCATTTTTCTTCAAATTTGCCATGCAATGAAGATCACCACAGACCCGAGCTCAGTCAAGACTGGGGTCAAGCGAGGCTGTGTCATCGCATCCTAACCCTCTTCTCTGCTTTCCCCTCGGTGTAATGCTACATCTCACCTCCAGCAAACTACCAGGAGACATGGAGATAATCTACAGAACAGACGGGACCTACGCCACCTTCAATCTAAAACCAAAATCACTCCAACCTCAGTCGCTGTGCTTCAGTACACAGATGACGCTTGCGCGTGCGCTCACTCTGAAACTAAACTCCAGATCCTTATCAACTCCTTCTCCAAAGCTTGAGAAAATAGGTCTTTCACTAAACACTCAGAAAACAAAGGCCCTCTTCCAACCAGCTCTCACACCACAACATCTCCCCGTCAAGCAAGATCTATGGTGAAATCTTGGAAAATGTGGACCATTTTCCACATCTTGGGAGCCTCCTCTCGGTGAAGGCAGCGTAGACGACGGAGTTCATCATAGCCTCAAATGTGCTAGCTTAGCCTTCAGCCAAGTGAGGAACAGAGTATTTGAGAAGCAGGATCTCAAACCCGAGACTAAAATCATGGTTTACTGGGCAGCAGTGATCCCTGCGCTCCTATATGCTTCTGTGACTGAAGTACCACCAGAGGTGCCTCCACAAGATCTTCCGCAACTAGTTGCAAGAAAGGCGGTCCAGCAGCAGCGTCCTGTGCCAATCAACCTGCCCAGCATCAGGGCACTAATCACCCAAAACCAGCACCGCTGGGCAGAACGTCATCTGCATACCTGACACCAGACTCTCGAAACCGCTGTTCTACTCGGAACTTGCTCGTGGCAGCACAGTCCCAAGTGCACAGCAGAAACGCTTTACAGATGTCCTTAAAAGTATACCTGAAGAGATCAAACATCCCCTTCAACTCATGGGAACTCCTGGCTCGTGCCCATCCTTGATGGAGAAAGCTCATGCAGGAACACATCATACACCTCGAGGGACTTCATCGGGAACACGCGGAGGCAAAGTCGAGACATTGGAGGGAGCGCACAAACCTCCAAACTACTCATCTACCTGACCCTTCAAGCCACCTGCCCCTCATGTGGCAGAATCTGCAGATCACACATTGGACTTCTCAGCCATCTCAGAATCCATCCAATCAGAGTGGAAGCAAATCATCCTCGATCGCGAGGGACTGACTAAGAAGTAGTTGTATACTCTAAGTCTATGCAGTGGCCAGTCGTCGTTGGTTGTCGTTAGTCCCTCGAAACGAGGACGACGTCTGGCAGGTGTTATGGCCACGTGGTGAGGTTTGTTGAACTCCCACCCGAACGGCAGCAAGTCTGTTTTATTAATAGGGTTGAAATCCTTTGTGCTTTATTTGTCAAATAAACAAATAGACAGCAACAGGTTTTCTTGTAGATTTAAAACAGAACATATGTTTATTGATCAATACACTGTATCCCAAAATCGTCACAATCACATGTGCACACGCACGCACACACACACACACACCTGTTGAATTCTCCTGGAAGTCAAGTTCCCGTTGGTTGCAAGCCTGAGGGGTTTGCACATCTCTCTCGTTTGAAAGTTCAGTTGAAGAGAATGGATCACTTCTAATTCACTGCTATATAAAAAGTGCAGATGTAGAACTCTACAGCAGGGCATGAAAGGAAGATGGAAAGAAAGTGGCTCCTGGAATTGTTTGCTTGTTTTTATTTGCTGGAGAACGTGGATGTTAAATCTTCTCCTGAATTTCTTTGAGGACCTTCGGTCTTTTGGTGCCAGGCGCATGCTCATGGTGCAGCATACAAATATGTGGTCTGTCCAGCAGTTGTTTGCACCCCACATGGCTCGGGTGCACATCCTTCCTATCCCAGGCTTGGAAAATGACATAGTCCAGGAGGTGCCAATGCTTGGATCAGGGGTGTTCCACTTTGTCTTATTACTTACCTTTCTGACGAAAGTATGTGTTTGTGATGGTAAGCCCATGCTCAGTGCACTTGGCGTGGAGGAGAAGACCGTTGGCCTTCTTTATCGATGGTGCCCTTCCAGACAGTGTAGTTGCACCCAACTCTGGCATCAAAATCTCCCAGTAGAATCAGTATGTCTGGTTTTGGGATGTTTGCCAATACAGAACCCAGATCTGCATAAAAAAGCTCTTTGATTTCATCATTAGAATAGAGTTTGGTAGCATAAGCACTGATGATTATGGCCCATTGGTTGCCACTGAGTTGAAGGCCTAGTGTCATCAGCTGCTCATTAATGCCAATTGGAATTTCTATAAACATATCTCCGATTCTATATTTGATGGCAAACCCAACTCCATGGATGCGACAATCCTCCTCTGGTTTCCCCTTCCAAAAGGGTATCCTCCTCCGTCCTCTCTAAGCTAACCTTCTGCAGGAAGTCACGTTTCACCGAGAGATGCAAAATCGATGTTATATCTCGCAAGCTCCAGAAACTATGGCAGTTCTCCTTTCAGGGCATTCACGGTTTTGCTTCTCCATAAGGGTGCATACATTCCAAACACAGAAATTAATGCATTTTATTGCTTGTGTGTGTTTCTGAACGGAAAGGGTAGTGTTCCCACCAGATGCAGTTTCCTGGTCAGGACAGTTTGGAACAGCCTATATTTGGGGCACCTTTTTTAGCTCGCTCCTCAAGTCAGGTGAGCAGAGCGGACCCTAAAAAACTGCTCAGTCGTGAATGATGTTGCCAGAGAGCTACTTCTGTCCCAATTCCAAGAGCTCATCAACCATCAGGCAACCACCACCTATGTGCAGATTTGTGACTAGAGACCTCCAGGTTCACAGCCCTATCTCCGATGTCACCCGCCCATCGCCATAGGACTTTTCATAGCAGAGGTCTGCACGTGCCTTCTTTTAAGGTGAGGAAGTCAGCGACAGTGGACAACCGCACAATATTGATGGGTTGGAAATCTTTACCGAATGGCATGGCAAGCCATGATAACTGCTGAGTGCCAATCTCACTGCAGCCTTCATGCGCCTTCACACACTTTCACAGCCGTTGATGTACATATGCCTCATTCATCCATCAGTTCCACTGTTGAGGACTTGAAATGCATTTTTATTGAGGTTCATCCCTCCACATCTGCCCAGACCAGCATGGCAGGCTCACCTCGTGCAGGTTTTGGCTGGGAAGGTCTTGGTGGAAGGGCAAGATGTCAGCAAAGCTCACCCAGACCCAGGCACCGGAAACGACAACGCCAAACCCAGTTCTGTCGACCCTGCAAAGTCCTCCTTACTAACATCTGGGGGGCTTGTGCCAAGTTTGGGAGAGCTGTCCCACAGACTAGCCAAGAAACAGCCTGACATAGTCATACTCACGGAATCATACCTTAAGACAATGTCCCAGACACTGTCATCACCATCCCCGGGTATGTCCTGTCCCACCGGCAGGACAGACCCACCAGAGGTGGTGGCACAGTGGTATACAATAGGGAAGGAGTTGTCCTAGGTGTCCTCAACATCGACTCCGGACCCCATGAAGTCTCATGGCATCAGGTCAAACATGGGCAAGGTAACCTCCGACTGATTACCACCTACCGCCCTCCCTCAGCTGATGACTCAGCACTCCTCCAGGTTGAACACCACGTGGAGGAAGCACTGAGGATGGCTAGGGCACAAAATGTACTCTGGGTGGGGGACTTCAATGTCCATCACCAAGAGTGGCTCGGTAGCAGCACTACTGACCGAGCTGGCCGAGTCCTAAAGAACATAGCTGCTAGACTGGGTCTGCGGCAGGTGGTGGGGGGAACCAACATGAGGGAAAAACATACTTGACCTCGTCCTCACCAATCTGCCTGCCACAGATGCTTCTGTCCATGACTGTATTGGTAGGAGCGACCATCGCACAGTCCTTGTGGAGACGAAGTCCCGCCTTCACATTGAGGATACCGTCCTTCGTGTTGTGTGGCACTATCACCGTACTAAATGGGATAGATTTCGAACAGATCTAGCAATGCAAAACTGGGCATCCATGAGGCACTGTGGGCCATCAGCAGCAGCGGAAGTGTACTCAACCACAATCTGTAACCTCATGGCCCAACATATCCCCCACTCCACCATTACCATCAAGCCAGGACACCAACCCTGGTTCAATGAAGAGTGCAGGAGGACATGCCAGGAGCAGCACCAGGCATACCTCAAAATGAGGTGTCAACCTGTTGAAGCTACAACACAGGACTATCTGCGTGCCAAACTGCGTAACCAGCATGCGATAGACAGAGCTAAGCGATCCCATAACCAACGGATCAGATCTAAGCTCTGCAGTCCTGCCACATCCAGCCGTGAATGGTGATGGACAATTAAACAACTAACTGGAGGAGGTGGCTCCACAAATATCCTCAATGATGGGGGAGCCCAGCAATTCAGTGCGAAAGACAAGGCTGAAGCATTTGCAACAATCTTCAGCCAGAAGTGCCGAGTTGATGATCCATCTCGGCCTCCTCCTAAAGTCCCCAGCATCACAGATGCCAGACTTCAGCCAATTCGATTCACTCCGCGTGATATCAAGAAACGACTGAAGGCACTGGATACTGCAAAAGCTACGGGCCCTGACAATATTCCAGCAATAGTACTGAAGACCTGTGTTCCAGAACTTGCCGCGCCCCGAGCCAAGCTGTTTCAGTATAGCTCTAACACTGGCATCTACCCGGCAATGTGGAAAATTGCCTAGGTATGTCCTGTGCACAAAAAGCAGGAAAAGTCCAACCCGGCCAATTACCGCCCCCTCTGCCTACTCTCAATCATTAGTAAAGTGATGGAAGGTGTCATCAACAGCGCCATCAAGCAGCACTTGCTGAGCAATAATCAGTTCAGTGACGCTCAGTTTGGGTTCCACCAGGGCCACTCAGCTCCTGGCCTCATTACAGCCTTGGTTCAAATATGGACAAAAGAGCTGAACTCGAGAGGTGAGGTGAGAGTGACTGCCCTTGACATCAAGGCAGCATTTGACTGAGTATGCCATCAAGGAGCCCCAGCAAAACGGAGGTCAATGGGAATCAGGGGGAAAACCCTCCGCTGGCTGGAGTCATACGTAGCGCAAAGGAAGATGGTAGTGGTTGTTGGAGGTCAAACATCTGAGCTCCAGGACATCACTGCAGGAGTTCCTCAGGGTAGTGTCCTAGGACCAACCATCTTCAACTGCTTCATCAATGACCTTCCTTCAATCATCAGGTCAGAAGTGGGGATGTTCGCTGATGATTGCACAATGTTCAGCACCATTCGGGACTCGTCAGATACTGAAGCAGTCAGTGTAGAAATGCAGCAACACCTGGACAATATCCAGGCTTGGGCTGATAAGTGGAAAGTAACATTCGCACCACACAAGTGTCAGGCAATGACCATCTCCAACAAGAGAGAATCTAACCATCTTCCCTTGACATTCAACAGCATTACCATCGCATTACCATACCCACTATCAACATCCTAGGGGTTACCATTGACCAGAAACTGAACTGGAGTAGCCATATAAATACCGTGGCTACATGAGCAGGTCAGAGGTTAGGAATCCTGAGGCGAGTAACTCATCTCCTGACTCCCCAAAGCCTGTCCACCATCTGCAAGGCATAAGTCAGGAGTGTGATGGAATACCCTCCACTTGCCTGGATAGGTGCAGCTCCAACAACACTCAAGAGGCTCGACACCATCCAGGACAAAGCAGCCCGCTTGATTGGCACCCCATCTACAAACATTCACTCCCCCCACCACCGATGCACAGTAGCAGCAGTGTGTACCATCTACAAGATGCACTGTAGCAAAGCACAAAGGCTCCTTAGACAGCACCTTCCAAGCCCGTGACCTCTACCAACTAGAAGGGCAAGGGCAGCAAATACATGGGAACACCACCACCTGCAAGTTCCCTACAAGTCACACACCATCCTGACTTGGAACTATATCACTGTTCCTTCACTGTCGCTGGGTCAAAATCCTGGAACTCCCTTCCTAACAGCACTGTGTGTGTACCTACCTCACATGGACTGCAGCGGTTCAAGAAGCCAGCTCACCACCACCTTCTCAAGGGCATTAGGGATGGGCAATAAATGCTGGCCTGGCCAGTGACGCCTACATCCCAGGAATACAAAGAACAAAGAACAAAGAAAATTACAGCACAGGAACAGGCCCTTCGGCCCTCCAAGCCTACGTCGATCCAAATCCTCTATCTAAACCTGTCGCCTATTTTCTAAGGGTCTGTATCTCTTTACTTCCTGCCTATTCATGTATCTGTCTAGATACATCTTAAAAGACGCTATCGTGCCCGCGTCTACCACCTCCGCTGGTAATGCGTTCCATGCACCCACCACCCTCTGAGTAAAGAACTTTCCACGGATAGCCCCCCTAAACTTTTCCCCTTTCACTTTGAACTCGTGTCCCCTAGTAATTGAATCCCCCACTCTGGGAAAAAGCTTCTTGCTATCCACCCTGTCTATACCTCTCATGATTATGTACACCTCAATCAGGTCCCCCCTCAACCTCCGTCTTTCTAATGAAAATAATCCTAATCTACTCAACCTCTCTTCATAGCTAGCGCCCTCCATACCAGGCAACATCCTGGTGAACCTCCTCTGCACCCTCTCCAAAGCATCCACATCCTTTTGGTAATGTGGCGACCAGAACTGCACGCAGTATCCCAAATGTGGCCGAACCAAAGTCCTATACAACTGTAACATGACCTGCCAACTCTTGTACTCAATACCCCGTCCGATGAAGGAAAGCATGCCGTATGCCTTCTTGACCACTCTATTGACCTGCGTTGCCACCTTCAGGGAACAATGGACCTGAACACCCAAATCTCTCTGGACATCAATTTTCCCCAGGACTTTTCCATTTACTGTATAGTTCACTCTTGAATTGGATCTTCCAAAATGCATCACCTCGCATTTGCCCTGATTGAACTCCATCTGCTATTTCTCTGCCCAACTCTCCAGTCTATCTATATTCTGCTGTATTCTCTGACAGTCCCCTTCACTATCTGCTACTCCACCAATCTTAGTGTCATCTGCAAACTTGCTAATCAGACCACCTATACTTTCCTCCAAATCATTTATGTATATCACAAACAACAGTGGTCCCAGCACGGATCCCTGTGGAACACCACTGGTCACACGTCTCCATTTTGAGAAACTCCCTTCCACTGCTACTCTCTGTCTCCTGTTGTCCAGCCAGTTCTTTATCCATCTAGCTAGTACACCTTGGACCCCATGCGCCTTCACTTTCTCCATCAGCCTACCATGGGGAACCTTATCAAACGCCTTACTGAAGTCCATGTATATGACATCTACAGCCCTTCCCTCATCAATCAACTTTGTCACTTCCTCAAAGAATTCTATTAATTTGGTAAGACATGACCTTCCCTGCACAAAACCATGTTGCCTATCACTGATAAGCCCATTTTCTTCCAGATGGGAATAGATCCTATCCCTCAGTATCTTCTCCAGCAGCTTCCCTACCACTGACGTCAGGCTCACCGGTCTATAATTACCTGGATTTTCCCTGCTACCCTTCTTAAGCAAGGGGACAACATTAGCAATTCTCCAGTCCTCCGGCACCTCACCCGTGTTTAAGGATGTTGCAAAGATATCTGTTAAGGCCCCAACTATTTCCTCTCTCGCTTCCCACAGTAACCTGGGATAGATCCCATCCGGACCTGGGGACTTGTCCACCTTAATGCCTTTTAGAATACCCAACACTTCCTCCCTCCTTATGCCGACTTGACCTAGAGTAATCAAACATCTGTCCCTAACCTCAACATCCGTCATGTCCCTCTCCTCGGTGAATACCGTTGCAAAGTACTTGTTTAGAATCTCATTCATTTTCTCCGACTCCACGCATAACTTTCCTCCTTTGTCCTTGAGTGGGCCAATCCTTTCTCCTGTTACCCTCGTGCTCCTTATATATGAATAAAAGGCTTTGGGATTTTCCTTAACCCTGTTTGCTAAAGATATTTCATGACCCCTTTTAGCCCTCTTAATTCCTCGTTTCAGATTGCGCCTACAATCCCGATATTCTTTCAAAGCTTCGTCTTTCTTCAGCCGCCTAGACCTTATGTGTGCTTCCTTTTTCCTCTTAGCTAGTCTCACAATTTCACCTGTCATCCATGGTTCCCTAATCTTGCCATTTCTACCCCTCATTTTCACAGGAACATGTCTCTCCTGCACGCTAATCAACCTCTCTTTAAAAGCCTCCCACATATCAAAAGTGGATTTACCTTCAAACAGCTGCTCCCAATCTACATTCCCCAGCTCCTGCCGAATTTTGGTATAGTTGGCCTTCCCCCAATTTAGCACTCTTCCTTTAGGACCACTCTCGTCTTTGTCCATGAGTATTCTAAAACTTACGGAATTGTGATCACTATTCCCAAAGTAGTCCCCTACTGAAACGTCAACCACCTGGCCCGGCTCATTTCCCAACACCAGGTCTAGTATGGCCCCTTCCCGAGTTGGACTATTTACATACTGCTCTAGAAAACCCTCCTGGATGCTCCTTACAAATTCTGCTCCATCTAGACCTCTAACATTAAGTGAATCCCAGTCAATGTTGGGAAAATTAAAATCTCCTATCACCACCACCCTGTTGCTCCTACATCTTTCCATAATCTGTTTACATATTTGTACCTCTATCTCACGCTCGCTGTTGGGAGGCCTGTAGTACAGCCCCAACATTGTTACCGCACCCTTCCTATTTGAGTTCTGCCCATATTGCCTCACAGCTCGAGTCCTCCATAGTGCCTTCCTTCAGCACAGCTGTGATATCCTCTTTGACCAGTAATACAACTCCTCCACCCCTTTTACCTCCCTCTCTATCCCGCCTGAAGCATCGGTATCCTGGGATATTTAGTTGCCAATCATGCCCTTCCCTTAACCAAGTCTCAGTAATAGCAATAACATCATACTCCCAGGTACTAATCCAAGCCCTAAGTTCATCTGAATGAATTTTTTAAAAAGCCTGCTCCGCCATTCAACTAGATCATGGCTGATCTTCTACCTCAACATTTTCCCGCACTATCCCCATCAGCCTTGATATCTTTAATATCTAGAAATCGATCTCTGTCTTGAACATACTCAAAGACTGAGCCGCCACTGCGCCCTGGGGTAAGGAATTGCACAGATTCACCACCCTCTGAGTGAAGAAATTCCTCCTCAGTCCTAAATGGCCTACCTCTTATTCTGAGAGAGTGCCCCCTGGTTCTCGACCCCTCAGCCAGGGGAAACATCCTTCCGACATCAACCGCGTCAAGCTCTGTAAGAATTTTGTATGCTTCAATGAGATCACCTCAATGAGATGACACGAGTGGAGGGGGATGACACCTTAGGTGGGGGGGGGGGGGGGGTTAAAAGGAGAATGACATGGGGAGGTGGGCAACACGAAGGCAGAGACGGGGGGGGGGGGGAAGAGAAGGAGAATGACACGGGGAGGGGGGGGAAAGAGAGAAGGACAATGACATGGGGGGGGGGGGGGAAGACGAAGGCGGAGACGGGCTGTGGGGGTAGAAGGAAAGCGGAAACGGGAATATTCTTGTATTTAACACAAGTTAACCAGAGCCTCAGTGACCTGATCAAACTCAGCGGGTCCGGGCCTACCCTACGGCCGGTGTGGTCACTGCCGATCCCACCCGCAGGCTCGAGGTATCCCCGCTCGCCATTGACCCATCTGAGAACCCGCGGCCCCGATCCTAAACTGAATCAAATCCCCACCAGCGGACAGTGATGCCCCGACTCGGGATGCGCTCCTACCGAGTAGACGCCGATCCGACACACAGCAGCCGACAGTTCCAAACACTGGCCCATATCCCCGAACACAGGTGCCGCCTCTTGCAGAAACCGGCAGCGGCGGCGACCCAACCGCCTCGATTAGGGGCGGGGCGCGGAGCCGCCCCTCCCCTTGCCTCGCCCCACCCCCATCTCATGTCCCTCCCCTTTCCCCATCTGTCAGGTTTTCAGTGGATCCAGGGGTAACTGTTCGAGTGAACGGAGGCTTCACACTAAGGCTAAATGGGTATTTTCAACTTGGCAGGCTGGGACGTGTGAAGTGCTGCACAGATCACTTGCGTATCAGCTACTTACAAACGACTTAGACCCAAAAGACAGAATGTAATGTATCTAACATTGATGATACAAAGCTCGGTCAGAATGTAAGCTACCAGTAGAATATGAAAAGGCTACTAAAGGATATAGACAGGGTCAGCGAGTAGGAAAGCAGGTGGCAAATATAGTTTAATATGGATAAGGAAAAGGTTATTCACTTTGCTTGTAAGTATGGAAAATATATATATTTTTTTTAAAAAGGAGTGAAACTTGTAAACATTGATGTTCAGAGGGCCTTTGCTGTACTCATGCAAGGTACAGCAAACAATTAGGAAGTCAAACGACATATTGGCCTTTATTGCAAGGGGATCAAAATACAAGAATATAGTCTTGCTCCAGTTGTACAGGACTTTGGTAAGATCACATTGGGAATAGTGTGTGTAGTTTTGGTCTCCATATTCAAGGAAGGATATACTTGTCTTGAGGAGGTACAGATCTCTCCAGTTTAAAAAATGTGTCGTCTTGAAACATACAAGATTCTGAAGGGGTTAGGTAGGGTAGACAGAGGTCGTTTCCCTTGCTGGAAAATCTAGAAGCCAGAGGCACAGTCTCAGGATAAGGACTGAGATTAGGAGATTATTTCACTCAAAAAGTGAATCCTTAGAATTCTCTACCCCAGATGGTTGTGGATCCTCCATCGTTGAATACGTTTAAGGCTGGAATAAACAGATTTTTGGCCTATCAGGGAATCAAGGGATATCGAGAGCAACCGCAAAAGTGGAGTTGAAGCCAAAGATCAGCCATGATCGTACTGAATAGCGAAGGTGGCTCAAAGAGTATGATCTACTCCTGCTCCTATTTCATATGCTCTTAAGTGTCAGACTCCATCCCTTGACAGTTGCTGTCTATTCCACCCCATTTCATTGTCAGTCTCCACCTCACTCAAGGCTTGTCCATTTCAGTCACTCCTAGCCCCGAGTAGGGCTACATTACTGGACCAAAGTGAATTCAAATCCCACCAATGCAGCTTAACAATTTGAATTCAGTTTAAATCTGGTGGGGAAAAAAAAAAGGTATATTTGTAAAAGATGACAGCGCTTCGAAACGTTGTATAAACCCAACTGATTCACTAAATTCTTTTAGGAAAGGAAATCTGCCACCTTTACCCAGTCTGACCTATTTGCAACTCCAGTCCCACATTAACTTCATAAGGCAGTTGCGCCATCGAAGTGTCTGAGCAAGCCACTCAGTTGTACAAGGCAATGAGGATTGGGCATAAAATGCCAGCCTGGCCAGCGCTGCCTATGCTCCAGTTTCCTCCCACAAGCCAAAAGACTTGCAGGTTGATAGGTAAATTGGCCATTATAAATTGCCCCTAGTATAGGTAGGTGGTAGGGAAATATAGGGACAGGTGGGTATGTGGTAGGAATATGGGATTAGTGTAGGATTAGTATAAATGGGTGGTTGATGGTCGGCACAGACTCGGTGGGCCGAAGGGCCTGTTTCAGTGCTGTATCTCTAATCTAAACTTGCATTTATACACCACCTTTCATGACTACCAGACAGCTCAAAGTGCCTTACAATCAATGAAGTATTTTTGAATTGTATTCATCGCTGTATTGTAGGAAATGTGGCAGTCAATTTGTGAACAGCAATATGATGACGACCAAACAACCTGTTTTCAGAATGCTGAATGAGTGATAAATATTGGCCAGGAAACTGGAGCAAACACTGATTCAACTTTAAAATTAGAACTAGGCTGCTCAGGGCTGATGTCAGGAAGCACTTCTTCACACAAAGGGCAATAGAAATTTGGAACTCTGTTTCCCCTAAAAAGCTGTAGAGGTTGGGCCAATTAAAAATTTCAACACTCAGATTGATAGATTTTGTTGATCAAGGGTATTAAGGGTACAAAGCCAAGGGAGGCAGATGGAGTTAAGACAAATCAGCTATGATCTGATTTAATGCCAAAGCAGCTAAAGGGAATGACTGTCTTACTCCTGTTCCTATGTTGGTATGATGGATTCTAGATCAAAGGGGCATAGTCTTATAATTAGAGCTGGGCCATTCAGGAGTGAAATCAGGAAGCAATTTTGTGATTAAATTTGGAGCTCTCTCCTCCAAAAGACTGTGGCCACTGGGTCAACTGAAATTTTCAGGACTGCTTTCAATAAATTGTGCATTAGGTAAGGCTAACAAGGGATATGACGCTGCAATAGGTAAATGGAGCTTAAGCACAGAAATCAGTCATGATCTAATTGAATGACAGAAAGGATTTGTGAAACTGAATGCCTGACCCCGGTCTCATTTTCCTATGTTCCTACATACCTTTCCAACTGTGAGCCAGCCTGCCACCCTCATTGACAGAGAGGAAGATGTTGCTTAACACAGGAGACTATTGGACAAGATTAAGAGGTATGGCATTCGGCAAAAGGTAGCAGATTGGATTTTATAACTGGTTAGATGAGAGGCCGGTTAGCCAGACATCAGTTGTAGGGAAGATGCTATCCTAAACTCTTCATCGAGTTAGTGTTGGTCATCTGGCTTAATGGCAATGGAGGAATGAAGGATGTGCTAGGTCAGGTGATTATCGATTGTGATGGAATACAATTCTGCTGATAGCCCGCAGTACCTCATGGATGCCCAATTTTGTAAAATGTGGCAAGCTTATGAATTTCAAATCTGCGTTAACCAATAACAGGTCACACATCACATGATAGAGAAACTTAATTATCTCCCATAATGCAAAATGACATTAGGACCACAGATTCTACCCTCCCACCCATTCTAAATGCAAAGTGACTTGTCCAGAACCAGATGGGTACATTTGAGTCCCAGGATAACTCTTAATCTCAACTGCCACTGTAGTGTCAATATTTTCCATTTTAATCAGGACACTGTTTTCCTACAGAGTGTATTTTTTTTTAAAAAAAGGATATATAAAAAAAACAGGATGCTCATTCTACTGCAAATGCATCTGTCAGAGGTTATTGCAGCAGTATTGATGCCAACAATCCAGTGCTCGGATTAGTCCACCCACACAGTTAAAAGTTCATGTGATGTCAAACAGCTCCTTTGGGGAAACAATAGGAGAGAGAAAAGCAGGAAAAATTAAAGCATTTATCTAATTTAATAGAACTTGTTTCCAATCTATTTTTCCACTTCTATTTTTAATGGGTGTTTGTGTCCTTTTCGGAATTGTATAATAAACAAACAGTCAGTGTATTTTGCGTCAATTAAATTAAAATAACATTTAAAAAAAATAAATTGCACTGCACCATAAAGTAGTGCCCAAATGAAGATTGATTGCTTTAAAATGTATTTTTCAACAATGTCATTTAATCTTATAAAATGAACATACATGATGTTCATCTTTGCTCTGAGCTTCTGCTAGTGTCAGGAATCAAATAAAGGGAGTACTTGAGTGTCATATGGCACACACAGTTTAATAATAGGGCACTGCAGCTTTAATAAAAGAACAAATTTTAAACATTGTGCTAATAAAATCATTCTCTGATTCGAGCCAAGAGACAGAGGTACAATTACGCTACTGGGTGTATTCTATAGGCCGAGTGGGAAAAAGATAGAGAAATAAACTTGCAAGGAACTTAGAGACAGGTGCAAAAATCACAGAGTAGCCATAATGGGGGACTTTAGTTATCGTAATATAGACTGGGATAGTAGTAATGTAAAGGGCAGAGACGGGGGGAAAAAAAAAGAGTTTCTAAAGTGTCTTCAGGAGAATTTTCCACATCAGTATGTTTCTGGCCCAACGAGGAAGGAGGCATTGCTGGATCTGGTTCCAGGGAATGAGGTGGATCAAGTGTCAGTAGGACAACATTTAGGGGACAATTATCAAATTGTCAAAAAGGTTTAGGCTAGCTATGGAAAAAGGACAAGGAGCAACCCAGAATAAAACACTTAATTGGGGGAGGGCCAATTTCAGTGGGGTGAGAACCAATCTGGCCCAGGTAAATTGGAATCACAGATTAGCTGGCAAAACATAACTGAACAATGGCTGCCTTTAAAGGGGATACAGTTCAGGGTACATTCCTACGACAGGAAAAGGTAGGACAAAAAAAGCCTGAGCTGCCCACATGCAGGAGATACACAATGGGAAGCAGAAAAATCGTGTGTACTACAATGTCAGGTTGATAATACAAGTGAGAACCAGGCTGAATATAAAGTTCAAAAGGGAAGTGAAAAGAGAAATAAGAGAAGCAAAGAGAGAGTATGAGAAGGGACTGGCAGCCAACATAAAAGGGAATTTAAAAATCTTCTACAGACATATAAATAGTAAAAGGGAGGGGTGAAAGGAAAAGTGGGGTCGATTAGGGACCAAAAGGGGGATTTACACATGGAGGCAGAGGGCATAGCTAAGATACTAAATGAGTACTTTGCATCTGTCTTTACCAAGGAAGAAAATGCTGCCAAAGTCAATGAAAGAGGAGGTAGTTGAGAGACAGGATGGGCTAAAAATTGGTACAGAGGAGGTATTAGAAAGCCTGGCTGTACTTAAAAGTTAGTCACCAGGAGTATATCTGATACATTTGAGGATACTGAGGGATGTAAGGGTGGATATTGCAGAGACACTGGCCGTAATCTTATAATCCTCCTCAAATACAAGGGTGGTGCCAGATGACTGGAGAATTGCAAGCGTTAAAGAGTGTAAGGTTAAGCCCAGCAACTACAGGCCAGTCAGTTTAACCTCAGTGGCAGGAAAGCTTTTAGAAACGATAATCCAGGATGATATTAACGGTCACTTGGACAAATGCAGATTAATTAAGGAAAGCCAGCATGGATTTGTTTAGGTCAAATTGTGTTCAACTAACTTGATTCCGTTTTTTTTTTAATGCGGTAACAGAGGTTTGAGGAGGGTCATGCAGTTGATGTGGTGTACCTGGACTTCTAAAACGCATTTGATAAAGAGCCACAGAACAGGCTTGTCAGCAAGGTTAATACCCAAGGAATAATAAGGACAGTGGAAGCATGAATACAAAGATGGCTGAGTGACAGGAAACAGAGAGTAGTGGTGATCAATTGTTTTTCAGACTGCAGGAAAGTGGGTTTCCCAGCGTTCAGTATTAACTGCTTTAACCTATATTGTCTTAGTTTTGGGTGTACAGGGCACAATTTCAAACTATGCAGAAGACACAAAATTTGGAAGTACTGTGAACTGTGAGGATAGTGATAGACTTCAAAAGGACATAGACAGGCAGGTAGAATGGGCGGACACGCACCAGATGAAATACAATGCAGAGATTTGAGAAGTGATAGATTTTGGTAGGAGGAATGAGGAGAGGCAATATAAAGTAAAGGCTGCAACTCTCAAAGGGGGTGCAGGAGCAGAGGGACCCAGGGATACATGTAGAGTCATTCCCATCGAGTCCATGCCAACTCTCCAGAGTCAGTCCCACTCCCCCGCTCTTTTTTTGAAAAATTCGTTCATGGGATGTGGGCATTGCTGGCTAGGCGAGCATTTATTGTCCATACCCAATTACCCTTGAGAAGGTGGTGGTGAGCTGCCTTCTTAAACTGCTGCAATCTTTGGGATGTAGGTACACCAATAGTGTTGCTAGGAAGAGAGTTCCAGGATTTTGACCCAGTGACAGTGACGGAATGGGGATGTAATTCCAAGCCAGGATGTTGTGTGGCTTGGAGGGGAACTTACAGGTGATGGTGTTCCCATGCATCTGCTGCCCTTGCCTTTCTAGGTAGAAGTCACAGGTTTGGAAGGTACTGTCGAAGGAGCCTTGGTATGTTGCTGCAGTGCATCTTGTAGATGGGACACAATGTTTCCACTGTGCATCCGTGGTGAAGGGAGTCAATGTTGAAGGTGATGGATGGCGTGCCAATCAAACAGGCTGCTTTGTCCTGGATGGTGTCGAGCTTCTTGAGTGTTATTGGAGCTGCACCCATCCAAGCAAGTGGAGAATATTCCATCACACTCCTGACTTGTGCCTTGTAGATGGTGGCCAGGCATTGGGGAAGACATGAGGTGAGTTACTTGCTGCAGAATTCCCAGCCTGTGACCTGCTCTTATAGCCACAGCATTTATGTGACTGGTCCAGTTCAGTTTCTGGTCAATGGTAGTCCCCAGGATGTTGATAGTGGGGAATTCAGTGATCATAATGCCATTGAACATCAAGGGGAGCAAGTTAGATTTTCTCTTGTTGAAGATGGTCATTGTGTGGCACGAATGTTACTTGCCATTTATCAGCCCAAGCTTTGCTGCATCTGGACAATGGCTGCTTCAGTATCTGAGTCGTCGCGAATGTGCAATGTTCACCACCAATCAGCAGCGAACATCCCCACTTCTGACATGATGGAGGCAAGGTCATTGATGAAGCAGTTGAAGATGGTTGAGCCTAGGACACTACCCTGAGAAACTCCTGCAGTGATGTACTGGGACTGAGATGATTGGTTGTGATTGTTGGAGGTCAATCACTTCCTTTGTGCTAGGCGTGACTCGAACAAATGGAGAGTTTCCCCCTGAATCCCACGGACTTCAATTTTGATAGGGCCTCTTGATGCCACATTGGGTCACATGCTGCCTTGATGTCCAGGGCAGTCTCACCTCACCTCTGGAATTCAGCTCTTTTAACATAGAAAAATGTCCCATGGCATTTCACAGAAATGTTATCAAATAAAAATGGATCCTGAGCTCAAGAAGAAGAATGACTAAAAGCTTGGTCAAAGAGGTGGGTTTTAGAGAGGGTCTTAAATGAAGAGGGAGGTGGAGAGAAGTTGTTCAGGGAGAGAATTCTAAAATCGGTGGTTCTAGACACCAGAAAATACAGTAGCTAAATGGCTGGGCAATGGGAGTAGAGATTGCACAAGAGGCTAATGGAGTTCAGAGCTGTAGCATTGAGATGGATGTCTGGGGGGACAGTGGCATAGTGGTAATGTCACTGGACTAGCAATCCAGAGGCCCAGTCTGATGTCCTGGGGACACAGGTTCAAATCCCACAACGACAGCTGGTGGAATTCAAATTCAGTTAATAAGTTAAAAAAATCTGGCACTGAAAGCTAGTCTCAATAACGGCACCATGAAACCACTGTCGATTGTTTTAAAAACTCATCTGGTTCACTAATGCCCTTTAGGGAAGGAAATCTGTTATCCTTACCTAGTCTGGCCGACATGTGACTCCAGACCCACAGTAATGTGAAATAACTGCCCTCTGAAATGGCCAAGCAAGCCACTCAGTTCAAGGGCAATTAGGGATGGGCAACAAATGCTGGCCTAGCCAGAAACACCCACATCCCATGAAAGAATTTTTTTTTAAAACCATGAAGGGATTAAAAACAAGAATGAGACTTTTAAATTGGAGCTACTGGGGGAGGCCAGCAAGCAAAGGCATGATGAGCAAGAGGGACTTAGTTCAGGATAGGATATGGGCATCAGAGATTTTGGGAGTTGAAGTTTACAATCTAAGATGGGAGGTTGGACAGCAAAGAATTGGAATAGTCAAGTCTGAAAAGTGACAGTGACAAAATAAGAGCTTCAGCAGCAGATGCAGCTGATGTTCGGAGGTGGAAGTAGCCAACTTCTGCCATGAATAGGATACAAGATCAGAAGTTCAGCTCAGGATCATATAGGGTGTCAAGGTTGCAAACAGTTCAGTTTAACCCAAGACAACACCATGAACTTATATTTTATGTACTGCCTTTAACATAATAAAACACTCAAATGTGCTTCACAGGAGCGTTGAAACAAAATTTGGCAGAGCCAAGGCAATAGCCAGAGAGGAAAACAGAATCAGTGGAGTACTAAGTTTGTGACTTTAGTCGTAGTAATGCTTAACTGGAGAAAATTGCAACTCATTCAGGACTAGATGTTGGACAAGCAATCTGAACACAGAAGCAGCAGAGAGGTTGACAGAAGTGAACAGGTAGAACTGGGTATTGTTAGTGAACGTGTGAAACCTCACCCCTTACCTATGGATGACATCACAGAAAGCAGCATGCAGAAGAGATAAAGGAAGGGGCCAAGTATAAATCTTTGATGAATTGTAGAGGTAGCAGTGCAGGCACATGGAGAACCAATTGCTGGAGTTAATTTGGCTACGATTAGATAAGTAGAATGGAACCACGTGAGACCAGTCCCACTGAGCTGCATAATGGAGAAGCATGGAGGAGGATGGTGCAGCTGACCTTGTCAAAAGCTGCAGAGAGAATGAGAAGAATGAGGATGTGATCATGGTGCATTGAGGATATCAGTTGCGACTTTCATTAGAGCCACTACAGTGCTGTTGAGGGGCAGATAAATGATGAGAGATTCAAACATGAAGATGCGGGAAAGACAGGCACCTATTTGGGAGGTGACATGTTCAAGGACTGAGTGAACAGAGGCTGGAGATGGGCCTGGAGTTTGCAAGGACACAGTGGTCATGAGTGGGTTTTTAAACAGAAGGGCACTGATAATGGTGAGGACAGTACCTGATAAGAGAGAACCATTTACAATGTCAGCTCTTCTCAAATTTGTCTTTTCAATCTAGGTGGTTTCTTGGATTAAATGTCTTAGTGCAGCACTTTGGTTTTTCATTTAACTAAAGAAAGTGGCATCTCAGGCCTATCCAGAAGGGCCTAATTTAGAAAACACTTTAGTCAGGCAATACTCAACTTTCATGGTTTGAATGACCTAAAATGGTATCTCCAATATAAATGAAACAGTCTGGATGTCAGTGAAGACCCAAAATGTCATGTCCTCATGAGTGAGAGAGAAAGTCTCATGAAATTGACTACCTCTCCTACTGGAGAAGGACTTATGAAACATATATGGACAGAGTGTATTTTATATTAGAAGTATTTCTTCAAGGTTTTCCTGCTTTAGACTAAATGGTCGGGGGGGGGGGGGGGGGGGGGGTTCAATTGAAAGGAAGAAAAAAGTCAAAAATTAACAAGAGAGCAGGAGGTGCAGGATAGTGAAGGAGCATACATTAATCAGAGAGTGACAGGAAGTGACAGCGAATACAAGCACAAGAGTACAGCAGAAATTAGAACCAGAGTAGGTAAAAATGGTAAAAAGTCAAAGCTTAAGGCTCTTTATCTGAATGCATGTAGCATTTGTAACAAGATAGATGAGCTGATGGCACAGATAAAAATAAATGAATATGATTTGATAGCCATCACTGAGACGTGGTTGCAGGATGACCAGGACTGGAATCTTAATATTCAAGGATATATGACATTCCGGAAGAATAGACAGAGAGGAAAAGGAGGTGGGGTAGCTGTGTTATTAAAGGAAGGGATCAGTGCAGTTGTGAGTAATGATATAGGTGTAATAGATCATGATGTAGAATCAGTTTGGGTGGAAATAAGGAATAACAAGGGAAAGAAATCACAGTTAAGTGTGGTCTATAGGCCCCCGGAGAGTAGCCTCTCTGTAGGACAAAATATTAATCAGGAAATAATGGAGGCGTGTAAGAAGAGCACTGCAATTGTCATGGGTGATTTTAATCTGCATATAGACTGGACAAGTCAAATTGGCAAGGGTGGCATGGAAGACGAATTTGTAGAGTACATCAGGGATTGTTACTTAGAGCAATACATTGCAGAACCTACCAGGGAACAGGCTATTTTAGATTTGGTATTGTGCAATGAGGTAGGATTAATAAGAGATCTCGTAGTTAAGATTCTTTAGGGGGAAGCAATCATAACATGGTAGAATTTCAAATTCAGTTTGAGGGCGAGCAACTCGGGTCTCAAACCAGTGACTTCAACTTAAACAAGGGCAATTACAGAGGTATGAAGAAAGTTGTCTAAAGCAGGCTGGGAAGACAGACTACAGGGGAAATCAGTAGATGGGCAGTGGCAGACTTTTAAGCAGATATTTCAGAACACTCAGCAAACATTTATTCCAGTCAGAAGGAAGGACTCGAAGAGAATGATGAACCACCCGTGAATAACAAAGGAAGTTAAGGAGAGCATCAAATCAAAAACAAAGGCGTACAATGTGGCGAAAACGAGTGGTAGGCCAGAGGATTGGGAATTTTTTTTTTTTTAGAAACCAGCAGATGACTAAAAAACTAATAAAGAGGGAGAAATTGATGAGAGTAAATTGGCAAGAAATATAAAAACAAACAGTAAGAGCTTCTATGGGTATATTAAAAGGAAGAGAGTAGCTAAAGTAAGTGTGGGACCCTTAGAGGATGAGACTGGGGTATTAATAACAGGGAACAGGGAAATGGCCGATAACTTAAAACAATATTTTGCATCAGTCTTCATGGTGGAGGACACTGTAAACATCCCAACAATAATAGCTGAGCAAGGTGTAAATGGGAGAGAGGAACTTGTAACAATCTCTATCACAAGGGAAAAGGTGCTGGACAAACTGATGGGACTAAAGGCAGACAAGTCGCTAGGACCTGATGGTCTGCATCCAAGGGTTTTAAAAGAAGTGGCTGCAGAGACAGTGGAGGTATTGGTCATAATCTACCAAAACTCACTGGATTCCAGTAGGGTACCAGCAGATTGGAAAACCGCTAATGTGACATCCCTATTCAAGAAAGGAGGGAGACAGAAAGCAGGAAACTATAGACCAGTTAGCTTAACATCTGTCATTGGGAAAACGCTAGAGTCCATTATTAAGGAAGAAATAGCAGGTCATTTGGAAAAACAATGCAATCAAAGAGTCAACAAGGTTTTATGAAAGGGAAATCATGTTTGACAAATTTGTTCGAGTTCTTTGAGGATATAACAAGCAAAGGGGAACCAGTAGATGCAGTGTATTCGGATTTTCAGAAGGCATTTGATAAGGTGCCACATAAAAGGTTATTGGACAAAATAAGAGCTCCGGGTATTGGGGAGCAATGTGTTGGCATGGATTGAGGACTGGCTAACACGCAGAAGGCAAAGTCGGGATCAACGGGTCTTTTCAGGTTGGAAAGGCCACAAGGATCAGTCCTAGGGCTTCAACTATTTACTATCTATATTAATGACTTAGAGGAAGGGACAGAGTGTAGTGTATCCAAATTTGCTGACGATACAAAAATAGGTGGGAAAGCATGTTGTGATGAGGACACAAAGAATCTGCAAAGGGAAATAGATAGGTTAAGTGAATGGGCAAAAACTCAGATGGTGTTCAATGTGGGAAAATGTGAGGTAATCACTTTGGTAGGAAGAATAAAATGGCAGATTATTTAGATGGAGAAAGACTACAAAATACTGCAGTACAGAGGGATTTGGGTGTTCTTGTACATGAAACACAAAAGGTTAGCATGCAGGCGCAGCAAGTAATTAGGAAGGCAAATGGAATTTTGGCCTTTATTGCTAGGGGGTTAGCGTTTAGAAATAGGGAAGTCTTGTTACAACTGTACAGGATGTTGGTTGTTGGTGAGGCCACACCTGGAATACTGCGTACAGTTTTGGTCCCCATATTTAAAGAAGGATATACTAGCATTGGAGGCAGTTCAGAAAAGGTTCACTAGGCTGATTCCTGGGATGAAGGGGTTGTCTTATCAAGAATGGCTAAACAGGTTAGGCCTTTATTCATTGGAGTTTAGAAGAATGAGAGGTGATCTTATAGAAACCTATAACAGTTTAAGAGGGCTTGACAGGGTAGACGTTGAGATGATGTTGTCTGGTGGGGGAATCTTGAACTAGGGGACATAGTTACAAAATAAGGGAGCACACATTTAAAACTGAGATGCGAAGGAGTTTCTTCTTTCAGAGGGTGGTGAATCTCCGGAATTCTCTACCTCAGAGTTGTGCATGCTCGGTCACTAAATGTATTTAAGGAAGAGGTAGATAGATTTTTGAGATCTCGGAGTCGAAGGTTAGGTGGAGCAGGCCCAAAAGAAGAGTTGAGGCCTGGGACAGATCAGCCATGATCTTATTGAATGGCAGGGCAGGCTTGAGGGGCTGAATGGCCTACTCCTGCTCCTATTTCTTATGTTCGTATGTTTGTTCTCCTTTAAGAAATATCAAAATGGTTACATATATAGTAAGCCACAAAATCTTCCAAAACAAGTAGATTTGCAAGTTTCTGATATTCCAATTTTGAAAACAAGAGTTGACATTTTATTCACAGGCTTTGGAGTCAATTCTTTCTGCCTGTATCTTTTCACTATTTAATTTATCCCTACACAATTTCTTCTCAATCTTCAGGAAACCTTACCACTAGTCCTAGATTTGAAATTACCAAGGATTGAAATCCCCATAATGGTTTCTTGGTTAATGTTAAAGTGGGATTTAACTTTTGCTAACAAGGGATCATAGTCCTATGACCTACAGTGATTGTGTAAAATGAACATTCGAGTAACTGAAAAAGAGCCATTAAGATGCTGCTTCAGAAAACAATTTTTTCATCCTGAAAAACAAATAAAAACTACAATTACAGGAGAAACACCACCCTTCTGTTCCGTTTCACATTTTAGCTAAAAGCAATACATTTGAAAGACTTATTGTGTCAGGATCCTGTGTACTTTTTTTTTGTTTGAATCTCTATTGTTCAACCCAACATAGTAAATCAGAAAACTGCAACCACCACCATGCCAAACTTACAAAGCAATGAGATTTTCATAACAGTATAAAATGATCTTTACAGAGCCTTGCAATGCACTGTACATTTTCGACTATATATGAGCCACCTCACTGCAAACCATAAAAGATAAGCCCAATAATAACCTTGATGTTAGGTTCTTTATGGCTTTGTGCCGAAAAGAGGAACAGCTTTCAGGCTCCACTGAAGTATTCAGGGTCTTTGAAAAATAATCTGTAAGGAGTAGACCAATAATGATAATACACAAAACAATAGTGACAATTCAATGTCACGTTTTCATAAAGACACAGATTTGAGGTATCGGTGATATAACATTAGTTGCAAGTTCGAAATGTGAAGCGTTTTGTTGCTACAGTCGAATGTAACTAGCTTAAGATCGCCACTATGACTAAGTGTAGTCATAGCTTAAGGTAGCAATTCAGACCACTCAGGCATGACTTATGTTACTGCACTAAAGCTGCGTTTTTCAAGAAAAGTCAGCCTAGGTCAGACCCAAATCATTAGAAAGCTCGTTGTAATAAAACCAGCAAAACACCGCCGCAATTAAAATTCTTAATGATTTGGTAAATGAGATGAGTGACAGAAATTAACCTGTTAAGCATGTATTCTCATTCATTCATTCGTCACTCGGTATCGATTGTATGGCTGTTACAATCAGACATTTTTTTAACAAGTGCAGCAACCAAAGAGAATCAGAAGTAAAAACGGATTGCGGTACTAAACTGAAATAACTAACATGGCACTCACCCAGAAGAAAACAGAAACATACAAACATACCAGATAATCCATTTACTGAATAGAGGCCCTCAGCTTCCAAGTCCAACGTACTTTTGCGTTGTGTATATTTTATATATTAATTATGCAATAAGCATAGTATGCCGCACATTCCCCGATTTAACCGAGAAAGATGATGAAATGAGCAGCCTGTGAACTCCGGCTGAATATCTCTCCCACTCGGCATGGATATCGACAACACTTATTTCCTCAACTGTACTTTATCCCCTAGTGGGAGAAATGTTAAAATTAACCCCCCAAAAGCCACTCCCTTCGTACGTAAAGCGGTCATCTGATCGCAGAGAGCCTGTTTTTCAATAACCCCGGAAGTCTGGTTTGAAGCCAGTATCGAGTTAGTGAGACCCACGTGTTCACTGTAGAAAAGAGGCGGTGCAAATTGTGTCAGCAGAAGCTGCAGATAAAGAGGTGTTTATGAATTATATCTGTCTGATCCTGTGGGCAGTAATATGCGTTTTCGGTGCGGCAATGTTTATATAATGATGTTTGGATTGAAACCTGCTGAGAATTTAGCCATAGGATTACCACTATAGGAAAATAACATAAAATGTAGTATATGTACATACTGTTAAATTTCAAAGGAAAGAAAACATTAATTTGTCTCTTGCGCACTGTGTAAAGCTGATCTGATTGAATATTGGACGGCAAGCGCAGCACAGAAACAGGCTTTTCACTACATAAAGTGATAAACTGCAACTCAATAAACATTCCAAGCAATCGAAGTGGAGTGAGCCCTGTTAAGACTCGGTTGACCCGGAGGAGCAAAAGAAGGAAACAGGCTATTTGTCCATTGAGCTGTTGGTGTATTTCTCCATATGAGTCATTGAGTCTAATCAAGCTCTCTATCCTGATTGCTCCCTATACCATTTAATATTCCTCTGTTCAAGCAATTCCTCTATATTAGATCAGGTTGTCAATACGGGTGAGAAAGTGGTCAAACCTACAATCAGTCCATCTCAGAATTCAGTTGTTGGTAGGCACCTCAATTCCAAACGGCTTCTATACCCATGTAACAGCCAGGGTCACAGACCTGCAATGTTAACTCTATTTTTCTCTCCACGGTGCTGCCTGACCTGAAGAGTATTTCCAACAATTTCTGTTTTTGTTTCAGATTTCCAGTTGTATTTTGCTACCTTAGGTGGCTCCTAGATGATTGGTCAAATTAGGTTGAAGGGGATATACGCCACAGGCTGTTGCCAATGTCAAATACTATGGAACCAAGATTAGACATTTGCACATATTTGAGATCCAAGATCTGGTTGTACTGAAATTATATGTGCAGAGAATTCTTCCAAAGGTTTGTGAGCATTTTTCATAAGGTGGAAGAGTGGGACATTTGTGATTGAGGGATTTGAAGCACTATAGGTGAAAGCTTATTTGTGGAAACTATTAAAACATCTACTGTTAATGCAGTGGGCATATTGAAACATTAAGAGAATACTAATGAAAATGGAGTGCAGATTGTAAGCAGAATGTGGAGATCCGAGTTTGGTGAGTGGGGATTTTTAAGTGTCAATATCTTTCTAAAAATCTGGTCTGCAGTTAGCATTTACCTGGTATTTGCATGTATTTAAAGTAAGTTAAGAAGGTAAAATAAGTTAAGAAAGTAAAGTAAGTTTCTTCCAGCCTACTCAAGCTCTACTGCAGAGTAGATAATTAGTTAAGGAGCTAACCAGTCCAATCTGGTTGCTGCAGTTTCAGCTTCAAAAAGTATAAATACAGAGGTCTGGGTGCAGCCTACAAACGATGTGCAGATTGTAAGCAGAGTGTGGAGATATGACGTTGGTGAGTGGGGAGTTCAATGAAGGGGGGAGGAGGTGCTCCTCTTTTCACCCTCCAATATTGGTTCTTACTTTGGTGCAGTGGAAGGAGCTGATTGGTGAGTAACTGGTAAGCTATTCTACTTATAATAATCAGTCTGTAAAGTTAAGGTATGGCAGGGCAGCTCAGCCGAGTGGAGTGTACAGTCTGTGGCATGTGGGAAGTCATGGATGCACCACATATCCTAGGCAAACACATCTGCAGGAAGTGTCACCAGGTTTTGGAACTCGAGCGGCGGCTGGAGTCACTGTGGTGCATCTGAATAGCATGTTTAGGGAGGTGGTCACAGCACAGGTTAGGAGCATGCAGGCAAATGGGGAATGGACGACCACCAGGCAGTCTAAGAGAACCAGGCAGGTAGTGCAAGAGTCCCCTGAGACGATCTGGCTAGCTAATCAGTTTTCCATTTAAATACTGGTGAGGGTGATGGTTTCTCAGAGGAGTGCAGTCAGAGCCAAGTTTGTGGCACCGCAGGTGGCTCAGCTGCACAGGAGAAGAGGAAGAAAAGTGGAGGAGCAGTAGTTATAGGTAATTTGTTAGTTAGGGGAACAGATAGGCATTACAGCGGCTGTAGACGTGACTCCAGGATGGTATGTTGTCTCCCTGGTGCCAGAGTCAAGGATGTCACGGAGTGGCGACAGTGCAATCTTCTGGGCGAGGGTGAACAGCCAGAGGTCATGGTCCATGTTGGCACCAATGACATAGGTAGGAAGGGAGATGAGGTCCTGAAAGCAGATTTTAGGGAGTTAGGAAGGAGATTAAAAAGCAGGACCTCAAGAGCTGTAATGTCAGGATTACTTCCAGTGACACGTGCTAGTGAGCATAGGAATAGGAGAATTGAGTGATTGAATACATGGCTGGAGAACTGGTGTAGGAGACAGGGCATCAGATATCTGAGACATTGGGACCAGTTCTGGGGCAGGTGGGACCTGTACAGATGGACGGGTTGCATCTTAGTAGGACTGGGACTAATATCCTTGCAGGGAGATTTGCTACTGCTGTTGGGGAGGGTTTAGAACATAAGAAATAGAAGCAGGAGCAGGCCATTCAGCCCCTCAGGCCTGCCCCGCCAGTCAATAAGATCATGGCTGACCTGTCCCAGGCCTCAACTCCTCTTTCGGGTCTGCTCCGCATAACCCTCATCTCCGAGATTTAAAAATTGATCCACCTCCTCCTTAAATACATTTATAGTGGCTCAGCCTCCACAACTCTCTGAGGTAAAGAATTGTAGAGATTCACCACCTTCTGAGAGAAGAAATTCCTTCGCATCTCAGTTTTAAATGTGTGACCCCTCATTCTGTAACTGTGTCCCCTAGTTCAAGATTCCCCCACCAGTGGAAACATATTCTCAACATCTACCCTGTCAAGCTAGATTGGCAGGGGGATGGGAACCTGAGAGGGATCTCAGATTGGAGGGAAGCAAAACTGGTGACTTGTCAGGGGTGTGGGAACCAGGAGGAAATATCAGAGGAATACTAAGTTGCAAAGAATACTGAGAGAGAGAGCTAGCACTAGAGTGGTGAATAGTAAGTTACTAGGTAGGGTCAGAGTAAGGGAGAAAGTAGTAAAGTCTAAATCAGAGTAAATGTGCATGTCTGTGAATGCACAGAGTGTGGTAAATAAGATTGGCGAGGTACAGGCACAGATTGCCATGTGGAAATATGATGTTGTGGCTATAACAGGGACCTAGCTCAAAGAAGGGCAGGACTGGGTGTTAAATATTCCTGGATACAAGGTGTTCAGGAAAGATAAGAAAAGGAAAAAAGGGGGGAGGGGTGGCGGTATTGAGTAAGGAGGACATTGCAGTGCTGAAGAAAAAGGGTGTCCCAGAAGGGTCGAGGACAGAATAAATTTGGCTGGAGCCAAGGAACAAAAAAGGTGCAGTTACACTGCTCATTGTTTGCTATAGGCCACCAACGAGTGGGAAGGATGTGGAGGAACAAATTTGGAAGGAAATTATAGGGTAGTTATAATGGGGGACTTTAATTATCCAAACATAGACTGGGATAGTCGCGTAAAGGGCAGTGAGGGGCAAGAGTTCCTAGACTGTTCAAGAAAATTTTCTACAGTATGTTTCAAGTCCAACGGGAAAGGAAGCACTGCTAGACCTAGTTCTCGGGAATGAGGTGGGCCAAGTGGATCAGGAATCGGTGGGAGATCATTTAGGGGACAGTGATCATTGTACCATAAGGTTTAGGCTGACTATGGAAAAGGACAAAGGACAATTCAGAGTATGAATAATTAACTGGGGGAAGGCCAACTTCAATGGGGTAAAAATGGAGCTGAAATGAATAAATTGGAGTCAAAAGTTGGCAGGAAAAACTAGCTGAACAATGGGCTACCTTCAAAGAAGAGATAGTTTGGGTAAAGTCAAGGTATGTTCCCTCGAAGGGGAAAGATAGGGTAAACAAATCCAGAGCTCCCTGGATGAAAAATGAGGTAGAGATTAAGATAAAGAAGAAAAAGTGTGTTTATGACAGATGCCAGGTAGAAAATACTGTTGAGAACCAGGCTGAATATAGAAGGTCCAGAGGGAAAGTGAAAAAGCAAAGAGAGAGCATGAAAAGAGACTGGCAGCTAACATTAAAGGGAATCCCAAAGTTTTCTACTGAGATATAATTAGTAAAAGGGTGGTAAAAGGAGGAGTGGGACTGATCAGGGACCAGAAAGGGGATTTACGTATGGAGGCAGAAGGCATAGCTGAGGTATTAAATGAATATTTTGCATATGGCTTCACTAAGTGTTATGATGGTGTTTCTATATTTTTGTTAAGTTTTTTTTGAGGACTCATGTGTTTTAGAATTTGACTATTGCTGAAAACAGAAACATTTTGTTGAAGCTTTTCATCTTGCACTCATCAGGACAAATCACAAGAATACCAATGTAAGGGAAAGCAACAAATTTATATTGTATGAGGTTGGCAAGTGGACTCTGATTGGTAGAGGCATTTCCATGGAGAATGCACCAGTTTATGGTGACTGACAGTTAACTGCCAAGCTTTGTTTGAAATGTAAACCAGACAGCTTGACTCTGCTTGGTCAAGGCATTGCCCTGAGGAATTAACCAGCTGTCACTTATTTTGTTTAGCTGAAACAGGCACAATGTGTGTACATGATCTTTCTGTCTGCATAGAACAGAGCCTTGTGTATTAATATATGTAGCTTCCAGTACCTGCAAATGCAGCACACTGTAAGCACGACTGACAACCTTAAATTGGTTTCCAGTGTAATTCTTAGCACACTGAGCTGTTCCATGCTGCTAATACACATGGGTGTGAACTGTTTTGAAGGCAGTTGGAGAAAACCAGCTGATAGAGCAGTCACCATCAGCACCCTCTTCCATCTCTTTGAAAAGTCTGCCAGCCTTTCCATCTCTTTGAGAAGCTCTTTGAAGCAAATGTAAGAAATAGAGAAACTGATGCTGCATTTCTCCTGAAACCCCTGCCAGAAACCCCTGGTGCTGCACTTTTCCTGGAAAGCCTGCAAAACTGATCCTCAACATCGTCTGAAAAGAACTGCTATAAAATGATCCCAGTGACCGCCATCTACGCGTATTTGGGACATCTTTCCACATCTTTTCTCCATGAATTAGCAAGGATTTGGCCAACGTATTATTTTTTTGTATTTCTTTTTGTACCAGAGCTCTAAAGAGAAAATCTCTTTTTCAGGGTGTGTGAGGGACTAAGGTAAAAGGGAACTCTCAAATTTCAATCTGTGTGTTATTGTTTTGCTTCATTACTGGTTAAGTCTTGTTTTATAATAAGCAGATAATTTTGTTGTTTATTAAAGAAACCTGGTTGTATTTTATTCTGGGATAAAGAGTTGAGTATATGATTAACCGCATTGGTAACTGGGTAAACATATAAATATATGTTGTGACCTGTGGAGAAGTGGAACTAGAAAAGACAGTGCACTCTTCCTACCTCAGTCGTAACATAAGGAAGAAGATGCAACCCAGACAATGGTGAAAGGTTCGGGGGGAGGGGTAATTCAAACACAAGAAGGGTTTAAAATTGAGAAAGGGGATATATTAGATAGGCTGTCTGTACTTAAAAGTGGATAAAGCACCAGGACCGGATGAGATGCATCCAAGGATACTGAGAGATGTAGGGTGGAAATCGCAGAGGCACTGGCCATAATTTTTCAGTCTTCTTTAGACTCGGGGGAGGTGCCAGAGGACTTGAAAATTGCAAACATTACACCCTTGTTCAAAAAAGGGTGTAAAGATAAGTCCAGCAACTACAGGCCAGTCAGTGTAACTTTGGTGGTGGGGAAATTTCTAGAAAGAATGATTCGGGAAAAAAAAATAGTCACATGGACAATTTTTTAAAAAATGTATTCATTCTTGGGATGTGGGCTTGCTTAAAACCTCATTCTTTTCTAACCTTTGCCAGTTCTGATGAAAGGTCAGAGACCTGAAACGTTAACTTTGCTTCTCTCTCCACAGCTGCTGCCAGACCTGCTGAGTTTTTCCAGCACTTTTTGTTTTTGTTTCAAATTTCCAGCATCTGCAGTATTTTGCTTTTATTAACATGCACCCATGTGCTCGCTGACCTACATTGGCTCCCTGTCAAACAAAGTCTCAATTTTAAAATTCTCATCCATGTTTTCAAGTCCCTCCATATCTCTGTAATCTCCTCCAGCCCCACTATCCTCCAAGGTATCTGTACTCATCTAATTCTGGCCTCTTGTGCAACCCCAGTTTTAATTTCTGCACCATTGGTGGCCGAGCTTTGAGCTGCCAGGGCCCTGAGCTCTGGAATTCTCTCGCTAAACCTCTCTGCCTCTCTTTCCTTTTTGATCAAGCTTTTGGCCATCTGCCCTAATATCGTCTTCTCTGTCTCAGTGTCCAATTTTGCTTCATAGTGCTCCTGTGAAGTGCCTTTGGACATTTTATTACATTGAAGGTGCCATAATAATATATGTTGTTGTTACTAAAATATTGGTAAGACCTTGGGCTGTTTTAAAATAAAGATTTATGAACTTTGTCCTTTTGCCCTCTAATCCTGTATTCATCATCTAAGTTAAATAGCTTGCATACTTCAACTTGATCTGAACCTTTGATTAAAGACTTGTATCTCACCTCAGTCATTTTATGGCAAAAATTATTTCAGTAACTTGTGTCAGTTCTTCATAAGTTGCTTCCTAAGATGTTGAATCATCTTGGGCACTTTCCATCAACCCCTTCTAATGCATCTATATCATTTTAAGGTAAGATAGACAAATTGCAAGCTGTATTCTAGTATGGCTTCATAATTAATCTGTGCAATGTGGTTTAACTTGTTCTGACTTGTAGTCCAATACTTTTGCATCCCAATACCTGACTCACCTTAGAAATAACCACTTAACACTGACCATCTGTTTTTAGAGTATGATCAATGAGCATTCTCAATTGCTTTTCGCGTTGGCCTGTCCCAGTCGAGATTTTAGTTGTGTCAGCTCTTTAAGGGGAAGCACGTGAATGTATTCAGGTGGGTGAGATTACTCAAATCTCATAATTATACTTACTTAAAGTAGGATCAGATGTAATTCTGCCTCCCTATCATCCAGTTAAGTCAACTTCTACTGACTTTCAGTATCCAGATAATTGCCTTTAAGGTTACCATTCTCACCTTCAAATCCCTCCATGGCCTCACTCCTTCCTACCTCTTCAATCTCTTTCAGTTCTATGTCTGAGCACCTTCCTGTCCTCCAACACTGGCCTACTTCTCATTCTTTTCTAGAGTCACTGGCATTCTGAGAACAATTTTTTTTTAAAATATGGTATGGTATATACAGTGACCTGGATTCTCTGTTCAATCCCTGGGCCTTGCTATCATTTACCTATATATTAGGCAATCAAAGGAAGACTCTACACTGCAGATCTACTGACCATAGTAGAATATCTAAGACACAATACTACCAGATTGAGTATTGTAGTCCAGTCAAGGGTTCTGTTTGTGCTTAAAACCACTCTGCATGTTCCCGTACAAACTTAACGAACTGGTAAATAATTACTGCCAAAAATTTAAATTACCAATTTAGTCACTTTTTAAATGGCAGCTCAACTAAAGTAACTAAATGTTTTAAAACCTTTGAACTATTGATGCTTTTTAACGCCACCTATAAAAGAACTTTTTTTTTAAAGACCTGTCTACGTGCTCAGAAGGTTGGACTGAATACCAGTTTGGAACTACATATCTTATCTGCTGTTTACTTCAAGAAATAAACAAGTAATCTAATTTGTGTTTTTTCTTCTCTGTCACAGAGCTCTGATATAAAAATCTTTTTTTTACTTTTTCCGATTAACCGATTTAGGTATAGGAATATATATTTGTGTGTGTGTGTGAGTGCAAGTGTGAAGGGACTAAGGTTAAAAAGGGGCTTTAAAAAATTGGTTACGGTAGAAAAGAGGACTTTTTCAAAATGTTGGATATTAAAAAACTTGATCTATGTGCTACTGTTTTACTTTCTTCACGAGTTGAGATTTGTTTTATAATAAACTGTTAATTTTGTTCAGTAAAGAAACCTGGTTTAGTGTGTATTTTTCTGGAAGAAAAATAGTGTATCCGATTAACTATTTCATCAAGTGGAAAACTTTAAAGAATATGTTATGACCTGTGGAGAAGTGGGACTGAATTAACAGTACACTCCACCCGACTTGGTCGTAACATATTTAATCAGGGGCTCGCTTTTTCCGGAATAAACCCAAGGACGATAATGTCAATTGTAAGTGGGGTAATATAAATTGGAAAAGGGAAAATAAAAGAACCAGGTTTCATCTGTAATAGGGTAAAATCTATACCACCGGAATAGCTTCAGCATTGCTGCAACTTTTCTGGGAAAGAAGAATGTGTCCCTCAGTGACTTGAAATCTTTAACCAAGATTAAACTAAAAGATTTGGCAGCACAATTGGGGTTAGAATTGAAATAGGTGCTTAAAAAAGCAGAGATAATTGACAGAATAGCCCAACATTTGAAATTGGAACAAGAAGTAGAAGATTGTAAGTCAGAGAGTGATGCGATGGAATTAGCTCAAATTCAGTTACAGTTGAGGCAACTGGAGCTTCAACAGGAAAAAGAAAAAGCAATAGCAATATGAAAACTTGAATTGGAAAAAGAGGAAAGGGAGAAAGAGAGCATTTCAGAGAAAAAGTGAAAGAGAAGAAATGGAATTCAAATTAAGAGAAATGGAACTAAGACAAAAAGGTATTCTTCACTCCAGGGAAAATTCTGGTCAGGAAGAATCTGAATCCAGCTCAGGCCCCAGCAAAAAGCTATTTAAATTTATACAAGCTCTCCCTGAGTTTGAGGAAAGGGACATAGAGGCATTTTTATTTTTTTTGAAAAAATGGCCAAAGGAAAGCTGGACACTGCTTATGCCAAACAGGCTGATGGGCAGAGCTCATGAAGTTTAGGCCATGTTTTCTGAAGAGGCTTCTGCAGATTGAGATGGCAAAAAAGGCTATTCTTGCTGCGTATGAATTAGTCCCTGAAGCTTGCCGTCAGAAGTTTAGGAACCTCCGAAGATTAGCTGGGCAGACTTATGTAGAATTTGAAAGGGTAAAGCAAATTAATTTTGATAATTGGATAAGGGTATTAAAGATGGAAGCCATGTATGAGAACCTTAGAGAACTGATTCACTTGGAAGAATGTAAAAATTCATTCCCTCCATTAGTAAGAACTCGGGTAGAGAACCAAAAGGTTTCAAGGGCCAGACAAGCAGCAGAAATTGCTGATGATTATGAGCTTGTGTATAAGCCCAAACCCTTTGTCCGTCACCTCCCACAACCAACTGATCAGATCAAAGCTCTGCAGTCCTGCCATATCCAGTTGTGAATGGTGGTGGTCAATTAAACAACTAACAGGAGGAAGAGGCTCCAATAACATCCTTATCCTCAATGGTCAGGAGCCCAGTATGTCAGTGTAAAAGACAAGGCTGAAGCATTTGCAACCATCTTCAACCAGAAGTACCAAGTGGATGATCCATCTCAACCTTCTCCTGAAGTCCCCAGCATCACGGATGCCAGTCTTTAGATAATTCAATTCACTCCAAGTGATATCAAGAAACGGCTGAAGGCACTGGATACAGCAAAGGCTGTAGGCCCTGACAATATCCCGGCTGAGGTACTGAACACTTGTGCTCCCGAACACTCTTAGCTAAGCTGTTTCAGTACAGCTACAACCCTGGCATCTACCCAACAATGCAGAAAATTGCCCAGCTGCATCCTGTCCACAAGAAACAGGACAAATCCAATCCAGCCAATTACTGCCCCATCAGTCTACTCTCAATCATCAGCAAAGTGATGGAAGGGGTCGTCAACTGTGCTATCAAGTGACACATACTCAGGAATACAAGTCACATACAAGTCCGCAGGTCCGGATGGGATCTATCCCAGGTAACTGAGGTAAGTGAGAGAGGAAATAGCTGGGGCCTTAACAAATATTTTTGCAGCATCCTTAAACACGGGTGAGGTGCCGGAGGACTGGAGAATTTCTAATGTCGTCCCCTTGTTTAAGAAGGGTAGCAGGGATAATCCAGGTAATTATAGACCGGTGAGCCTGACGTCAGTGGTAGTGAAGCTGCTGGAGAAGATACTGAGGGATAGGATCTATTCCCATTTGGAAGAAAATGGGCTTATCAGTGATAGGCAACATGGTTTTGTGCAGGGAAGGTCATGTCTTACCAATTTAATAGAATTCTTTGAGGAAGTGACGAAGTTGATTGATGAGGGAAGGGCTGTAGATGTCATATACATGGACTTCAGTAAGGCGTTTGATAAGGTTCCCCATGGTAGGCTGATGGAGAAAGTGAATGCACATGGGGTCCAGGGTGCACTAGCTAGATGGATAAAGAACTGGCTGGGCAACAGGAGACAGAGAGTAGCAGTGGAAGGGAGTTTCTCAAAATGGAGACGTGTGACCAGTGGTGTTCCACAGGGATCCGTGCTGGGCCCACTGTTGTTTATGATATACACAAATGATTTGGAGGAAAATATAGGTGGTCTGATTAGCAAGTTTGCAGACGACACTAAGATTGGTGGAGAAGCAGATAGTGAAGGGGACTGTCAGAGAATACAGCAGAATATAGAGAGATTGGAGAGTTGGGCAGAGAAATGGCAGATGGAGTTCAATCAGGGTAAATGCGAGGTGATGCATTTTGGAAGATCCAATTCAAGAGTGAACTATACAGTAAATGGAAAAGTCCTGGGGAAAATTGATGTACAGAGAGATTTGGGTGCTCAGGTCCATTGTTCCCTGAAGGTGGCAACGCAGGTCAGTAGAGTGGTCAAGAAGGCATACGGCATACTTTCCTTCATCGGACGGGGTATTGAGTACAAGAGTCGGCAGGTCATGTTACAGTTGTATAAGACTTTGGTTCGGCCACATTTGGAATACTGCGTGCAGTTCTGATCGCCACATTACCAAAAGGATGTAGATGCTTTGGAGAGGGTGCAGAGGAGGTTCACCAGGATGTTGCCTGGTATGGAGGGCGCTAGCTATGAAGAGAGGTTGAGTAGATTAGGATTATTTTCATTAGAAAGACGAAGGTTGAGGGGGGACCTGATTGAGGTGTATAAAATCATGAGTGGTATAGACAGGGTGGATAGCAAGAAGCTTTTTCCCAGAGTGGGGGATTCAATTACTAGGGGTCACGAGTTCAAAGTGAGAGGGGAAAAATTTAGGGGGGATATGCGTGGAAAGTTCTTTACGCAGAGGGTGGTGGGTGCCTGGAACGTGTTACCAGCGGAGGTGGTAGACGCGGGCACGATAACGTCTTTTAAGATGTATCTAGACAGATACATGAATGGGCATGAAGCAAAGAGATACAGACCTTTAGAAAATAGGTGACAGGTTTAGATTTAGGATCTGGATTGGCGCAGTCTTGGAGGGCCGAAGGGCCTGTTCCTGTGCTGTAATTGTCTTTGTTCTTTGTTCCAATAACCTGCTCACTGATGTTCAGTTTGGTTTCTGCTAGGGCCGCTCAGCTCCAGACCTTGTTACAGTGCTACGATCAGGTGAGAAATGTGTCTCGGGGTCTGTTACTATCTTCACCTGGTCTTATTGTAACAGGGTTTAATCTTAAACACACTGTGTTTTGAGCTCCCACTTTGTGAATTCTTGTTCACAGTTTTCCAATTATAAGGCAAAGAAATAAGCAAAAACAGGCTTTCTTTGGCTTAAAGAAGAAAAGTGAAATTTATTAAACTTACTTAAACTCTAATATGGTTCATGCCTACAGATATACAATGTGCCCACGCTAGCAAGCACAAGCGATATATACATGCAGATAGGGACAGAAAAGAGAAGAAAAGATAACATACAACAGTTTGAGGCAATATCTTGGTACTGTGCTTCGCTCATGGTATAGTCCTTTTGTAAGTAATTCTTGCGTTTCGTTGGGGTCCAGTATTCTGCTTCACAAAATTCAGTTCCCTGAGAAATGAGCAGGGAGGCAGGAGAGGAGGTAACTATTGCTTCAGTTCCAGGAGCACACGGCTTTCTGAGTTCAAATTCTGTTTTTCCAGTTTAAAACTCCCCTAGTTGGCCAGTAGATGGTCACGTGACCAACTGGTTTGTCCAGGTCTCTTCTGTGTATTGGGGCAGGGACTGGTTCCTTTGTTTTAACACTGCCTGGTACAATACAAATGTCCTTCCAGCCAGGGGCTTGCAATTTTAAGTTTTAATGTTCATGTGGCGAAATCACGTGTGCCTCAGTCTTGGCAGGTGGGGGGTTTGCCTGACGCCTCCACACCCAGGGGAATGAAATGCAATTTGAAGAAAAATGGTGCATTTCATTACAGAGTATGACAGAAATATCAGATACAGAAAGAAAAACCATGCATTTCTCTCATTCATTTCCCTTCATTCACCAATCTTAAATCTGATTAAAACTGGTCTGTTCTGGGTGCCAGGGTTGCTTTAATTTTCTCTTTTCTCTCTCAGTATAGTTAGAAGGGGGCGGGTCTATCCTCAACTCTGAGTCATGCAAGAATTTTGGCTTCAGGGGATGGGTGGTTCCCTTTTTCCCTGACTGTGGGGGAGGAGTCTCTGTTACTCTCCCCTTTGTTCTCTGGGACACTCCTACTTGCAGGTATTTGTGCAGACTGAACTGCATTCTCCTTTGACTAGGTGAGGCATCACCCTCATGATTTCTCTGCCCCCTTCTTTCTCTTTGTCTCTTCAGGTTCTGTAAATGCTGTTAGCAGCTGTGGTGGGGTGCTTCTAGAGTCTGCATTTACCTAGGAGTATGTGGGGTCTAACTTTTCACATCTTTTGGGGTTGGTTGACCAGACAGTAGGGCTTTTCATCCAGGATTCTTCCCGGACTTCCTTTAACCTGCCCTTTTGGTCCTTCAAGCCAGGGTGAAGTAACTTGGGATAAGGTAAAAGCACTGTCTACGGAGGAGTTGAGAAAAATGACTGAGCAAAATGACTGCACTGTACGTGGCAAGGCTAGGAAGTCTGAACACCTAAGGCTAGTGGCCAACCATTTTTCCCTTTAATCTGAAGAGGAAGAAGCAGTGTTAGAAGTAGACCCAGAAAGGGTATTGCTAGCAAAGATACAATTGGAACAAAGGAAACTTGAATTAGAAGACAGGAAAGAGAGAGAGAGACAGGAGAGAGAGAAAGAGAGAACCTTCCAAAAGGAACGTGAAGAAAATGAAAGGCAGGACAAGAGGTGAGAGAGAGAGGAGAGAGAGAGAGAGAGAAAGAAAATTCCGGAAAGAATGCGAAGAAAGAGAGTTGAAGTGGCTTGAGTTAACTAGGGGGTGACAGAGTAACCCCAGTGAAAGCACAGCCAATATGGAGGAGCACAATTCAGGACTGGGTACAAGATTGCTAAAATGCGCTTAATTAATTCCAAAATTCAATGAGGAAGATGTGGAAGTATTTTCCGTGTCTTTCGAGAAACTGGCAAGGCAGCTAAAATGGCCAGCTGAGACCTGGTCTCTTACTGCAAAGCAAACTAACTGGAAAAACCCATGAGGTTAATTCGTTGTTGCCAGATGAGAGTTCATCAAATTATGAACTGAGCAAAAATGCTACCTTCAGGGCATATGAATTAATACCCAAAGCCTTTTGCCAAAAGTTTAGAACCCTCAAAAAACAAGCCAATCAAACTTATCTGGAGTTTGAAAGAAGCAAGCAGCTGGCTTTCGACCAGTGGCTGAGGGCTTTAAAAATACAACTCAACTATGAGACTCTCAGAGAATTAATCCTGTTAGAGGAATTTAAAAACTCCATTGTCAATAAAAATCCATGTAGAGGAGCAGTGGGTTCAGGGAGCTCGACAAGCAGCCATTCTGGCCAATGGGTTTGCTTTAATTTATAAGTCGGTTTCCCGGGCGGAACCTTTCCTAATTACCCCCACAAATCCGAAAAGGACAAAGGGTTTAGTTTAGTTTAGAGATACAGCACTGAAACAGGCCCTTCAGCCCACCGAATCTGTGCCGACCATCAACCACCCATTTATACTAATCCTACACTAATCCCATATTCCTACCACATCCCACCTATCCTAGGGGCAATTTATAATGGCCAATTAACCTATCAACCTGCAAGTCTTTGGCATGTGGGAGGAAACCAGAGCACCCGGAGGAAACCCACGCAGACACAGGGAGAACTTGCAAACTCCACACAGGCAGTACCCAGAATTGAACCCGGGTCGCTGGAGCTGTGAGGCTGTGGTGCTAACCACTGCGCCACTGTGGGAAGGTGATATTTCCTCAGGCACTCCTGGAAGAGAAAGGAAAGCAGGAGACACAGGGGGCCCTCCTCTACCCAAAAAGGAAGGTGCTGTGAGCAAAAGTGAGACCCGGAGACCTGTGTGCTTCCATTGCAATAAGGCACGGCATTTAAAAGCTGACTGCTGGAAACTAAAGGGGAAACCAGTAGGGTTAATGGCACACCCGCTCAGTGAAGATGAGACCCTGATGGAAAACACAGAACAAGATGGGGCTTTAACTGCAGTAAGAGTGCAACCCAGGAAGCTTACTACGGCCAGTGCAGGAAAAGTTAATAGGATTCCTGAAGGTTATCAAGGTTTTGTATTTGAAGGGAAAGTAACCCCATATCCCTTGAGTGGGGCAAGCAAGCCCGTGGTGATTTTCAGGGACATAGGGGCAATTAGATCCCTTTTATTGGGAAAAGGCCTGACCTTTCCCCCAGAGAGTGCAGTGAACACCAGAATGGTGGCTAATAGTATTGGAGGGCAGTGTATGCCTGTACCTGTACACTGGGTGCACCTGGAGTGTGACCTAGTTTCGGTACTGGTGACTGTAGGAATTGTCCCTAGTTTGCCTGTGGGCGGGGTTGACCCACTCCTGGGTAATGATGTGGCTGGGGTGAAGGTGGTACCACCCCCCCCCCCCACAGTAGTGAGAGAAAGACCGCAGGAGGTCAGAGAGACAGGGCAGTGGCAAGAGACGGTCTCCTGCAGTTTCCCAAATGTGTAGTGGGTCAGGCCATGATCAAATCAGCTCCCCCAGAGAAGACTGCATTGGCACTGCAGGCAAATGACCATGAGGTCTGCCTGTCCGAGACTCACTTTGGAAAGTTAAGAGACCCAGGGAATGAATTAAATGGATTTTCCCTAGCTGAGGCTTAGCAAGCCGACCCAGCATTGCAAGAGTTAGCACAGGCTGCTCAATCTGAAAGTGAAATAGGGGGAGTCCCTGATGGCTACTATTTAATGGTTTCCCACTTCCAATTTCACTCGTTTGCCTGTGGGTAAAATCCCAGACGCTAGCACCCAATTTCTGTTATGACCAGGTCAGTAGGATATCTAGCGGTCTGTTACTATCTTCACCTGGTCTCATTATAACAGGGTTTAGTTTTAAACACACTGTGTTTTGAGCTCTCCCGTTGTGAATTCTTAGTCACAGTTTTCCAGTTATAAGGCAAAGAAATGAGCACAAACAGGCTTTCTTTGGTTTAAAGAAAAGAAGTGAATTTTATTCAACTTACTTAAACTCTAATACAGTTCATGCCTACGGATATACGATGTGCCCATGCTAGTATGCACACGGGATATACACATGCAGATAAGGAAAGAAAAGAGAAGAAAAGATAAAGTGGAACAATTTGAGGCAATATCTTGGTACTGTGCTTCACTCATGGTATAGTCCTTTTGTAGGTAATTCTTGCGTTTCGTTGGGGCCCAGTATTCTGCTTAAACCTTGTTCGCGTAGGAGACTTTTCTCTCTTTGAGGTTCACATGTCTTCACAAGATTCAGTTCTCTGAGAGATGAGCAGGCAGACAGGAGAGGAGGTAATTATTGCTTCAGTTCCAGGAGCAGACAGCATTCTGAGTTCAAATTCTGTTTTTCCAGTTTAAAACTCCCCTAGTTGGCCAGTAGATGGTCATGTGACCGACTGGTTTGACCAGGTCTCTTCTGTGTATTGGGGCAGGGACTGGTTCCTTTGTTTTAACACTGTCTGATACAATACAAATGTCCTTCCAGCCAGGGGCTTGCAATTTTAAGTTTTAATGTTCGTGTGGCGAAATCATGTGTGCCTCAGTCTTGGCAGGTGTGGGGGTTTGCCTGACAACAGCCTTGGTCCAAACATGGACAAAAGAGTTGAATTGAAGAGGTGAGGCAAGAATGACTGCCCGTGACACAAGGCAGCATTTGACCGAGTATGGCATCAAGGAGTTCTAGGAAAATTGCAGTCAATGAGAATCAGGGAGAAAACTCTCCAATGGTTGGAGTCATACCTAGCACAAAGGAAGATGGCTGTGGTTGTTGGAAGCCAATCATCTCAGCCCCTGCAGGACATCATTTCAGGAGTTCCTCAGGGGAGTGTCCTAGGTGCAACCACCTTCTGCTCCTTCATCAATGAACTTCCCTCCAACATAAGGTTAGAAGCGGAGGTTCACTGATTGCACAGTTTTCAGTACCATTTGTAACTCCTCAGATACTGAAGCAGTCCGTGCCCACATGCAGCAAGACCTGAGCCACATTCACGTTTGGCCTGATAAGTGGCAAATAACAAGGGCCACACAATGACCATCTCCAATCTAAGCATCTCCCCTTGATGATCAGTGGCATTACCATCACTGATTCCCCAGCCATGAACATCCTGGGGGTTACCATTGACCAGAAACTTAATTGGACCAGTCATGTATAGACACTGTGACTACAACTATAGGTCAAAGGCTGGGAATTCTATGGCAATTAACTCACCTACTGACTCTCCCAAGCCTTTCCATCATCTTCAAGGCACAAGTCAGGAGTGTGATGAAATACTGTCCATTTGCCTGGATGAGTGCAGATCCAATAACACTCAGGAAGCTCGACACCAGCCATGACAAAGCAGCCTGCTTGATAGGCACCCCAGCTACCATCTTAAACTTATACTCTCTCCACCACCGATGCACTGTGGCAGCAGTGTGTACCATGTACAAGGTGCACTGCAGCAACTCGCCAAACCTCCTTCAACAGCATCTTCCAAACCTGTGACCTCTACCATCTAGAAGGACAAAGGCAGCAGACACATGGGAACACTGCCACCTGCAAATTCCCCTCCAAGCCACACAACATCCTGACTTGGAACTATATCGCCATTCCTTCACTATCACTGGGTCAAAAACCTAGAACGCCCACCCTAACAGAACTGTGGGTATACTACACCAGATGGTCTGCAGTGGTTCAAGAAAGCGACTCACCATCATCTGCTGAAGGGCAAGTAGGAATGGGAAATAAATGCTGTCTTTCCCAGCAATATCCATATTCCAAGAATGAATAAAAAAACAAGGTCCACCGAGGACTGGGAGAGACAAACAGCATTAGAGTCGAGTAGTTCAGAAGTAGGAGGGATCAGATGGTGGTGAGTGGTGAGAGGAGGTGGTGGGGGAAATGTAAGGCAAACTAAGAGAGTTTAAAGTGCATGTGCGTATATGCTGTACCATGGAAATAACATTGGTGATCTTCAGGGACAAGTAGCGACATGGGATTATAATAAAGAGCCAATAATGGTGATCTGGCTCAAACAGAGGAGGAATGGGCACTTAACATTCCTGGCTACAATACATTCAGGAAAGATAGGGAAGGCAAAATAGAAAGGAGGTTGGCTATATTGATCAAAGATACTGACGGAATTTTACCTATGAAAAACGGGACAGCACCAAGGCGTCTGAGACGTCAAATGGCGGTTGGTGACGTTGGGTCGGGTCCCCGACATCATTACGCACAAACGCCATTTTACACAGGCCAGACGGCGGGCGAGATCGAGGTGCCACTTGCCGTCCGCTTTCAATCAATTAAAGAGTAACTTTGCTCGTTAAAACACCAGTTGACAGCAATTTTAAGTTGGCTCTCAGGTTTTACAGTTGTAAAACGAGTCGAGGGGCAAGTCGGAAATCCGGCAGGTTTAAAAAAGTGACAGGCAGTGTATCTGTGAGGGAGCTGGAGGTACTGTTTTGTTGGTTCTTTATTCATTGTTATTTATTTGTGTGACTTTACAGTTTGTGGTAGTTTCAGCTTGTTCAGCAGGGTTCATCTGAGTGTTACTCATTCCTGATCAGGCTCCAGCAGTATTGGTTTCTTGGGTGAAAGGGAGGGGGTTGTGTGTGCCTTTCCTTACAGCAAGCTGGTAATACCTGAAGTCATTGCATCTGTGGGACACAGCAGCACTTGGAATTGTGCACTCTGGAGGCAGCTCATCTAATGAGGAGGACTATGCCCCAAGGAAGGACAGGAGGACAACTGTCCAGGGGAACACGCAACCTGCTGGACCAGTGCAGCCTCATAATGGGGGAGGGGGAGAAGGTGGCAGAGTGGCCTGGGTGCAACCACTTGTCAGGAGACGAGCCTACCCAACAGGTAGGGTCTATCGCCCGTATTTGAGTTTCCTGCAACTGTCAGAACGCCAGTGCTGAAGAAGACTGCAGCTGTCACTGGGAACTGTCACATTTCTGTGTGAGATGCTGGCAGCAGAGGTTGCTTCAAACTGCATGGGTGGCCATCCAATGCCAGTTGCACTGAAGGTAACAGTCGCACTGAATTTCTATGCATCAGGCTCATTCCAGGCTTCATTGACCGACATGAGCAGAGTCTCCCAAGCATCAGCGCATCACTGCATAAAGGTTGTGACTGATGCCATTTTCAGGCGTGCCAACCATTTCATCAACTTCAAGACGGACACCGCCAGTCAGGCCAAGAGAACCAGAGGCTTCAGCACCATTGCTGGGTTCCCAATGGTCCAGGATGTAATAGACTGTACTTATGTGACCTGCAAGTCAGTCAGGACCCTTCATTAATCACAAGGGATTCCACTTAAAGGGCTGTTACCCGACCTGAACCCGACGGGATCTGATGTCATGTGTCGGGTTCGGGTCGGGTCGGATCGCTCTTCCGGGTCTGGCTTTCGGGCTCGGTCGGGTCGTGCTGGGGCTGGGTCCGGGTCAGACACACACAGTACTGCCTTTTGCTTTGCTGGGAGGAAAAGGAAAGTTGAGTAAGTAAGCATCAAAATTAGAAAAGCCTTCTTGAGCTGGGAGTCCAGGATGTCAAGGAGGGAGACTCTGAGACTGCACAGTGAGCGAGTGGGCGTCTCTATGACATCATCGCACTCATGCTGCAGCTTCCTTCCATTCCATCCATCCAAAAGTGGTAAGTACAGTGAGTGCACTATGGTTGGGTCGGGCGCATGAAAGAATGGAAGGACTCGGGCTGGGTCAGACTCGGGTCCGATGTGCTTCTGTCGGGTTCGGGTTGGGTTTTTTTTTCCAGACCCAAGCAGGCCTTTAGTTCCACTCAATGAATGTTCAGCTCTTCTGTGAGCATAGAAACATAGAAAATAGGAGCAGCGGTAGGCCATTCAGCCCTTCGAGCCTGATCCGCCATTCATTATGATCATGGCTGATCATCCAACTCAGTAGCCTGTTCCTACTTTCGCCCCATACCCTTTGATCTCTTTAGACCCATGAGTTATATCTAACTCCTTCTTGAAAACGTACAATATTTTGGCCTCGACTGCTTTCTGTGGTAGCGCATTCCACAGGCTCACCACTCTCTGGGTGAAGACCATTGTAAGGGAATCATGCAGGTGTGTGCACATCATCCTGGGAGCAGTCACGATGTTTTCATTCTGCAGAACTCCCAGGTGCCAGCACTATTCAGCCCTCCTGATCTCCTGCAAGGATGGATACTTGGCGACAGGGATTATCCGCTGACGACATGGCTGATGACACCAGTGAGGAACCCAAGAAATGATGCAGAGGAACATTACAATGAGAGCCATGTGACCACCAGAGTGACCATAGAACAGACTATAGGTATTCCCAAAATGAGATTTAGGTATCTCGATCGGTCAGGTGGAGCCCTGCAGCACTCGCCATCAAAGGTCTCTCGAATTATTGTCATCTACTGTGCCTTACATAACCTGGCGATGGAGAGGGGAGAGGACCTGGAGGATGATCAAGGTCAGCGGGAGGCTTCCTCAGACGAGGATGGTGATACGGATAAGGAAGAGGGGCCGCAGCCACCTGAATAGAGGGGAGAGGGAGCTGAAGGCCAGGTGGAATTGAGTGCAAGAGAGACCCGAGAGGCTGTAATACTCAGGCGTTTCTCCTGAACAGAGTTTCATCAACCATAAACTAACATGGCAGTCTGAGAGGAGGCATTGACAGGAGCTGGAAGGGCAGAGGCACTCACCTTCAGGGGGAAATCTGATCTGAATCAGGCCACCTTTCCATCAAACACCACCCTGACCAAATGTGTCACCTGTCAAATAATCCTTCTCCTGCAGAGCAACCATATCACCTACAACATCAGCAATGACCTGTGACATGTAAAAATGCCAAGTGAAAAATGTAATAACTTTTAGTGTGTTTATACATCAAATAAATACCTACGAATTGCACCAGTGACCCCGAAGTGCTGTTAGTGTGAATTTTTGAGACGTTTACGAGTGCTCACGCTTGTGGACAATCCCTGGCCCCCAGCCACAACAGTGGCAGGTGGCTGATCAGGCCACCGTGTTGCTCTGGATGACTTTGGCGAGCGTCCTCTGCCCGCCCGAGGCCGCGCGGGCCGCGACATCTCAAGGTGACCCTGAGAATTCTCAGGAACACCCTCTGACACCCTGGGAGTATGTGATGCTGATGTCACTGGCAGAGGGGACAAGGAGCTGCAGAATGCATCAGGAGTGCCCTGAGAAGAGCTCGCATATGAAATTGGCTGCTGCCCCTGTGCCCTCCTGAGGCTCAATTGATCCTCTGTGCTACCCTCAGAGGGATGAGCAACCTCAAACTGTCGCCTGAGCATCAGAGTCCTATCTCTAATGCTCTGGTCCATGGAGGCCACTCTCACTGTGAAGTGAGGCATTGCATCCAGGATTGGCCCCTCCACTGCAGCCGCCAATCTGTCAATGGAGGAAGCCAGATGGACAGATGATAAAGAATGTGCTTTTTGTGCTCGGCCTTTTGGCTAAGATCAAGTGTAGTATCTGTTCTTATCAGTGCTTATTTGATTGAGAAGAGACCATGATCATTGCCTTTTGATCCTGGGGAAGCTTTGAGTAAAATGGCTATAACCAATTTTCGAGCTTCGGGCCAGGGAGTGCGCAACACCGTTCGGGTGGTCGTGAAGGACAAGGAAGGAGATGCACCGGTCGATCGCACCTTCTTCATCAAGAAAATTCTCTTCGATTGCTGCGGATTTCAAGCGACGGACGTCTTCTGCCTGCAGGATTTCCCCAGCAGTGGATACTTCGACGTGACGTTCCGGAACGTGGCGGGATGCATCAAGTTCCTGAAGGCGTTCAAGGAGAAAGGGGACCGGGCGCCACTGTCGATCCTCACAGCGGAGCCGCTCTTCACGCTTCCGTCACAACGGGACCGGGTGGTGACGATTCACCTCTACAACCCCCATGTTCCGGTGGTGGATGTACTCACCTTTCTCGCCAGGTACGTCGAGGTGGCCGGCAGCAGCACTGATGTCAAGGACCCCTTTGGGATCTGGACCAGCAAGCGGCAGGTCAAGGTGACCTTGAAGGTAGATCCCAGTGGAGCCATCATCCACCCTCCCTCCAGCTTCGCTATCGGGGGAAGTCGAGGCTTCTTGGTCTACGCTGGGCAGCCCAGAGTTTGCCGCACCTGTGGCAAATCTGGTCACATGGCAGCCAACTGCAGCACGGTTGTTTGCAAGAACTGCAAGGAGGAAGGCCATCAGACCAAGGACTGTAAGCAGACTAAGTGTTGCAACTTGTGCGGTGCGGCAGGCCATCTCTACAAGACCTGCCCCAAACGTTGTCTCAGCTATGCTCAGGCGGCAAGGTCCAAGGAATGGCCGGGCGAAGGTTCGATGAAGGCGTCCGCTGTTCGAAAGGAGACCAGCAACCTTCTCCGCAGTGAGGAACTCCAACCTGAGAAGGAAGGGGAGGCGGCTGAAACCAACGACCCAGCACCTACCCAGCGCCCGGAAACCCCTCCTCCACAGACAGAATCAATGGAGGAGGAGGCAGCAGATGGACAAACAGGTCAGTGGCAAGTGGTCCAGAGGAAAACCACAAAGAAAAAACATCCCAAAGCCACCACCCAAACCAGTGGCAAGAGGAGGCTCTCTTCTGAATCAGACTGCAACAACTCCTCTTCACTGGACGGGGAAATGCTGGAACGACAGCCCCTTCAAAAGAGGCGGCAGAACTCCGAGATGGATGATAAAGCATCCAAGCCCACGGGCACTGGAAGCTGTGATGGGCCCGGCGTGCCCCAACCCCAATTCCCCAAACGTAACGACGTGGCCAACGCATCTCAGCTCCGGGACACCGGGAGCAAAGACACGTCTGGCGCACCTGAGCTCCGGGAGACCGGGAGCTGTGATGTTTTCGAGGAGGAACAGATGGAAGCAGCTGAGGACAACCCAATGCTCTCTGCCTACAAGACCCCCCCGATGTCACCCGAGCGGCACAAACCCTGCATGAAAAATCAGGAGGGGTTTCTGAGCCCAACCAACGTGAAACTGCTTGCGCATACGATGGGTATGCAGGAACATCCCGAAGGGGAAGGACTGGGACTAGCGAGGACAAATGGTATGGGAAGCAACAACTAATTTTTAGTAAAAAATGGGTGTAAGAATTGCTTCCATTAATGTGCGTAGCATTAAATCGACTACGCGATGTGTTTCAACCTTGGATTACCTTGCCAAGGTCAAAGCTGACCTACTGTTTCTGCAGGAGTGTGGAATACCACACCTCAGCACCTACAGGCAGTGGTCGCGATGGTGGTCCCACGGGCCATCGATCTGGTCGGGGGGTAATGACTGCCGTTCCTCCGGCCTGGGTATTCTGCTGCGGGGAGGTAACTTCACCATCTCCGAAGTTAAGGAGGTGGTGGGCGGCCGCCTCCTCGTAGCAGACGTGATGTACAACAATGCTCCGCTCCGGTTGATCAACGTGTACGCCCCGGTACAACGCAGCGAGTGGCTGACCGTCTTCCAGCAGCTCCCACTGCTGCTGGCGACGTCCAGGCCGGTCATCCTAGGCGGTGACTTCAACTGCATCATCGATGCGGCTGGACGATCCGGCAGTGACGACAGCAAACTGGACGTTACGTCCAGATTCCTAATAGAAACAGTTAAGGATGCCAAACTGCACGACGTCTTCAGCAAACCTGCAGACGGAGCGCAGCGCAGATACACATGGTCAAGATCGGACGGGTCTGCCCGTTCCAGGATTGACTTCCTGTTTGTGTCCCGTGCTGTCACGGTCGGATCCACCGACGTCAAGCCGGTGTTCTTCTCCGACCACTGCCTCTTACTGGCCGACTGTCACTTACAGGACGACCAGCGGGTTGGCAGAGGGACGTGGAAGCTCAATGCGACACTGCTGACCCCAGAGAACGTTGAGGAACTCAAAAGGGATTACAATGGTTGGAGGACCGTGAAACCCCTCTTTGAGTCTCCAGTTCACTGGTGGGAAGCGATTAAGGAGAACATCAAGAGGTTCTTCATCCACAAAGGTGTTCAGAAGGCGAGAGAGAGACAGAGGGAACTGTCCCGACTCCAGAAAATTATGCAAAATCTACTCCGGTTGCAGTCAATGGGGGTCGAGGTCAAGGAGGACCTCCAAGAGGTGAAGAGCCAGCAGGCCTCGCTCTTTGCCAAGGAGGCCTCCAAGATCATCTTCCGGTCCAGAGTCCGCTCCATCGAGCAGGATGAGACGTGCTCGCGTTACTACTTCCAAAAGGTACACAGAGAGAGCTCTGTTATCAGCAGCCTGAAGGAAGAAGATGGCTCGGTAACGTCTTCGCAGCCCGACATACTCAGGATCAGCAAATCCTTTTATGCTGGGCTGTATGACGCGAAGCCCACAGACAGCAGAGCCTCCCAGTCCTTCCTGTCATCTATCACAGAGGTCTTAGATGACAGCAGGAGGGAGGGACTGGACAAGCCGCTAACTCTGGACGAGCTGACAAAGGCCGTCGAGTCTTTCGAGACGAGTAAAACTCCCGGGAGCGACGGCTTACCGGTCGAGTTGTACTCGGCCCTGTGGGACTGGGTCGGCCCGGACCTGCTGGAAGTATACGAGAGTATGCTCCTGGCCGGCAGCATGTCAGAATCCATGAGAAAAGGCATCATCACCCTCATTTACGAGCAGAAGGGGGAGAGGGCAGAAATCAGAAATTGGCGGCCCATCTCACTGCTTAATGTTGATTACAAGATTCTGTCCAAAGTCATAGCCAGTCGAGTCAAGTCTGCTCTGGAGTTGGTGATTCACCCCGATCAGACCTGTACTGTACCCGGCAGGAAGATCTCTGATAATCTCGCGCTACTCAGGGATACGATCGCCTACGTACGGGACAGGAGGGTGGACACCTGCCTCATCAGCCTGGACCAGGAGAAGGCTTTTGACAGGATATCGCACACCTACATGATGGACGTGCTTTCCAAAATGGGGTTTGGGGAGGGAATCTGCAATTGGATCCAACTGCTCTACACAAACATCAGTAGCGCAGTCTCAATCAACGGGTGGGAATCGGAAAGTTTCCCGATCAAATCTGGAGTCAGACAGGGCTGCCCTCTGTCCCCAGTCTTGTTTGTTTGCTGTATTGAACCCTTTGCTGAGTCTATTAGGAGGGATGCGAGCATAAGAGGGGTGACAATCCCAGGCAGCGGAGGCACTCAGGTCAAAACCTCCCTGTACATGGATGACGTCGCCGTTTTCTGCTCGGATCCGCTGTCCGTGCGCAGACTGATGAGCATCTGCGACCAGTTCGAACTGGCCTCGGGAGCCAAAGTTAACCACGGCAAGAGCGAGGCCATGTTCTTTGGCAACTGGGCTGACCGATCCTTTGTCCCCTTCACCGTCAGGTCAGATTACCTGAAGGTGCTGGGGATATGGTTCGGAAGGGCCGGGGCGTGCACCAAAACATGGGAGGAGCGAGTAGCCAAGGTACGACAAAAGTTGGGCATGTGGGGGCAGCGATCTCTCTCCATTGTGGGTAAGAACCTGGTCATCAGGTGCGAGGCGCTCATGTTGTTGCTCTACGTGGCGCAGGTCTGGCCCATACCCCACTCCTGCGCCGTGGCAGTCACCCGAGCCATTTTCCGCTTCGTCTGGGGATCTAAAATGAACCGGGTCCGGAGGGACACGATGTTCAAATCTCTGGACAAGGGCAGGAAAAATGTACCCAACGCGGCCCTCATCCTGATGACCACCTTCGTGTGCGGCTGCATCAAGCTGTGTGTAGACCCCCAGTACGCAAACTCCAAGTGTCACTACGTGCTGAGGTTCTATCTGTCCCCGGTGTTGCGAAGGATGGGCCTGGTCACATTGCCGCGGAACGCTCCATGCAGTTGGGACGTGCCGTACCACCTATCCTTCGTGGAGCAGTTTCTGCGGGAAAACACCTTTGACCACCGGTCCATCAGGCAGTGGTCTGCACGGAATGTCCTCAAGGCCCTACGGGAAAAGGAAACGGTGGATCCTGTCGGATGGTTCCCCGAGCAGACCGTCAAAGTCATTTGGCGGAATGCCTCATCACCAGAACTTTAAAACAAGCACCAAGACGTAGCTTGGCTGGTGGTGAGAAGGGCCCTCCCCGTCAGATCCTTCATGCACACCCGAAGTCTCGCCCCCTCCGCACAGTGCCCCCGCGTTGGCTGTGGTGGGGAAGAGACGGCCGCCCACCTCCTCCTGGAATGTGCCTTTGCAAAGCAGGTGTGGAAAGAGATGCAGTGGTTTTTGTCAAGGTTCATCCCAAGCAGCTCTGTAACACAGGAGTCTGTGCTCTGCGGGCTGTTCCCAGGGATGCACACCGAGACAAACATCAACTGCTGCTGGAGGACTATCAATTCGGTGAAAGACGCCCTTTGGTCTGCCCGAAACTTGCTGGTCTTCCAGCGCAAAGAGTTGTCCACCACCGAATGTTGCAGACTGGCACATTCCAAGGTCCAGGACTACGTGCTGAGGGACGCACTAAAGCTTGGGGCAGCCGCAGCAAAGGCTCAATGGGGAAAGACCACAGTGCAAGGTTCCCCCACCAAGCTGGACTGAGGGGCTGGATCCATGGGAAACCCCTCGAACTGTATCGTTAATATTCTGAATTGCTGTAAATGTAAAACTGTAATTGACATGACAATTGTGAAACTGAAGGGTTGGGAAGAAACTCATGACAGTATTGAAGGAAACTGATCTCCCTTGCAATGTTTGTATTTTTTGGTGCTGTTTGGAAACTGTTTGGCAATGTAATTTTTACAGATTTTTATGAATAAAGTATATTTTGGAAATAAAAAAAAAAATGTGCCGTACTCAAGCCCTGGATGGACATCTCCAAAGTCTGAGTCATAGCATGCAAAGTCTCTGGTAACTTCGCCAGATCTCTATGCACCTCATGCTACACTTGCAGCATCTCCCACATGATGTCATCAGAGGCTCGTCATTAGCTTGTGGTTCTGCACTGGCCTGGCCTCCCACATTCCTCCGATTGTCAAAGGCATTGGCCGGTACTGCCTCTGGCAGCTGGTCGGGCAATTGTGTGGTGTTGACACCAGGTTGTGACCATGAATCCGAGGAGACATGCATCCCAACCGAGGCTCTAAGCTGGTGTTTGATGCGGGGCGAGAATGTGACGTTGCACCCTCTGAGGTCCCCTCCTCATCCTCAGAGGTGGACGGATGAGCCCCGGAGACTCTTCCTGGCCACTGCTGTGTTTCACCTGCTGGGAAATACACAATGATCGGGCTGTATTTTTGTCACCTCAAAGAGCGGGATGGTGGTGATGGGGGTGGAGGGTGGCATAAAATGGAGCAGGAGGCATCGGGAGCCCTTCCTGAGCTGCTCCCACCTCTGCTACCACTTTACGCAGGGCGGGTGGGGGCGAAAAATGGCCCGCCCGCCCCAGGCCAATCAAAGCCCTTAAGTTGCCACTTAACGGCCACTTAAAGGCCTTCACCTGCCTCCATGTGGATTTTACGCATGGCAAGTGGGCATCCTGGACCCGGGAGAAGCCGCCTGACGAAAGCAGACGGCTCTTGAACATCCTGAGGGGGCCCCTCCTGACTGGGCAGCCTGTGCCTGATGGAGGGCCGCCGTCACTACCCCAACCACACCCAACACGCCCCCCTCCACCCAACCGACCACCCTTGCCTTGTCGGGGCCTGACCAATTACCCCCGGCAAGGCAACCAAAACTTACCTGCCTTCCAGGCTCCCCGGCATCTTTACTTCCAGCTGGGTTGTATTCCCAGCAGTGGCCACCGCTCACAGTGGCGCTGCTAGGTCTAGGAGCTACTTTCCTGCTGATTGGCCGGCAGCTCCATTAGGCGGGACTTCCTCCCTCAAGCGGGTGGAAGTCCCGCCTCAGAACAATTGAAGCTTGAAGCCCTGGGACCCGCAAAATATGAGTCGGATCCCAAGGCAAGACGGAAGCGGGCTCCCGTCCGCCTAGTGTAAAATCCCGGCCATCAGTTGTGATCAGCACTTCTGACTGAAAGACATGTTATAGACTGAATTGTGGGCATTGTGATTTTATGTTTGAAAGCACCCTTCAGTGCCTGAGACAATCGCTGCACCAGGCGTCCCACCCCCTCTACCCCACCCCCTCAACCACACACTGGGGAACTCAGTCACCTGGCCAAGTGCGCCGGCCTCGCATCAGCTATTGCGCGTCCTCCTTCCTCCCCTGCTAGCATTAATGCATCCTCCTCCAGTCTGCTCAAATATGCCAGGTTGGCCACACCGCCACCGGTCCACAGAAATTGCTGAAAGCCCTTTTAAATGGCTTTCAACAAACTCTTCCGGCTCTCACCCCGCCCCGCTGAGGCTCAGCCTCCCACCTGCGCATGCCCTTTTCACTCAGAAATATGCCGTGGGGCAGCCAATTAGCTGCCCCACGTGTGATACCGGCGGCCACGAGGCGCAGAGCAGGACTGAGTTCTTCACCCGCTTCCGCCTCATTGGACTCTGAGCCGCCCAGAGCTGTAAAATTCCAGTCACTGTTACAGCACTAGAAAGGGATGATGTATTTGTGGGTTCAAAGACAGAATCTATTTGGTAAAAATTAAGGAACAATAGAGGAGCTGTTGCACAGCTGAGTGCATATTATGAGCCATCAAGGAGTGGGGAGAAGATAGAGGAGCAAATTTGCAGGCAAATGGCAGAAAGCAGCAAAAACTTTAAAATGGTGATAAATGAGGATGTCAATTATCCTAAAATAGACTGGAAAATAACATTGTTAAGAGCAAAGAGAGGGAAGAATTCCTGAAATATGTATAAGAGAACTTTCTTGATTGGTATGCTTCTGGCCAATGAGGAAGGAATCAGTGCTGGATCCAGTTCTGGGAATGAAGTGGGGAAAGTAGAGCATAGTCAGTGGGAGAGCATTTAGGAAACAGTGATCACTATAACAATGGGTTTAAAAGAGTTATGGAAAAGGACAAAGAAAAATCAGATGTGCAACTCAAAGAGGACTGACTTCAGTGAGTTGAAAAGGGATCTAAATCCAGGTGGATTAGAATCAAAGATTGGCTGGCAAAACAGTAAATGAACAATGCGAGGCCCTCATAGAGGAAATAGTTTGGGTACAGACTAGACGCATTCCCATGAGGGGTAAAGGAAGTATATCCAATGCTAGAGCTCCCTGGATGACTAAAGTAATTGGGATTAAAATGTAACAGAAGAAGGAAGTTTATGATAAATGCTAGTTCATTATTCAATAGAGAACCAAGTTGAATAGAAAAAGTACAGGGGAAAACTGAAAAAGGAAACAGGGGGCAGAGAGAGTGTACAACAATAGATTAGTGGGTAACATAAACATGTAAGTAGTAAAAGGATAGTCAAAGAAAAAGTGGGGCCGATTAGGAACCAAAAAGATCTTTTTGTAGAGACAGAGGGCATAACTGTGGTACTAAATGAGGACTTTGCATCTGTCTTCACCAAAGAAGAGGATGCTGCCAATGTCACAGTGAAGGAAAAGAACAGTAGCAAAATTTTATTGCATAAAAAGTTGGCAGTGCTCCCAGTCCAGATGGGATGCACCCTAGGTTGCTGAGAATGTTAAGGGTGGAAATAGTAGAGGCTCGAGTCACAATCATCCTACCCTTCTTAGATATGGGAGTGGTGCCAGAGGACTGGAGGTAATAAATGTTACACCCCCAAGCAAAAGAGGGAATAGGAATAAACCCAGCAATCACAAGCCAATCAGCCTAACATCAGCGGTGGGGAAACATTTACAGACATTAGACCAGGACAAAATTAATAGTCACTTGGAAAAATGTGGGTTAATAAATGAAAGCCAGCATGGATTCGTTAAAGGTAAATCATGTTTGACTAACTTGATTGAGTAACTTGATGAAATACCAAAGAATATGGTTGGGGATAATGCGGTGGTTGTTGTGTATATGGAGTTTGAAAAGGCTTTTGATAAAGTACCACATAATAGACTTGTTAGCAAAATTGAAGTGTATGGGATTAAAGGAGCAGTGGCTGTATGGATACAAAATTGGCTGGTAGACAAAAAGCAAAGGGCATTGGTGAACAGTCGTTTTTCAGACTGGAGGGAAGTGTACTGTGGTGTTCCCCAGGGACCATTGTTCTTTTTGATATATATTAATGGGCTGGACTTGGGTATACAGGGTATGATTCAAAGTTTGCTGAAACTTGGAAATGTAGTAAACAGTGAGAAAGATAGTAACAGAATTCAGGAGGACATGGACCAAGTGCTGAAATAAGCAAATTACATGGCAGATGAAATTTAATGCAGAAGTAGGGAGTGATTCATTTTGGTAGGAAGTTGAGAAACTGTTGAAAAGGATCCTTGGTTTTATAAATGGAGGCATACAGTACAAAGGCAAACAAGTTGTGCAAACCCTCTATAAAACAATAGTTAGGCCCAACCTAACACAGTATTGTGTTCAGCTGTGGGCACCACACATTAGGAAGGATGTCAAAGCCTTAGAAGTGGTGCAAAGCAGATTCACTAGCACGGTACCAAGGATGAAAGACTTCAGTTATATGGAGTGACTAGAGACACTGAGGTTATTCTTCTTACAGCAAGGTTACAGGAAGATTTGATAGAGGTGTTAAAAATCTTGAAGGGTTCTGATAGAGTAAATAAGGAGGAACTGTTTCCAGTGGTAGAAGGATGAGTAACAAGAGGACATGGATTTAATGTAATTGGCAAAAGAAACAAAGGTGACATGGGGGAAAAAAATTACACAGCAAGTTGTTTTGACCTGGCATGCACTGCCTGAAATGGGGGTGGAAGCAGATTCAATAATAACTTTCTAAAGGGAATTGGATGAATACTTGAAAAGCAAAATATTTGCAGGGATATGAGGAAAGAGCAGGGGTGAGGCATAATTGGATAGCTCTTTCAAAGAGCTAGCACAGGCTTGATGGTTCCCTTCTGTGCTACACTATCATCCTATGGTATCCTATTTATCTCTGATCCAATATCACTAAAAACATATTATCTAGTCATTTATTTCATTGCTGTTTGTGGAATCTTTAACAGTGACTACACTGCAAAATAACTGGCTGTGAAAAGTTCTTGGATGTACTAAGGTGATAAAAGGCAATAATGAAACAAAGAGCTTGCCTTTATGGACAAATAAATGGATTTTGTTATTTTAGTGCTCAGCTGGTGTCTTGAGAAAGCATACAGGTGCATTATGTATAGAATAGCCTTGGTCTCACAGGAGCAACTCAGAGATTTGTCTTTCTAGGTTATAGAGTATTGGCAAGGTGGAGCTCCTTAAAATTAAGGCATCATGGTGACTCCCAGAGAAGCAAACAATTACCTGCAACCAATCTGCACATTAAGAAAGTGAAATTCTCTCCTGTTTGTTTATGCACGGGCACTGAACTTGAGCGCACATATGACCAAGTGGAAAATAGCGAGCCTGAGTGGACACAACAGGTAAAAGCACAAACGGACAGCGATCCGAGGGGCAGCAATGTGAGAGGCCAACAGACTTTCAGGAGTCAATTTCTAAGAAAGAATTGCACAGCCTGGAGATAAGGGAGCGCAGGCCTGAGAGAGTTTGGCAGCGGAGCAGCAACGTGGCAGGTACATCATAAGTAGTTAGAGAGTGGACCTCAGTCAGAGAGCGCAGAGGTAAAGGATTGCAAGTGTCAGGGAGAGAGGTGAAGTCAGCAGAAGGGGGCGGGGGGGGGGGGGGAGCTGATTACTGAATGGATGCTGAGTTGTTTTCCCCCAGATCAAATCAGGGACATATCTCAAGTTTATTTCGAAGAAGTTTGGACAGTAGTCTAATAAATAGAAGCATTTACAATTTTTGCAGTGTTTAATGCAAGTTTGAGTAGAAAAAGAAAAAATTCACCGCAAACTAGATAGATCGAAATAATAGCATAAAAACCTAGACTAAGATATGGCAGAACAGTAAGAGTTTGTGGACAGCAAGACTGTCCCAAGCAAATATATCCTCAGTAGGTGTCTCCATCTTGAATCTCTCCTGCTCTGAGTCATTGAGCTGGAGTGCAAATTGGAGACATTCTAACACTTAAGGGAGAGGGAGCAGTATCTGAACAGTTTGCTCCAGACCTCGGTGATACCTCTCAGAGTTCAGAATAGTGTTGGTGTGACGGATAGTGTGCAGAGTAAAGGCATAGAGTCTGAAGAAACTGATCCGATCTAACAGGTACACTGTTTTTGCTACCTGTGAGGATAAAGATAAAGACTGTTGGAAGGATAGCCAGAATGCTGACCAAGGCACCTTGGAGAAAGAAGCTCTCCAAAGAGGGGAGGAGAAGGAGGGGAAGCGTAATAAGGTAGTTGTAGGTGATTCAATAACTAGGGGGGCAGATACCATCCTTTGTAAGCAGGATTGAGAGTCCCACATGGTATGCTGCCTGCCTGGTGCCAGGGTGAGGGATATCTTGAACCAGCTTGAAAGGATATTGGAGGAGAAGGGGGAGAATCCAGTCATTGTGATCCATGTTGGGATCAACAACATTGGGAAGATTAGGGGTTTGGAGAGTAGGGGACTAGGAGCAAAATTGTATAACATGACCTCAAGTGTTATAACTCTGGATTAATATCTGAGTGACAAGCAAATTGACATGGGGATAAGCAGATTATGGAGGTGAATATGTGGCTGAAGGACTGGTGTGGGAAAGGGGGGGAGGTTCCATTTCATTCCACACTGGCATCAGTATTGAGACAGGAAGGAACTGTACCATTGGAATGGGCTCCACCAGAACTGGGTTGGGACCAGATTCCTAGTGGAAGGATAAGTAGGGTGTCATAAGGACTTTAAACTAGTAAGCTGGAGGTGAAGGTTCAGATGTTAAAGGTAGTATAGGTAAATATTTGAAAACAACCAAAAGTTGCAATGGCATCAGCTGTAGCTCAGTGGATAACAGTCTTGTCTCTGTGTTGTAAGGTGGCGGGTTCAAGACCCAAGCCAGGGACTTAAGTACAAACTCCAGGCCGACTCTCCCACTGCAGCACTGAGAGAGTGCTGCACTGTCAGAGATGCTGTCTCTTGGTTGAGATGTTGGGCGGCACAGTGGCGCAGTGGTTAACACCGCAGCCTCACATCTCCAGTGATCTGGGTTCGGTTCTGGGTACTGCCTGTGCGGAGTTTGCAAGTTCTCCCTGTGACTGTGTGGGTTTCCACTGGGTGCTCAGGTTTCCTCCCACAGCCAAAGACTTGCAGGTTGATAGGTAAATTGGCCATTATAAATTGCCCATTATAAATTGCCCCTAGTGTAGGTAGGTGGTAGGAGAATGGTGGGGATGTGGTATAGAATATGGGATTAATGTAGGATTAGTATAAATGGGTGGTTGATGGTCGGCATAGACTTGGTGGGCCGAAGGGCCTGTTTCAGTGCTGTATCTCTCTATGACTCTAAAAGGGAAGAGAATAGAGAAACAGTCTGAAATTGTGCTTTAAGCAATACAGGTAAAGGGAAAACTTAAAAGATGTAAAGAAATTCAAACCGGAGAGGAAAATAAGAAATGTGCGAGTAAAACATTAGAACAGAAGGATAAGTAGGATTTAGTGGCCCAACTAAGCATTCTTTATACAAACACACTGAGCAAAAGGAACAAATTGAATGAATTGCAGGCGCAAATTCAACTTAGGTGAATAACATGGCAGCCATTCCTGAAACATGGCTGCAAAACAGTCAGGACTGGAAGCTAAATATACCAGGTAATAATATTTAGGAAGGATAGGGAAAATAGTAGAGGGGTAGGAGCAGCCTTAGGGATTAAGGATGAAATCACTTCAGTGGTAAGGGAGGATATAACGAGAGGTAAGCAGGCAGGGGAGACTTCCAGTGCAGCATATACAGCAGCTAACCACTTCTGTATGCTGCACTGGAAGCTCAGACTGCTGTCATGCAAGGTCAGCTTGTTGCCGTGCAAGCTTAAACTGCTGCTATCATGGTTGTTTGATTGCATGTGCAAAGGGACTGTCAGGGTGTCACAGCAGTCTGTCCACCAACAGATTAGAGCATTGGCCCGGGGAATAGCAATGGCTCCATGGAACACAAACCTGCTGTCCTCTCTCAGAAAGACAGCATTTGACCCCCTGTCACTTCGCCAGTACTTGGTGTTGCCCGTTAGCCAGCCTGCCCAGATGGCTGTCACCCATGCTGAGATGGTGCAGGCTGCATCAGGCTTTCAAGGCCCTGAGCTGTTTGAGGTCATCCTTCAAGGCTATCTGCAGTCTCTTCCACTGAAAGTAAGCAGCCTTCCACCAGCCATGCTGAGGTTGCACTGCATAGGAGCAATAGGTCAGGCAAAGTCACTAAGGGAATGGGCAAGGGTGATTTGTTGACCTTTGTATGCAATATGGAATGAATTCATTTATAAATTTGGTTTGAATGTTTATTTTATGTTGGCTTTTATTTTTGTATTGTCGCCAAGTGGACACTGTGATGGTCAGTGACAGAGAGAAGGTAAGGTGTGGCACTGTTGGTGATGGAGGATTGGGGTTGCAGTTACTGGTATCGCAATCGGATGAGTAATTCATGAATAGCCTGGGCAGAAAGGGGCTGTCTAGGTTGCCTTCTCCCTTCTTCTTCCTCCTCTTTTTCTTCCTCCTCTTTTTCTTCCTCCTCTTCATGTTCCTGCTCCTCAGCTACTCACTCGGTGGCAGTGGCTGTCCCAACATGATAGCGAGGTTATACAGTATGCAGCAGACCACCGTGAATCTTAACACCTGCTCTGCTGAGTATGGCAGTGCTCCTCCAGAGAAGTCCATTCAACGGAAGCATTGTTTCAGCACCCCAATGGTCTGCTCTATCACATTTTGTGTGGCAGCATGGCTTTCATTGTAGGCATGCCGCACATATGTACATGGATTGGGCACCAGAGTTATTCACCAAGTCTTCAGCTTATAATAAAAGCAAAATACTGCGGATGCTGGAAATCTTCAGCTTATAATCCTTGTTGCCCAGTAGCCACCCTTTGATTTGTCATAGTGGCTCAAATACAGCTGGCACAGCAGACTGCTGCAGAATGAAGGCATCACGACTGCTGCCAGGATATTGGGCATTGGCCTGCATGATTCACTGCCTATGGTCACACACCAGCTAGTTGTTGAGGAAGTGGAATTTCTTTCCGTTCTGGTTCAGGATAGAGTTGGCATGCAATGCTCACAACGCAATGTGTATCTCATCCATGGCACCCTGCGCCATTAGGAACCTTGCAATCCTAGTGAAGCCATGTGCTTTCTTTGCAAGAGAGAATGAAATATAATTGATTCTCATTGCATAGAGAGCCTAAGTGACCTCCCTTATGCAACAGTGGAAGGTAAACTGTGAGACATTGTGAATATTTCCAGCTCCATATTGGAAGAAACCAGATACATAAAAGATCATTGTCCGCATCAACTTCGGAGTGACTGGCAATGCCATCTTTGCCATGCTCTGAGGTTGCATTTCCAGCAGCAGAAGGTGGCATAATTCAGTGGGGATGTCCTTACTGAAGTGTAGACATCTCAGACATTGTTCCTCAATGATGTTCAGGTAAGAGAATTGCTCCCTGAATACTCTCAGCAGATATGACCTCTTGTTGAGAGCACTACAGCCCCTCATTCCCCTGCTCCTTCTTCCAGCAGCTTGTCATGCTCTACCTGGCCTCTGTTCAATCCCTTAGTTTTTTTTAAATTCATTCATGGGATGTGGGCATCACTGGCCAGGCCAGCATTTATTGCCCATCTCTAATTGCCCTTGAGAAGGTGGTGGTGAGTTGCCTTCTTGAACCGCTGCAGTCCATGTGAGGTAGGTACACCCACAGTGCTGTTAGGAAGGGAATTCCAGGATTTTGACCCAGCAACAGTGAAGGAACGGCGATATAGTTCCAAGTCAGGATGGTGTGTGACTTGGAGGGGAACTTGCAGGTGGTGGTGTTCCCATGCATTTGCTGCCCTTGTCCTTCTAGTTGGTAGAGGTCGAGGGTTTGGAAGGTGCTGTCTAAGGAGCCTTGGTGCATTGCTTCAGTGCATCTTGTAGATGGTACACACTGCTGCCACTGTGCGTCGGTGGTGGAGGGAGTGAATGTTTGTAGATGGGGTGCCAATCAAGCGGACTGCTTTGTCCTGGATGGTGTCGAGCTTCTTGAGTGTTGTTGGAGCTGCACCCATCCAGGCAAGTGGACAGTATTCCATCACACTCCTGACCTGTGCCTTGTAGATGGTGGACAGGCTTTGGGGAGTCAGGAGGTGAGTTACTCGCCTCAGGATTCCTAGTCTCTGACCTGCTCTTGTAGCCATGGTATTTATATGGCTACTCCAGTTCAGTTTCTGGTCAATGGTAACCCCTAGGATGTTGCTAGTGGGGGATTCAGCGATGGTAATGCCGTTGAATGTCAAGGGGAGATGGTTTAATTCTCTCTTGTTGGAGATGGTCATTGCCTGGCACTTGTGCGGTGCGAATGTTACTTGCCACTTATCAGCCCAAGCCTAGATATTGTCCAGGTCTTGCTGCATTTCTACACGGACTGCTTCAGTATCTGAGGAGTCACGAATGGTGCTGAACATTGTGCAATCATCAGCGAACATCCCCACTTCTGACCTTATGATTGAAGGAAGGTCATTGATGAAGCAGCTGAAGATGGTTGGACCTAGGACACTACGCTGGGAACTCCTGCAGTGATGTCCTGGAGCTCAGATGATTGACCTCCAACAACCACAACCATCTTCCTTTGAGCTAGATATGATTCCAGCCAGCGGAATGTTTTCCCCCTGATTCCCATTGACCTCAGTTTTGCTCGGGCTCTTTGATGCCCTACTCGGTCAAATGCTGCCTTGATGTCAAGGGCAGTCACTCTCACCTCACCTCTTGAGTTCAGCTCTTTTGTCCATGCTTAAACCAAGGCTGTTGTGAGGTCAGGAGCTGAGTGGCCCTGGCGGAACCCAAACTGAGCATCAGCTGTATTCTATTAGAGTACCCATGCTTGAGAGCAACTGGTTTGTGCAGAAGCCATGACTCCTTGAGCAACTGTCTTACCACTCAGTGTAAACATTTGTAACTTAAAATAACTATGGAAAGCACCAAAGACTCATAGAATCATAGCAACAGTCAGAAGAAATCAACCAGCACCTAAACTGTAAGTAGCTGATGATGCCTTTAAATAGCACTGCTTTGGGGGGGGTCCTTCCTGCTGCTGAATACGTGTTCAACTATGCAAGCTTAAGAGAAGGCATTAGCTGGAAGATTACACTCCAAAATGGCACTGCTGGCATCAAATCAATGTTCCATGCTGACTGATGTCAAGATTTTCCTGTTCCGCTACTTCCAGTGGACGTTCACTGAAGGCTCTGTAATGTCCTCAGCAATATGGCATCCAATGTGATTCCCCCCACAAGTATTTGCATGTGCCATGGACACCTTTTTTGTGCTCTAAGGGCACTTGTAGCACCCAAAAAAAGGGTGCAAACAAGCCCAATTTCTCAACTTTAGTTAATACTGGTGTGGCTGTGAATGAGTGTAACTGAGGCAGAACATCTTTTCTCATTTGCATGCATCCACCCAAAAATAGTTGTGTTCTTCTGCCTTGTGCCAGAAATGACAGCAGAAATTGAGGAGAATGCTAGGCTAGGCAGCTCCAAGATAGCAATCTCTGTCCCATTTCCCCTGCCACCTCCACACACTGCTCCAATTAACATGGGAAGAATGAGTGTCAGCCAGCAGAGCACTCGGCTGTAGTGTCTTTTATCTTCACATTTATTTATTGTTCAGTTTATATATAACCTTGCTTTAAATGCTGTGGACTTTTCAAGTGAATTTTCCATCTATGCATATACAGAATATCTATTAGTATAATATAAAATAAATTAATATAACATATACAGAGTAATGTTAAACTATATTAGTAGTTTCTGTACCCTTCTTGAGCCCTCATTAGTTTGTGTATACAGAAAAATATGGAGGAAAATCACCAAGCAAGTACAATAGAAACAAATTTAAAAACCACCCATTTATACTAACCCTACAGTAATTCCATATTCCCTAACACCTACCTACACTAGGGGCAATTTACAACGGCCAATTTACCTATCACCTGCAAATCTTTGGCTGTGGGAGGAAACCGGAGCACCCGGCGAAAACCCACACGGTCACAGGGAGAACTTGCAAACTCCGCACAGGCAGTACCCAGAATTGAACCCAGGTCCCTGGAGCTGTGAGGCTGCGGTGCTAACCACTGCGCCACTGTGCCGCTCAGATCTGTGTTATTTTAGGAAAAATGGTTTTGGCTACATGCTCTTCCTTCTCCTTGCATCCCCAACAGTGTTGAAATCAGTAAACATTGCACATTTAAAAACAATCTACTGCTGAAACCCTCATTCATGCCTTTGTTATCTCTTGACCTGACTATTCCAATGCATTGACCTGACTATTCCAGCCTCCCATCTTCCACCCTCCATAAATTTGACCTCATCCCAAGCTGTGCTACCTGTATCCCTACTCGCACCAAGTCCAATTCACTATCCCCCATATGCTCGCTGACCTACATTGGCTCCCGATCTGGCAATGTCTCAATTTTAAAATTCTCATCCTTGTTTTTAAATCCCTCCATGGCCTCGCCCCTCCCTAATCTGTAATCTCCTCCAGCCCCACAATCCTCCAAGATATCTATGCTCTTCCAATTCTGGTCCCTTGGGCACTGCAAATTTTAATTACTCCACCCTTGGTGGCCATGCCTTCAGCTGCCAAGGCCCTAAGCTCTGGAATTTCTTCCCTAAACCTCTCTGCCTCTCTATATCTCTTTCCTCTGTTAAGACGCTTCTTAAGATTTACCTGTTTGAAAGCAGGTCATCTGCCCTAATACCTTGTTATGTGGCTCAGCGCCAAAATTTGTTTGATAACACTTGCAGGAAACGCCTTGGCTCATTTACTATGTCAATGCATGTTATTGTTCTTGTTGCGTCCACATCCACCTGCAATATCTATTATACCTGTAGGTGGCACCATGTCATCCCTATGAAATGTTAAATGGCCATATAAGATTAGAACAAAAAGTAGCTGCTGCTACTGTAATGTGTATTGTGGCCTTTTTGTGCTGAGCCCTCTTCACTCACGTATAACCCCCTCCCCAGTGTGGGACTTTGCTCTGTTTCTTCCCACTACTTCTATCCCCACAATATTTGAGTATGTTGCTGCCTAAACAGTCCCCTGTCCTTGCTGAGTGAGGTTGATACGTCAGCAGCCTCCTTCCCCACTGAAGTAGTTTGCTCCCCTCTTCAACTGCAAATGCTTCAGCCTTGTCTTTTGCACTGATGTGCTGGGCTCCCCCATCAGTGAGGATGGGGTATTTATGGAGCCTGCTCCTCCTGTTAGTTGTTTAATTGTTTGCCACTGGATGTGGCAGGACTGCAGAGCTTTGATCTGATCCGTTGGTTGTGGGATCATGTAGCCCTGTCTATCGTATCTGCTTCTGCTGTTTGGCTTGCAAGTAGTCCTGTGTTGTAGCTTTACTAGGTTGACAACTCATTTTTAGGTATTCTTGGTGCTGCTCCTGGCATGCTCTCTTACATTTCTCATTGAACCAAGGTTGATCCTCTGGCTTGATGGTAATGGTAGAGTGGGGGATATGCTGGGTCATGAGGTTACAGCTTGTGGTTGAATAAAATTCTGCTGTTGCTGATGGCCCACAGCACCTCTTGGATGCCCAGTTTTGAGCTGCCAGATCTGATCTGAATCTATCCCATTTAGCACATTGGTACTGCCACATAACACGATGGAGAAGTGAGAAGACGAGACTTCATTTTCACAAGGACTGTGCAGTGGTCACTCCTACCAATACTGTCATGGACAGATGTGACAGGTAGATTGGTGAGGACAAGGTCTAGTAGGTTTTTATATCCTTACCCACCTATTCAGTAACATGGAGCCATACATTGTACAGTAGTAATTGCACACAATATTTTTTTATTTTATTTTTATTGAGATACAGCACTGAAACAGGCCCTTCAGCCCACCGAGTCTATGCCGACCATCAACCACCCATTTTATACTAATCCTACATTAATTCCATATTCCCTACCACATCCCCACCATTCTCCTACCACCTACCTACACTAGGGGCAATTTACAATGGCCAATTTACCTATTAACCTGTAAGTCTTTGGCTGTGGGAGGAAACCAGAGCACCCGGCAGAAACCCACGCGGTCACAGGCAGTACCCAGAATTGAACCCAGGTCGCTGGACCTGTGAGGCTGCGGTGCTAGCCACTGCGCCACTGTGCCGCCCTAAAAAAATAGTAATGGCGCCTTCCCTCTGTTATGAGGCTTTCTCTCCTGAAATCTGAATAACGCATCTTCCTTTACACTTTCTGTGGACTGTTTTTAATTTAAGGTGGAAACAGCTGGTGGCAGCTAAAAGCAAAGCTCTTAATCTATCAGGTTGTGTCATGCAGTCCACCTATCACAAGCACCATCACACATCCAAACACGCAGGGCATTTAGGCAGTGAGTATGAGGAGGGAGCGCTAGGTGAAGCACAGGTCAAGTGAGGAAGAGATGGCAGTAAAGAAACAGGAAGCAGCTGCTTTGGTTTCCAGACCAAGGTGGTGGGCAACCAGTCAAACTCACTCAGCGAGGGAAATCCAGCCAACTTACTCAGTGGGTATGGGAGTGGTGGGGGGAATGTGGGCCACAGGATTTTTTCAGTTGAGGAGGGGAGCAAACTTTCTTCAGTGGGGAAGAGGCTGTTGACCCATCAAACTTGCTCAGCAAAGACAGGGGGCGGTTAAGGCACCAACGTACTCAAATAATGTGAGGATAGGAGTAGTGGGAAGAAATACAGCAAAGTCCCACACTGGGGAGGAGGGTTAGATGTGAGTGGAGAGGGCCGAGCAGCAAAAGGGCCACAATACAGAAGCAGCAGCTACTTTTTGTTTTATGGCCGATTAACATTTCAGCATGTCACGGTGCCACTTACAGGTATAATAGATATTGTAGGTGGATGTGGACGCAACAAGAACAATAACAACATGCATCTATATAGCACCGTTAACATAGTAAATGAGCCAAGACGTTTCCTGCAAGTGTTATTAAACAAAATTTGGCACTGAGCCACATAAGAAGGTATTAGGCAGATGACCTGTTTTCAAACAGGTAAATCTTAAGAAGCGTCTTAACAGAGGAAATAGATATAGAGAGGCAGAGAGATTTAGGGAAGAAATTCCAGAGCTTAGGGCCTTGGCAGCTGAAGGCATGGCCACCAAGGGCGGAGTGATTAAAATTTGCAGTGCCCAAGGGACCAGAATTGGAAGAGCATAGATATCTTGGAGGATTGTGGGGCTGGAGGAGATTACAGATTAGGGAGGGGCGAGGCCATGGAGGGATTTAAAAACAAGGATGAGAATTTTAAAATTGAGACATTGCCAGATCGGGAGCCAATGTAGGTCAGCGAGCATATGGGGGATAGTGAATTGGACTTAGTGTGACGAGGGATACAGGTAGCACAGCTTGGGATGAGGTCAAATTTATGGAGGGTGGAAGATGGGAGGCTGGTCAGCAATGCATTGGAATAGTCAGGTCTAGAGATAACAAAGGCATGAATGAGGGTTTCAGCAGTAGATGAGCTGAGGCAGAGGCAGAGTTTGATGATTTTATGGAAGTTGAAGTAGGTAGTCTTGGTGATGGAGCAGATATGAAGTTGGAAGTTCATCTCAGGGTCAAATAGAACACAAAGTTTGCAAACAGTCTTGTTCAAGTCAGACAGTTGCCAGGGTGAGGGATGGAGTTGGTGGCTAGGGAAAGGATTTTGTGGCAGGTACCAAGGACAATGGCTTTGGTCTTCCCAATATTTGTTTGGAGGAAAATTTTGCTCATCTATTAGTGGATGTCGGATAAGTAATATGACAAATTAGAGTCAGTGGAGGGGTCGAGAGATGTGGTGGTGAGGTTGAGCTGGGGTGCCATCAGCGTACATGTGTAACCTAATGTTATATTTTTGGATTCTGTTGACAACAGACAGTATGCAGATAAGAAATAAGAGGGGGCCAAGGATATATCCTTGGGGGTCTCAGAAGTAACTGAGTGGGAGCAGGAACAGAAGCCATTGAAGATGATTCTTGGCAATGACTGGAACCAGGCAAGTTGGGCAATGGAGATACATTGTGGGAGATATTGCAGGTGGGGTCAACTTTTTTTTAATTCTTTCATGGGATGTGGGTATTACTGGCAAGGCCAGCATTTGTTGCCCATCCCTAACTTCCCTTGACACCCAAGTGTATTGCTAGGCCATTTCAGAAGGCAGTTAAGAGTCAAACACATTGCTGTGGATCTGGAGTCACATGTAGGCCAGATCAGGTCAGGACGACAGATTTCCTTCCCTAAAGGACATTAGTGAACCAGATGGGTTTTACAGAGTATGATAGTTTCATAGCATTATTACTGAGACTAGCTTTCAACTTCAGGGTTTTTTTATTAATCAATTGACTTTAAATTCCACCAGCTGCCATGGTGGGATTTGAAGCAGTGACCCAGGGCATTAGCCTGGGCATCTGAATTACTAGTCTAGTGACATTACCACTATGCCACCATCTCTCCTGTGTCAAAGGCTGCAGACACGTCAAGAAGGATGGACGGGGGTTTGTTTAGCACAGTCACAGCCACGTAGGATGTCATTTGTGACTTTGATAAGGCCATTTTAGTACTGTGGTGGGTCGGAAATCTGATTGAAGGGTTTCAGACATGGACTTCCAGGAAAGATGGGCACAGATTTGGGGGACAACAACGCATTGAAGGACTTTGCAGAGGAAATGGAGTTGGGAGATGGGGTGTTAGTTAGCAAGGATAGTGAGGCCAAGATGTCAAAGACAGAGAACTTTCAAAATGGAAAACTGACACTGGGGGTTCCAAGTTGCAGCGCAATGCAATAACCCATGTACAATTTTTTATATTATGGATTGGTTGATGTACAAAATATATTAGAAATTACTCTTGCTGTTATTAGCAGCCAACCTCTTATGATGTTAACCCATGGTCATTCTTCTTGGTTGAGCACTGGCAGTGTATGTCAACAGGCCATTTGATTGTGGGAGACACCATAAATGGGCTTGATTTTACCTCTGTGCAGGTGAATGGGTTTTGAGTGAGTTAAAATTGGGCCATCATATCTGAGGCTATTTCTCAAGTGACATTCACACATGAGCAGTTCCAGCAGTTGGGGCAGTAATCAGGAATGGTAAATCTGACTAAATATCTCACTCTTAATCTAGGGCAGAGCAAGAATTAAACCTATCACCTATCTATTCTGTTTGGCTCAGCTATTCACTGCTGTAGCCAGTTCAATTATCATACAAGCGCAGTAATTGTAATTTACACAAATTAAAAACAACATAGGAAAAACAAAAGATTGTTTATTTTCATAATAATTCTTTGTAACTATAGTGTGGATTTTCCAATGCAGGCACTCCTGAATGCAATAACAGCATGTAGTAAGCTGTTCATCCTTCATGATTAGCTGTCTTTGTATAGCACAACAACAACTTGCATTTATATAGCACCATTAACTTAGTAACATGTCCCAAGGCACATCAAAGACTTGAATTACCCTCCTCAGAGCTCCTCTGGGACCATTGCTGGCTCCTTCTTTCCTGCATGCAAGTGGCAGTGGACATTTGGCTCAGGTCCCTGCTTCCTGTTTATCAGCATTCAGTTTATCTGTCTATTCCTTTTAATCTTCAAAAAATATCACAGAATGATATAATCTTATGGCACAGGAGGAACCATTCCACCTATCACACTTGTGCCAAGCTCTCTGAAAAAAGTGTTCTCTTAAACCCATTCCCCTGTGCGCCCCCATACTCTTTAAAAATGTTCTTTATCAAGTAGTTAGCATTTCCTTTTGAAAAGCAAAAATAATTTTTAGGTGGCAGGGCAGGTTGAGAAAGCGGTTAAAAAGACATGGGGTTCTAGGCTTTATAGATAGAGGCAGAGAGTATGGAAGCAAGGACATTATGATGAACCTTTATAAAACAGTGGTTCGTCTTCAACAAGAGTATTGTGTCCCACAGACTAGTCAAGCAACAGCCTGACATAGTCATACCCACTGAATCATACCTTACAGATAATGTCCCAGAGACTGCCATCACCATCCCCGGGTATGTCCTGTCCGACCGGCAGGACAGACCCAGCAGAGGTGGCAGCACAGTGGTATACAGTCGGGAGAGAGTTGCCCTGGGAGTCCTCAACAATGACTCCAGACCCCACGAAGTCTCATGACATCAGGTTAAACATGGGCAAGGAAACCTCCTGCTGATTACCACCTACCGCCCTCCCCCCCTCCCCCGCCCACCCCTCCAGCTGCTGAATCAGTACTCCTTCATGTTGAACACCACTTGGAGGAAGCACAAGGTGGCAAGAGTGCAGAATGTACTCTGGATGGAGGACTTCAATGTCCATCATTAAGGGTGGCTTGGTAGCACAACTACTGACCGAGCTGGCCGAGTCCTAAAGGACATAGCTGCTAGACTGGGTCTGCGGCAGATGGTGAGGGAACCAACAAGAGGGAAAAATATACTTGACCTCGTCCTCACCAATCTACCATCCGCAGATGCATCTGGACATGACAGTATTGATAGGAGTGACCACTGCACAGTCCTTGTGGAGACAAAGTCACATCTTCACATTGAGGATACCCTCCATCGTGTAGTATGGCACTACCACCGTGCTAAATGGTATCGATTTCGAACAGATCTAGCAATGCAAAAATGGGCATCCATGAGGTTGTGGGCCATCAGCAGCAGCAGAATTGTACTCAACCACAATCTGTAACCTCATGGCCTGGCATATCCCCCACTCTACCAGTACCATCAAGCCAGGGGATCAACCCTGGTTCAGTGAAGAGTGCAGGAGGGCATGTCAGGAGCAGCACCAGGCATACCTCAAAATGAGGTGTCAACCTGGTGAAGCTACAACCCAGGACTACTTGTGTGGCAAGCAGCGTAAACAGCATGCACTAGACAGAGCTAAGCAATCCCATAACCAACAGATCAGATCTAAGCTCTGCAGTCCTACCACATCCAGCCGTGAATAGTGGTGGACAATTAAACAACTAACAGGAGGAGGTGGCTCCACAAATATCCCCATCCTCAAATGATGGGGGAGCCCAGCACATCAGTGCAAAAGATAAGGCTGAAGCATTTGCAACAATCTTCAGCCAGAGGTTCGAGTTGATGATCCATCTTGGCCTCCTCCTGAAGTCCCCAGCATCACAGATGCCAGACTTCAGCCAATTCACTTCACTGCGCGTGATATCAAGAAACAACAGAAGGCACTGGATACTGCAAAGGCCATGGGCCCTGACAACATTCCGGCAATAGTACTGAAGACCTGTGCTCCCGAACTTGCCGCACCCCTAGTCAAGCTGTTCCAGTACAGCTACAACACTGACATCTACCTGGCAATGTGGAAAATTGCCCAGATATGTAGGACAAGTAGGACAAGTCCAACCTGGCCAATTACCACCCCATCAGTCTACTCTCAATCATTAGCAAAGTGATGGAAGGTGTCGTCGACAGTGCTATCAAGCGGCACTTGCTTAGCAATAACCTGCTCACTGATGCTCAGTTTAGATTCCGCCAGGGCCACTCAGCTCTTGACCTCATTACAGCCTTGGTTCAAAAGAGCTGAACTCAAGAGGTGAGGTGAGAGTGACTGCCCTTAACACCAAGGCAGCATTTGACCGAGTATGGCATCAAGGAGCCCTAGCAAAACTGGAGTCAATGAGAATCAGGGGAAAACTCTCCACTGGTTGGAGTCATACCTAGCTCAAAGGAAGATGGTTGTGGTTGTTGGAGGTCAATCATTTCAGCTCCAGGACATCACTGCAGGAGTTCCTCAGGTAGTGTCCTAGGCCAACCATATTCAGCTGCTTCATCAATCACCTTCCTTCAATCATCAGGTCAGAAGTGAGGATATTCGCTGATGATTGCACAATGTTCAGCACCATTCGTGACTCCTTAGATACTGAAGCAGTCTGTGTAGAAATGCAGCAACATCTGGACAATATCCAGGCTTGAACTGATAAGTAGCAATTAATATTTGTGCCACACAAGCACCAGGCAATGACCATCTCCAACAAGAGAGAATCTAACCATCTCCCCTTGACATTCAATGGCATTACGATCGCTGAATCCCCCACTATCAACATCCTGGGTGTTACCATTGACCAGGAATTGAACTGGAGTAGCCATATAAATGCTGTGGCTACAAGAGCAGGTGAGAGGCTAGCAATCCTGTGGTGAGTAACTCACTTCCTGACTCCCCAAAGCCTGTCCACCATCTACAAGGCACAAGTCAGGAGTGTGGTGGAATACTCTCCACTTGCCTGGATGGGTGCAACTCCAACAACACTCAAAAAGCTCAACACCATCCAGGACAAAGCAGCCCGTTTGATTGGCACCCCATCCACAAAACATTCACTCCCTCCACCACTGACTCACAGTGGCAGCAATATGTACCATATACAAGGTGCACTGCAGCAACTCACCAAGGCTCCTTGGACGGCACCTTCCAAACCCGTGACCTCTACCACCTAGAAGGACAAGGGCTGCAGATGCATGGGAACAGCACTATCTGCAAGTTCGCTTCAAAGCCACACAGCATCCTGACTTGCAATTATATCGCCATTCCTTCACTGTTGCTTGGTCCAAATCCTGGAACTCCCTTCCTAACAGCGCTACCCCACATGGACTGCAGCAGTTCAAGAAGGCAGCTCACCACCACCTTCTCAAGGGCAATTAGTGATGGGCAATAGATGCTGGCCTGGCCAGCGAAGTCCACATCCCAGGAGCAAATAAAAAGAAAAAATAATTCTGGGCACCACATTTTAGGAAGGATGTGAAGGCTTTAGAGAGGGTGCAGAAAAGATTTATAGGAATGGTTCCAGGGATGAGAAACTTCAGTTACAAGGATAGATTGGAAAAGCTGGTGTTGTTCTCCTTAGAGAAGAGAAGGTTGAGAGCAGATTTGATAGAGGTGTTCAAAATCATGTGGGGTCTAGACAGAGTAGATAGGGGAAGAACTGTTCTCATTGTGGAAGGGTCAAGAACCAGAGCATATTGATTTAAGGTGATTGGCAAAGGAAGCAGTGGCGACAAGATGAAAAACTTTTTTTATGCAGTATGTGTTTAGGAGTGCACTGCCAGAGAGTGTGGTGGAGGCAGATTCAATTGTGGCTTTCAAAAGGAAACTAGATAAGCACCTGAATTACAAAAAAACTGGGCTACAGGGGAAGTGTGGGAGAGTGGGACTAGCAAAGTTGCTCTTGCAGAAAGCCGGCATGGACATGACGGGCTGAATGCCTCCTTCTGTTCTGGAACCATTCTTTGATTCTATGATTCTATGGTTCTGCTACTATTACTATTTCTGGAGGGGTATTCTATGTCCTAAGAACTCTCTGCATAAAAAGAATTCTCCTGACCCCTCCATTCATTCTTTTGATATTCTTAAGTTTGTGACATTTTGTTACTAACTCATTAACCAGTGGTAATAGTTTGTAATTCTATTCCTTATCTATCTATATCCTTTCATAATTTTGAACACACCAATCAAATTTCATTTTGCCTTTCTTTTTTCTAATGAAAAGACTCCCAGTTTCTTATCATCACTAAAAGCTCTCAGCCTTGGTATCATCTTTGTGAATCTCTTCTGCACACTCGATGGTCTTAAGATTCAGAAGTGGGGCATCCAGATCTGTGCACAATGTTCTAACTGAGGCGTAACCTTTAATAAGGTTTGCCCTGTGACTTAATTTCTCCAATGTAAACATTCCCTGTTTCCTTGTGGCTCAAGTTCCCAATTTCTGACATCAGTCTACTTGCCTTTGTATCAGAGTCAGGTTGTTCCCACTGCAGTACATATACGATACAAGCTTGCTACTACCTCCTGGGACTTATGTCCTATCCCTCTGGTCATTTACCCTAAGTTCCTGTATGTTGTGATATACAAAAATATATTCATAACATCATCACTTACGAGCCCATGCCTTTCCACTTCTATTTTCTTTTTATTCATTCATGGGATGTGGGCGTCACTGGCTATGGCAGCATTTATTGCCCATCCCTAATTGCCCTTGAGAAGGTGGTGGTGAGCTGCCTTCTTGAACTGCTGCAGTCCATGTGAGGTAGGTACACCCACTGTGCTGTTAGGAAGGGAGTTCCAGGATTTTGACCCAGCGACAGTGAAGGAACGGCGATATAGTTCCAAGTCAGGATGGTGTGTGACTTGGACGGGAACTTGCAGGTGGTGATGTTCCCATGCATCTGCTGCCCTTGTCCTTCGAGATGGTAGAGGTCGCAGGTTTGGAAGGTGCTGTCTAAGGAGCCTTGGTGCGTTGCTGCAGTGCATCTTGGAGATGGTACACACTGCTGCCACTGTGTGTCGGTGGTGTAGGGAGTGAATGTTTATAAATGGTGTGCCAATCAAAGCGGGCTGCTTTGTCCTGGATGGTGTCGAGCTTCTTGAGTTTCTCGAGCTTCTATGCATTGGTTTGTGCTTTACATATGTAGCAAGGATATTTTGTATACACTTTATTACACTCATATGACTGGGGACACTTAACTGAAGCATGCAGATAGATTTTTACACTCCTTCTGGAGGTGCTGTCTCTCTCCATGTGCTTGCCTATCTACCTGCATCCCATTGCTTCTTTCCTTGCCAGTCAACGATGGAGAAACATACCAGCTGGTATTATAGTCACAAGCACTCTGACCTGCTGATTAACACTTTACTGTTCTAACAGCTTAAAATACTATAGTAATAAAGTACAGCTTCGCGTTGACGGTAAATTAACTGATTACTGTCCCATAACTTTGTCTATGGTCAGGCAGATAAGGAGACAATTTTAGATCATACTCTGCCTCCATTTTTTCTTTTTTCTTTTTTCTTTTTTCCCTTTTTTTTGCTCCCCCACTCCCCACCCAGTTTTTTCTTAATCCCTTTTACTTTGTGTTTGGACGGCTGCTATCCTCCCATCTACACCTCATCCGGACATATCTTTTGTTTATTTGGCCTTGCACCAGGAAAACTTTTGTCATTTAATCTCTCCTGCCCTCCGCCCTATCTCTCAGACCTTCCCTTTCTTCTTCCCCCACGCTCCCCCCACTTTCACTTGCTCAAAACCTATTACATTTCTAACCTTTGCCAGTTCTACTGAAATGTTAACGGTGTTTTTCTTTCCACAGATGCTGTCTGACCTGCTGAGTATTTCCAGTAATTTCTGTTTTTGTTTCAGATTTCCGGCATCCATAGTACTTTGCTTTTGTGAAGGAGATAAAGAGTATTGAGCCTAAGATAGGCAGGGAGTGGCAGAATGCTTTTCTTTCTCTCCTGCTGTCTGCCCACCTAGAAAATAATTTCAGAGCTAAATATCAAACATATCACCCATGTAATATGCAAAGATATTGCCTTTTTAAATTCTAACACTAACCTATTTTAGAGTTGTAATAAATATTTTTATGCTTTTTGTGGGGCACATCAATCTATGAAAATATTCTGGGAATAATGTGGAGCAGTATATAGTATGCAGGCACAGAGCAAGGGACATAAGCTATCCTGATGCAAATATAAACAGTTCTACACAGCCAAGTAGTTTCAGGTCATTGCTCTGCTAGTAATGTCCACCAAACCTACTGAGTATCATCATCTGATTCCATGACAATATGAAAGGCACAATTCAGCATAGCGGTGCCTCATCAGACCCCTTTCCTATCCTGAGTGGCGTGAAACAGGGCTGTGTTCTCGCAACTACACTGTTTGGGATTTTCTTCTCATTGCTGCTCTCACATGCGTTCAAGTCTTCAGAAGAAGGAATTTTCCTCCACTCAAGATCAGAGGGCAGGTTGTTCAACCTTGCCCGTCTAAGAACGAAGACCAAAGTACGGAAAGTCCTCATCAGGGGACTCCTCTTTGCTGACGATGCTGCATTAACATCCCACACAGAAGAGTGTCTGCAGAGACTCATCGACAGGATTGCAGCTGCCTGCAATGAATTTGGCCTGCCCATCAACCTCAAGAAAACGAACATCATGGGACAGGACATCAGAAATGCTCTATCCATCAATATCGGCAACCATGCTCTGGAAGTGCTTCATGAGTTCACCTACCTAGGCTCAACTATCACCAGTAACCTGTCTCTCGATGCAGAAATCAACAAGCGCATGGGAAAGGCATCCGCTGGTATGTCCAGACTGGCCAAGAGGGTGTGGGAAAATGGCACACTGACACGGAACACAAAAGTCCGAGTGTTTCAAGCCTGTGTCCTCAGTACCTTGCTCTACGGCAGCGAGGCCTGGACAACGTATGTCAGCCAAGAGCGACGTCTCAACTCATTCCATCTTCACTGCCTCCGGAGAATCCTTGGCCTCAGGTGGCAGGACCATATCTCCAACGCAGAAGTCCTCGGCCAATATACCCAGCATTTACACCCTACTGAGCCAGCGGCGCTTGAGATGGCTTGGCCGTATGAGCCGCATGGAAGATGGCAGGATCCCCAAGGTCACATTGTACAGCGAGCTCGTCACTGAAATCAGACCCACCGGCCATCCATGTCTCCGCTTTAAAGACGTCTGCAAACGCGACATGAAGTCCTGTGATATTGATCACAAGTCGTGGGAGTCAGTTGCCAGCGATCGCCAGAGCTGGCGGACAGCCATAAAGGCGGGGCTAAAGAGTGGCGAGTTGAAGAGACTTAGCAGTTGGCAGGAAAAAAGACAGAAGTGCAAGGAGAGAGCCAGCTGTGTAACAGCCCTGACAACCAATTTTATCTGCAGCGCCTGTGGAAGAGTCTGTCACTCTAGAATTGGCCTTTATAGCCACTCCAGGCGTTGCTCCACAACCACTGACCACCTCCAGGCGCTTACCCATTGTCTCTCGAGACAAGGAGGCCAAAGAAGAAGAAGAAACTAGATTGCTCTGTGCCATGAATCTATATGCAAGCTAAATGTTTCAGTATTGCTATATACTTTGCTGAAGAGGTCAACTATAATAAAATCATATATAACTTGCTTTGCTTTGAGGTGGACTTGGAAAAATTAGTTGCATTTTCAAAATGGATATCAACTATTTGGTGTCATGTGGTGACATCATCAAATGGCTCTTGTAATCATCGCCAGTCCTGCTTTATCTCATATAATATTTGCGATGATTTTAGTGATACTTTCCTACAAATAGTAAGTGATCTATGAATCTATGAGAAAGTGATTTATATTTTATAATCTGACATTGCTGAATCATAGAGGAGAATTTTAACCCTAAAACCAGGTGGGTTTGGGACGGGTGGGATGTAAAAATGTTTAAAATCTCAAACACGAATCCAATCTTTTTTTATTCGTTCCTGGGATGTGAGCGTTGCTAGCTAGGCCAGCATTTATTGCCCATCCCTAATTGCCCTTGAGTAGGTGGCCTTCTTGAACCGCTGCAGTCCATGTGGGGTAGGTACACTTACAGTGCTTTAGGAAGGGAATTCCAGGGCTTTGACCCAGCGACATTGAAGGAACGGTGATATAGTTGCAAGTCAGGATTGTGTGTGGCTTGGAGGGAAACTTGCAGGTGGTGGTATTCCCATGCATCTGCTGCCCTTGTCCTTCTAGGTAGTAGAGGTCACGGGTTTGGAAGGTGCTGTCCAAGGAGTCTTGGTGAGTTGCTGCAGTGCATCTTGTAGATGGTACACACTGCTGCCACTGTGTGTCAGTGGTGGAGGGAGTGCCAATCAAGCGGGCTGCTTTGTCCTGGATGGTGTCGAGCTTCTTGAGTGTTGTTGGAGCTGCACCCATCCAGGCAAGTGGAGAGTATTCCATCACACTCCTGACTTGTGCCTTGTAGATGGTGGACAGGCTTTGGGGAGTCAGGAGGTGAGTTCCTCGCCACAAGTTTCCTAGCCTCTCACCTACTCTTGTAGCCACAGTATTTATATGACTACTCCAGTTCAGTATCTGCTCAATGGTAACCCCCAGGATGTTGATAGTGGGGGATTCAGCAATCATAGTGCCATTAAATGTTGTCATGCAGACCCCCACCTGCCAAGAATGAGGCATATTAATTTTGTCATATGAACATCAATTTTAAACTGTTGCTGGAGTGAGGAAATGACTTGTTAAAGAGATCACCAGACATTTGGGCTGGAAGGCTATTTGCATACTAAGAGATGCTGCTGTGGAGTCAAAGGCCTATGTCCTGATCCAATTAACCCAAATGAATTTTGATCACCAGTTATTGAAGGTGTGAGGAAGCGCATTCCAAGGCCTGCTAAGACAATACAATGCACGAGCGCAGAAGTGGTTAAGCCAGTTAGTCATATGACTGACCTGCTGGCCAACTTTTTTTTATTTGTTCCACACGGAAAGGAGCAGAAGGCAGTTTTGCAACTGAAACTGGAACAAGCAAGTCTCTCTTGCTTTCTCCCCAAGCCACCGGACCCATGGAAAACACGTCCACCTCATGAGAGAAAAGACTCCAACATCAAAACAAGTTGAAGCGTGATCTGGGCCCCAACAAATAGCAGGACTTACCGGCAACCAAAGACTCCACATTGAACTCAAAGGACAGTAAATAACTAACAGATATTGCCTCAAACCTTTCACCTTTATTCTTTCTACTTTTTCTGTCTCTATCTGCATGTGTGTTTATCACATATGCATGTAGCGTGGTCGCATCGCGTATTCATAGTCGTTAACCGGATTAGAATTTAAGATTAATAAACTTCTACCTTTCTTGTTTAAATCTAAGGAATCCTGTCTGATTTCTTTGCCTTACAATTGGAGCAGTGAACAAGGATTTACTGAAGGGGAGCTAAAAACATGGTGTTTCTAAAATTAAACCCTGTTCTGGTTAAACCAGACAAAGGCTGAGAGGGAACCCCTAGACCCCTTCTCACCTGGTCATAACAATGTCAAGGGGAGATGGTTAGATTCTCTGTTGTTGGAGGTGGTCATTGCCTGGCACTTGTATGGCACAAAAATTACGTGCCACTTATCAGCCCAAGCCAGGATATTGTCCATGTCTTGCTGCATTTCTACAGGGACTGCTTCAGTATCTGAGGAGTCACGAATGTTGCTGAACATTGTGCAATCATCAACGAACATCCCCACTTCTGACCTTATGATTGAAGGAAGGTCATTGATGAAGCAGCTGAAAATGTTTGGACTTAGCTCTGTGTGGGAAATCAGGGACACCTACAGTGTGAACAGTCAGAGGTTGTGGTCCACATTGATACCAATGACATAGGTAGAAAGAGGGATGAGATCCTGCAACAAGAATTTAGGGAGCTAGGTAGCAAATTAAAAAGCAGGACCTCAAAGGTTGTAATCTCTGGATTATTCCTGGTGCCACGTGCTAGTGAATCTAGGAATAGGAGGATAGAGTCGATGAATGCGTGGCTGAAGACATGGTGCAGGAGGGAGGGCTTTAGTTTCCTGGATCACTGAGTCTGTTTCTGGCAAAGGTGGGACCTGTTCAAGTTGGACGGGCTGCAACTGAACTGAAACGGGACCTACATCCTTGCTGGGAGCTGTTGGGGGGAGGTTTAAACTAATTTGGCAGGGGGATGGGATACAGAGTGGAGGTACAGTAGGGGGTGATGCACAGTCAAATATAGAAGAGAAACTCAGTCTGGAAGACAGAGCAAATATAAATCTGTTAAGGCACAAGCGAGTAATGCAAGGCTGGATTGCATCTATTTTAACGCAAGGAGTCTTACAAGTAAGGCAGATGAATTGAAGGCATTGATTAACACATGGGAATATGATATTATTGCTATCACAGAGACATGGTTGAGGGAAGGGCAGGACTGGCAGCTGAATATTCCAGGGGATAGAATCTTCAGGCATGACAGGGGAGGGTGTAAAAGAGGAGGTGGCATTGCACTGTTGATCAAGGAGTCAATTACTGCAGTAAGGAGGGATGATATCTTAGAAGGTTCCTCAAATGAGGCCATATGGGTAGAACTTAAAAACAAAAAGGGGGCAATCACTTGGTTGGGAGCGTACTACAGGCCTCCAAACAGTCAGGGAGAGATAGAGGAGCAGATATGTAGGCAAATCTCAGACAGGTGTAAAAATAATAATCGGGAATTTCAACTTCCCCAATCTCAACTGGGATAGTCTTAGTGTAAAAGGCTTAAAGGGGGTGGAATTCTTAAAATGCATACAGGAGAACTTTTTGAGCCAGCACATAGAAAGTCCTACGAGAGAAGGGGCAGTACTGGACCTAATTCTGGGGAATGAAGCTGGACAAGTGGTAGAAGTGCCAGTGGGGGAGCATTTCGGGGATAGTGACCATAACTCTAAGATTTAAGGTAGTTATGGTAAAGGACAAAGAAGGACCAGAAATAAAAGTCCTGAATTGAGGGAAGGCCGATTTCAAAGTGGACTGGGAGCAGCTACTTGTAAGAAAGTTTACATCAGACCAGTTGGAGTCATTCAAAAAGGAAATAGTGAGAGTTCAGGGCCAACTTGTTCCCGTAAAGGTGAAGGGTAGGACCAACAAGTCCAGGGAACCCTGGATGCCAAGGGATATAGAGGATTGGACAAGTTAAAAAAAGGAGGCTTATGGCAGATTCAAAGCGCTGAAAACAGTGGAGGCTCTAGAGGAGTATAGAAAGTGTAGGGGGGTACTTAAAAAAGTAATTAGGAGAGCGAAGAGGGGACATGAAAAAACACTGGCGGGCAAGATAAGGGAAAATCCCAAGACATTTTATGTACATTTAGGGCAAGAGGATAACCAGGGAAAGAGTAGGGCCCATTAGGGACCAGAGTGGCAGTCTGTTTGTGGAGCCGGAAGACATAGGTGAGGTTTTAAATGATTACTTTTCATCTGTGTTCACGATGGAGAAGGACGATGTAGGTGTAGAGATCAGGGAGGGGGATTGTGATATACTTGAACAAATTAGCATTGAAAGGGAGGAAGTATTAGCTGTTTTAGCAGGCTTAAAAGTAGATAAATCCCCAGGCCCAGATGAGATGTATCCCAGGCTGTTATGTGAGGCAAGGGAGGAGATAGCAGGGGCTCTGACACAAATTTTCAAATCCTCTCTGGTCACAGGAGAGGTACCAGAGGACAGCGAATGTGGTACCATTATTCAAAAAGGGTTGCAGGGATAAACCAGGTAATTACAGGCCAGTGAGTCTAACATCAGTGGTAGGGAAACTAATGGAAAACATTTTGAGGGACAGGATTAATCTCTACTAGGAGAGGCAGAGATTAATCAGGGATAGTCAGCATGGCTTTGTCTTGTCTAACAAACTTGACTGAATTTTTCGAGGAGGTGACTAGATGTGTCGATGAGGTAAGGCAGTTGATGTAGTCTACATGGACTTCAGTAAGGCTTTTGATAAGGTCCCACATGGGAGATTGTTTAAGAAGGTAAGAGCCCATGGGATCCAGGGCAATTTGGCAAATTGGATCCAAAATTGGCTTAGTGGCAGGAGGCAGAGGGTGATGGTCGAGGGTTGTTTTTGCGATTGGAAGCCTGTGACCAGTCGTGTACCGCAGGGATTGGTGCTGGGACCCTTGCTGTTTGTCGTGTACATTAATGATTTAGATGTGAATATAAGAGGTATGATCAGTAAGTTCTCAGATGACAAAAAAATTAGTGGTGTCGTAGATAGTGAGGAGGAAAGCCTTAGATTACAGGACGATATAGATGGGTTGGTAAGATGAGCAGAGCAGTGGCAAATGGAATTTAATCCTGAGAAATATGAGGTGACGCATTTTGAGAGGACTAAAAAGGCAAGGGAATATACAATGGATGGTAGGACTGTAGGAAGTACAGAGGGTCAGAGGGACCTTGGTGTACTTGTCCATAGCTCACTGAAGGCAGCAGCATTGGTAGATAAGGTGGTTAGGAAGGCATATGGATGGGATACTTGCCTTTATTAACTGACGCATAGAATGTAAGAGCAGGGAGGTTATGATGGAGCTGTATAAAATGCTAGTTAGACCACAGCTGCAGTACTGTGTACAGTTCTGGTAGCCACACTATAGGAAGGATGTGATTGCAGTGGAGAGGGTGCAGAGGAGAATCACCAGGATGCTGCCTGGGCTGGAGCATTTCAGCTATGAAGAGAGACTGGATAGGCTAGGGTTGTTTTCCTTAGAGCAGAGAAGGCTGAGGGGGGACCTGATTGAGGTATACAAAATTCTGAGGGGCATTGATAGTGTAGATAGGAAGAAACCTTTTCCCTTAGCAAAGGTGTCAATAACCAGGGGGCATAGATTTAAGGTAAGGGGCAGGAGGTTTAGAGGGGATTTGCGGAAAAAGTCTTTCACCCAGAGGGTGGTTGGAATCTGGAAGACACTGCCTGAAGGGGTGGAAGAGGCAGGAACCCTCACAACATTTAAGAAGTATTTAGATGTGCACATGAAACACCATAGCATACAAGGCTACGGGCCAAGTGCTGAAAAATGGGATTAGAATAGATAGGTGCTTGATGGCCGGCACAGACATGATGGGCCGATGGGTCTGTTTCTGTGCTGTATAACTCTATGACTCTAGGACACTACCCTGAAGAACTCCTGAAGTGATTCCTGGAGCTCAGATGATTGACCTTCAACAATCAAAACCATCTTCCTTTGTGCTAGGTACGACTCCAACCAGTGGAGAGTTTTCCCCCGATTCCCATTGACCTCAGTTTTGCTAGGGCCCCTTGATGCCATACTCCGTCAATTGCTGCCTTGATGTCAAGGGCAGTCACTCTCACCTCACCTCTTGAGTTCAGCTCTTTTGTCCATGTTGGAACCAAGGCTGGAATGAGGTCAGGAGCTGAGTGGCCCTGATGGAAACAAACTGAGCGTCACTGAGCAGGTTATTGCTAAGCAAGTGTCGCTTGATGGCACTGTCGACGACACCGTCCATCACTTTGCTGATGATTGAGAGTCAACTGATGGGGTGGTAATTGGCCAGGTTGGACTTGTCCTGCTTTTTGTGTACAGGACATACCTGGGTAATTTCTCACATTGTCAGGTAGATGCCAGTGTTGTAGCTGTACTGGGACAGCTTGACTAGGTGTGTGGAAAGTTCGGGAGCACAGGTATTTCGTAGAATTGCCGGAATGTTGTCAGGGCCCATAGCCTTTGCAGTATCTAGTGCCTTCAGTTGTCTCTTGATATCATGTGGAGTGCATCGTATTGGCTGAAGACTGGCAACTCTGATGCTGGGGACTTCAGGAGGAGGCCGAGATGGATCACCATCTAGGCACTTCTGGCTGAAGATTGTTGCAAGTACTTCAGCCTTATCTTTTGCACTGATATGCTGGGCTCCCCCATCATTGAGGATGGGGATATTTGTGGAACCAGCTCCTCCAATTAGTTGTTTAATTGTCCACCACTATTCATGACTGGATGTGGCAGGACTGCAGAGCTTAAATCTGATCTGTTGCTTATGGGAACACTTAGCTCTGTCTAGTGCATGCTGCTTATGCTGTTTGGCATGCAAGTCGTCCTGGGTTGTAGCTTCACCAGGTTGACACGTCATTTTGAGGTATGCCTGGTGCTGCTCCTGGTATTTCCTCCTGCATTCTTCATTGAACCAGGGTTGGTCCCCTGGTTGATGGTGATGGTAGAGTGCCAGACCATGAGGTTACAGATTGTAGTTGAGTACAATTCTGCTGCTGCTGATGGCTCACAGTACCTCATGGATGCCCAGTTTTGCATTGCTAGATCTGTTCGAAATCTATCCCATTTAGCACGGTAGTAGTGCCATACAACGCGATGGAGGATATCCTCAATGTGAAGACAGGACATTGTCTCCACAAGGACTGTGCGTTGGTCACTCCTATCAATACTGTTATGGACAGATGCATCTGTGGCAGGTAGATTGGCGAGGACAAGGTCAAGTATATTTTTCCCTCTTGTTGGTTCCCTCACCACCTGCCACAGACCCAGTCTAGCAGCTATGTCTTTTTGGACTCAGCCAGCTAGGTCAGTAGTGGTGCTACTGAGCCACCCTCAGCGCTTCCTCCAAGGGGTGTTCAACATGAAGGAGCACTGATTCCTCAGCTGAGCGGTGGCAGTAGGTGGTAATCAGCAGGAAGTTTCCTTGTCCATGTTTGACCAGATGCCATGAGACGTCGTGGGGTCCGGATTCGCTGTTGAAGACTCCCAGGGCAGCTCCCTCCCGACTGTATACCACTGTGCTGTCACCTCTGCTGGGTCTGTCCTGCTGGTGGGACAGGATATATCTGGGGATGGTGATGGCAGTGTCTGGGACATTGTCTGTAAGGTATGATTCCGTGAGTATTACTATGCCAGCCTGTTGCTTGACTAGTCTGTGGGACAGCTCTCCTAACTTTGGCACCAGCTCCCAGACGTTAGTAAGGAGGACTTTGCAGGGTTGACAGGGCTGGGTTTGCCCTTGTCATTTCTGGTGCCGAGGTCGATGCCGTGTGGTCCGTCTGGTTTAATTCTTTATTGACTTCGTAGCAGTTAGATACAACTGAGTGGCTTGCTAGGCCATTTCAGAGGGCATTTAAAAGTCAACCACATTGCTGTAGGCCAGACCAGGCACGGACGGCAGATTTCCTTCCCTAAAGGACATTCGTGAACCAGATGAGTTTTTACAACAATTGACAATCTGCCTTGAACATGTCCAATTCTGGACTTAACAAAGGCAGCATGGGGATGGTAGGAAGCCAATCTGCTCCCAGGGAGTAGGTTGCTCATTTAAATCTTTTAATAAGGCTTCACGCCTCAGATTCTATCTCCATTTTAGATTTAACCCCATGCAGCTGCGTTTTTAGGGCCTTGGGAAACCCAGCAGCTAAAGGGAGGTGAGGCAAGCAGCTTGTGGGAACAGAGGAGCAGGAGTGCTGCCCCTGGCTTACCAAGCTTATCTGCTTCTCACCCCCCGATTGGACCCTTTCACCATGATACAAAGGTATCGCCTCTCACCCTGCCCTGCAATATTACTGAACCACTCCACAATCAGAAACCCCCTGCGATCACTGACCCACCTGGACCCCCATCTCCACTCTCGATCTGTCTCTGATCCCCCGCGATCAACCTTGACCCGACAAGACACTATGAACCCTACCACCCATCTGTGGAACATTTAGGGAACAGTGATCGTAGTATCATCAGGTTTATGTTAGCTCTGGAAAAGGTCAAGGAGCAATCCAGAATAAAAATAATTAATTGGGGGAGGATCAACTTCAATGTGGTGAGAACAGATCCGGCCCAGGTAAATTGGAATCAAAGATTAGCCAGCAAAATTATAATGGAGCAATGGGCTGTCTTTAAAGAGGAGATAGTTCAGGTACATTCCCACCAGGAGGACAAACAAATTTAGAGTCTGGATGCCAAAAGAGATAGTGAGTAAGATAAAGTGGGAAAAGGGTGTGTATGACAGATGTCAGTTGGATAATACAACTGAGAACCATGCTGGATATAGAAAGTTCAGTGGGAAAGCGAAAAATGAAATATGAGAAACAAAGAGAGAATATGGGAAGAGACTGGCAGCTAACATAAAAGGGAATCCAAAAGTCTTCTATCGGCATATAAATAGTAAAAGGATGGTAAAAGGAGGAGTGGGGCCAATTAGGGGCCAAAGAGGGGATTTACACATGGAGGCAAAGGGCACGGTTTACCAACGAACAAGATGCTGCCGAAGTCATACATAGTGAAAGAGGAGGTAGTTGATACACTGGATTGGCTAAAAATTGACAAAGAGGCGGTATTAGAAAGGTTGGCTGTACTTAAAGTTGATAAGTCACAAAGGCCAGATGAGATGCTGAGGGAAGTAAGAGTGGAAGTTGCAGAGGCACTGGCCATAGTTTGCCAATCCTCCTTAGATACAGGTGTGGTGCTAGTGGACTGGAGAATTGCAAATGTTAAACGCTTGTTCAAAAAAGGTGTAAGGATGAACCCAGTAACTACAGGCCAGTCAGTTTAATCTCAGTGATAGGAAAGTTTTTAGAAATGATAATTCGGGACAAAATTAACAGTCACATGGACAAATGTGGATTAATCAAGGAAAGCCAGCACTGATTTGTTAAAGGCAAATCATGTTTAACTAACTGCTTGTGTTTTCTAATGAGTTAACAGAGAGGGTTGATGAGGTTCATGTAGTTGATGTGGTGTACGTGGACTTCCAAAAGGCATTTGATAAAGTGCCACTTAACAGGCTTGTCAGCAAAGTTCGAGCTCCTGGAATAAACGGGACAGTAGCAGCATGGATACGAAATTGGCTGAGTGACAGGAAATAGAGAGTAGTTTTGAACAGTTGTTTTTTGGACTGGAGCTAGGTATATAGCAGGCTTCCTCAGGGGTCGGTGTTGGGACTCCTGCTTTTCTTGATATATATCAATGACCTAGACTTTGGTGTACAGGGCACAATTTCAAAATTTGCATATAACACAAAATTTGGAAATATTGTGAACTGTGAGGAGGATACTGACATAGACAAGAGGACATAAACAGGCTGGTGGAATGGGTGAACAAGTGGCACATGATATTTAATACAGAAAAGTGTGGAGTCATTCATTTCGGTAGGAAGAATGAGGAGAGGCAATATACAATAAAGAGTACAATTCTAAAGTGGGTGCAGGAACAGAGCGACCTGGGAGTGTATGTGCACAAATCATTAAAGGTGACAGGGCAGGTTGAGAAAATGGTAAATAAAGCATATAGGATTCTGGAGTTTATAAATAGGGGCATGGAGAACAAAAGCAAAGAAGTTATGATAAACCCGTATAAAACATTGGTTCAGCCTCAATAGGAGTATTGGCCAGAATTTTATGCCACCCCAGCGGGTCGGAAGGTGGTGTGGGGGCAGCGTAAAATTGAGCGGCAGGCTCCAGGAGGCCTAACCGCCCCGATTTCGCCTCTGACCAAGTTTACGGAGGTCCGGTGGGGAGGGGAGTCGTGCAGCGGGTGAGAAGCAGCCTGCCTGCCCGAGGCCAATCAAGACCCTTAAGTGGCCACTTAAGGGCACTCGCCCACCTCCACGGGTATTTTACCCACGGCAAGCAGGTGTGCCGGGGACGTGAAAGGCCACCCAGCTATAACTGCTGGCCTTTCCACACCCCGGGGTGGGGGGGCCTGGCAATCGGGCAGAGAGTGCCCGAATAAGGGCCCCCCCCCCCCCCGCCTCCCAACCCAAACCAAGATGGCCCCCTCCCCGCAAAAGACCACCCTAGCCTCACCAGGGCACGACCGATTCCCCTGGTGTGGCAACCCAAACTTACCTTCAGTACCGGTTCCTTGGTATCTTCCTTGGCCGGCTGGGCTGCAGTCTCAGCAGTGACCACCCCTCCCGGTGGCGCTGCTGAGACTAATAGCTGCCGACCGGTGATTGGCCGGCAGCTCACTGAGACGGGACCTCCTCCCTCAAGTGGGTGGAAGTCCCACTGCGGGCCAATTAAAGCCTGGGGATCCGTAAAATATGGGACAGATCCCCAGGCTGGGCGGAAGCGGGTTCGGCACCGACATTTATGTCGGAGTCTGACTCCTGTCCGCCCGCTGTAAAATTCCAGCCATTGTCTCCAGTTCTGGGAACCACACTTTTGGAAGGACGTGAAGGCATTAGAGAGGGTGCAGACAAGATTCACGAGAATGGTCCCAAGGATTAGGAGCTTCAGTTATGTGGATCGGTTGGAGAAGCTGAGGCTGCTCTCCTTGGAGAAGAGAAGATTAAGAGGAGATTTGACAGAGTTTTACAAAATCATGGCCGGTCTAGACAGAGTAAATAGGGAAAAACTGTACCCATTGGTGGAAGGATTGAGAACCACAGGACATCGATTTAAGGTGATTGGCAAAAGAAACAATGGTGACATGAGGAAAAACCTTTTGATGCAGCAAGTGGTTAGGATCTGGAATGCACTGCCTGAGAGTGTGGTGGAGGCAGATTCAAACGAGGCCTTAAAAAAAGAGAATTGGATAATTATCTGATGCGAAAAAATTTGCACGGCTATGGGGAAAAGGCAGGGAATGGGACTAGGTGAGTTGCTCTTCCAGAGAGCTGGCATGATTACGATGGGCCGAATGGACTTCTTCTATGCTGTAACCATTCAATGGTTATATGATTCTATTTATATGAGCAACCAGAACACCTCCCCGACTTGGAAATCCTGCTGTAGTAAATATCGGGCCATCAAAGTCCAGATCAATGTTATGATGGTTCAATGGTGTTGTGTTTAATGTGGCCTTTCCCTTTAAGATTACAGTTCAAGGACTTCCTGTAGGAATTGGTCTAAATAAGTACATTCTGATGTCAACTGGAAGCTAGTTGCTAAGGGAAATTTCTGTATGTTGTTTTATTTGTAAATACTCTCATTGGCGAGGCTAAGTTTTCAAGATAAGGGAAACTAATGGGAAATGACCCACTTATTTCTTTAAAAAATGCTTTTGACACATTGAATTGTCAAACAGAAGCACCTAAACATAAGACTTTGATATATACGGATAGATAAATACTGTAATAGTGATTAGTAGAGCCACTGAGCAGTTTCTTCTGCAAGCATGTCTCAGCAGGAGTCATTCATTTGCTAAGGAAGGACAAATTCTATTTGTAGATCAGTCACTTAGCCAATGACTGTAGGAGCCAAATGTTTGGAATTGCCTACATTCTTTTCAAAGTATTAAAAGGAAACTGAGTCTCAAGCATAGAAATATTTTGTTTGAGATAGTGCCCAAAATATCCTTTCTATAAAAGGCAGATTGACCACTTCAAATGAGAAGCTGGAGCATAGAAGTAAGCAGCAGCTGCTTAATTAAAGGCTGACCCAGGACACCTTTTTTAAAAAAGGAGCTGTTTCAAATTAAAAGGTTTCTATCTGTAATACCAGAGCTAATGGAGGAAGGAATTATAAGACACTGGACTGTCACTCCTGTTCGGTTTCAGCACAAGTTAGCAGGACGAGATCTCACAGAATGCAAAATGGATCACTTGTTGTTTGCCCTCCCAGGACCAGCAGAAAGAATTGAGACAGGGGACAAACTTTCAGTCAAAGAATCAGCAAAATCAGTGGAAGCCACTGAGGCTGAAATGTTTCAAATTATGTTGGATGCAGTACAGTTCCGCCCTGAAGATATCATCATTCAAGTATTCGAAGGATGGCTTCTCATCAGGGCTCAACATGGCCGAAGAATGGATGAACATGGTTTTATTTCGAGGAGTTTTACAAGACAGTACAAACTACCAGATGGTGTGCAATCAAAAGATCTTTCTGCTATGCTATGTCATGATGGCATTCTGGTGGTGAAGACAAAGCCATAGCTGAAACATTTACTAAAGAATTAATATTGTTTGAAGTAGTTCCTGCTGAATTATTGCACGTTTAATAAAATTGTGAAATTTAGTAAGTATAGTGGCAAATCAAATAGATATTCATATAAATTATGTATTTATTGTATTTAAAGGAAATAGGTTCACATTAATGAAAGCTTTGAAAAATAGTACCTCATGGTTGTGAGTTTTTTGTAGGCTCTATACCAGGGCAGGATATATTTACGAATCTTCGTCAGTTGTCTTTGTTGTTATGAGGTAGGAATGCTTTTTTTTTGTAAGATCTAAGCGTTCAGTAGGATGGAATGATTGCTCTGTATTTTAAAAATATGAGCCAACTTGATTTCTCAGTGATGTTTTTACCAACTGATAATGGTGCCATAAGCACAGTAGATTTGTTTATAGCCTTGGTAGCACACTGTGATGTTACAGCTATTCTATAAATAGCACAAAAATGTAGAGAGCTATTCAGTGCTAAGTTAACTGCAGAATCACTATGGGCACAGCTGAACTCTTGGGGCCCGATTTTAACTCTATGCAAGTGGATGTGTTTTGAATGAGTTAAAGTCGGGCCCTAGTGCATAGATATATTTGAAATGATGTGATTAGCACATGTGATATGATTCTAACTCCAAAAGCAACAGCTATCAAGCCATTGCCTAAAACAATCATGTTCTAGCTGATAGCTTTCTCACAGGGTGGTGGTGGTGTAGTGGTAATGTTACTAGACTAGTAATCTCGAGCCCATGGGGACATGGGTTTGAATCCCACCAAGGCAGATGGTGAAATTCAAATTCAGTTAATTAATCTGGAATTTAAAAAATAGCTAGTCTAATGATGACCATGAAACCATTGTCGATTGTTGTAAAAACCCATCTGGTTCACTAATGTCCTTTAGGGAAGGAAATCTGGCCTACATGTGGTTGACTCTTAAAAATGGCCTAGCAAGCCACTCAGTTCAAGGACAATTAGGGATGGGCAATAAATGCTGGCCTAGCCAGCGACGCCCACATCCCACAAAAACGAGTGAAAAAAGCATTCCCCTGTTGGCTATTTCCAGCATTTGTCTTCAACTGTAATCTCTCTGTAGAACCCAGCTGATAAGCATGTGGTGGAAGTAGGCATTTAATGGTTGCTATCAGATGGGTGAGTTCCATATATTATGACAACTAATTCATTTTCATGCAGTTTGAGTATTGAAATACTGATGAAGGGAGAAATGATTTATTTTTAATGTGATCCCTGCTGTTGATAGCTGATAGTTGAGGCTAGGGAGAGAAAGAGAGAACACTGTATAAATAAATGGGTCCTGAAATTCTGTGAGGCTACCGCCAGTCAGCCTCCCATTGTAATTACATTGGGAAAACAATGTAAACACCAGAGAAATGGCATAAATGGGTTCCGACCAATCTCCCACCAAAGATTCAGTAGGAGACAATGTGGAATTTCAGAGTCATGATAATTATAATTATATGTCGTTTTTAATTTTGGATTGTCTCAAAGTGCTTTACACATTTTTTTAAAGCACCATGACTGTTGTGCAGGGAAATACAGTAACCATTCTCCACCAGCACCAGCAATGAAATGAATGATTAATGTGTTTGTAAGTAATATTAGTTGGGGGAAGAATGTTGGACAGGCCATCGGGAGAACTGGCAGATGGAACCTTGATTTTAACAGAGATCATTAAGCACAGTGACATAACATGCTACTGAATAATACAGTCCAGATTCAGACTACTGGCTCCCCTTGCAGTAAGTTCCTGATTTCCATGATGTCGTTAACACCGAATGTTCTCCACTAAGAAGGAAGGCAAATTAATGTCCAACTCACCCTAATCTGCTCTGTACATTTTCCTGTAATCAGTTGAAGAATATTGGAAGTCGTAGCCTGGGGCCAGGTTAGCTTCAACCCTTCCTTTGCCTGAGGAATGGTGGTATGGAGACAATAGATAGACCAAGACAGCAATAAAAAAAGACAAACAAAACTTATAATCGTAACTGTAAAAATTATTACAGTTCTGGCACTTTTCACTGCACTGTTCTGCGACACAAATAAAATCTGCTTCTACGAAATTCTTCTCAGCAATTTCAAGAGAAACACTTTAGACAAAGTAATCTTTAAAGATAGGAGCTAGTTTTGAAAAGTGTTGTTTAAAAATAAATACTTTACCTCGTAAGTAAATGCCATTTGGTTACATTTGTAGAAATGGTTGAATGGAAAGCTGAAGTTTCATTTGCTGGGAACTGCTGGTTGTACCACAAGATGGTGCTCTTTACAATAATGGAGTGCACCGGAACAAAAGAAGGAAAAGCGAGAAGAGCAGTTTGGCCTATCAGATACATTTGCTTCGACAAGCTATGGACAGGCTTTGGTCGAAGTCATGGAGAAATATTCCAATGGTTGGTAGTGTGAACCTAATGAGGTAAAATGGAGTAACAATCCTTTCTCCTCCCTGGCATCTAATATTGTAAAAGTACCTTTCCAAACTCTTTTGATTTAGATGAATAAATCAGGTTTAGACCTGACTCTTATTCTTTGGGCCAGAAAACTTATTGCTACTTCACCAGCTGAGAGTTAATTATCTGCAACTCATACTTTGGGCTGGATTTTAAGAGTGGGAGTGGGAGCGGGAGTGGGCGTGGGCCACGCGCCACCAAGTTGCCACAATCTACCACGCGGCTGCTCATTTAAATAGCCGGGTCGGCCCGCTCCCCCCGATCACGTGGAGAGAATGGGCTGTCCAACACCAGCAATGGCGTTAGCTGCCTTTGCACAAGTGTCGCGCCATTTTTAAAGGGCAGCTACCCTGCCGGTTGATTTACAATTTTAAAGACATACCCCCCTACTGTTGCAATAAAATTTCTATCGTCCCTTTCCCAGCCCCATAACATTAACATTAAGCATTTTCCCCTTTCCCCTCAAAACACTTACCTTAGAAATATCACCTTCCCCATTGCAGACTGTACAAAGTTCACATTTCACCCCTTCCCACCATCCCCTACACTGATGACAGTAATTTGATGCCCCGCAGTAAAAATCTTATGTTCCCACTTCCCCACCAGTGTCGTGCCTGCTTTCCCCAGACGGGAAAGTGAAGGCGCGTGTGTGTCGGCCACCGCTCTGGAGATTGCAGTGGGCCCTTAAGATGGCAGGTAAGTGTATTTTTATGTATTCATTTTATTCATTAACATATTTAAATGCAGCTTCCATCGCCCAGCTGTGGAAGGGCTACTAGGGACCCTCGCTGCCACCTGGAGGATCTGGCCCAGCCCTCCCAGTGTCGGGCTCCATGGCGCCCTCTCTGCCACAGAACCTGACCTAGGGGGCCCTGTAAAATCCAGCCCTTCATTTGTGATGCATCTGGCAATGCCTTTCAGTTTGAACTAGAGGCATTACATAGAAATTACACCATTGAAACAATCTTTTTGGTGCAACCAGTCCATGTTGATGTTTATCCTTCACATGAATAGTAATCTCAATCCTATGTGTTCTCATATCCCTTTATTCCTCTTTCCTTCAACCACCTATCTAACTTATTCTTGAATTTTGACATGGCCTCTACTTCAATCACTAATCTGCCCCAAAACTCTTATATTTAATCTTGTATCTATGTCCCTCTGTTCTGGAACCACAAGAACACAAGAACTAGGAGCAGGCGTAGACCTTATGTCCCATCGAGCCTGCTCCGCCATTCAATACGATTATGGCTGATTTTAGACTTCAACTCCACTTTTCCGCCTGCTCGCCATATCCCTTGATTCCCTGAGAGACCAAAAATCTGTCTATTCCATTCTTAAATGTATTCAACAATGGAGTATCCACGACCCTCTGCGGTAGAGAATTACAAAGATGCACAACTCTTTGAATGAAGTTATTTCTCCTCATCTCAGTCCTAAATGATCAGCCCCTTATCCTGAGACTGTGCCCCCATGTTTTCGATTCCCTGACCAGCAGAAACAATCTCTGGGTCTACCCTATCCAGTCCCTTCAGAATCTTATATGTTTCAATGAGATCGTCTCTCATTCTTGTCAAGGAACTGTTTCTTTTTTCTCCTCTGATTAAAAACATTGCGCCTTTAAAAACTAAGAGGCACAGTGTGCCATAGCTGCATATGTTTCCTAGGCCACAACATGTACACACAACATGTGTACTGTAAAAACTTAACTGTGTGTAAAAAATAGCTAAAACCAGTTTTGAGAGACACCAGCGAAGCGTGCTTGCCTTGAAAGAAGAGAATTCTCTCAGTAGCAAGTCTACAATGAGCTACAGGCTGTGTTAATTGCCTAAGAAGAAAAAAAATTCCTTTTGAAGAGAACATTTGTATGGTCGAATGTAGCATATTTCCTTTTTCTTTACTTCAAATCTAAGAGTCTTTGCTTCTAGATTGACTCTCTCTTGACTGCATTTTCTGGAATTCACAGTAAAGCTTCGACTGAAATCTACCAATTTTAAAATCCAAACACAGACCTGTCATTATACCCTGTGTTGAAAGAACTGTTTGGTGTCTGCTGCAGCCGAAGTGCTTTGAATGCCCATCAAGAAAAGACTGTTTCATCGAATTCGTGTGGAGACTTCGAGTGCCATCTGATTATTTTTTTACACTAGGACACCTCACCCATCAAGAACGTTACCCACAACAACTAACAACCTAGTTATTTATTTATTCTTAAGAAACAGCTTTTTAAAAAAAAACACCACTTTTAAAACCGGTTAACTGTTGATTTTTGAGTCTATGTGTGTGAATGGGGGAGTTAGGTTAAAATAAAAAGATATAAGGTCTTCAGACATAGGGTTGTCTTAATAGCGTTAAATAGTTAATTTGTTGTTGTCTAAAGATACTTGGTTTCATCTGTTTTGTTCAAGGGGTGAATAAAGTGTTTAATTTGGCTGTTTTCCAGTTGGGTGGGAAACCTATAAAAAATGTGCTGCGACCTGTAGAGTGATGGGTCTGAATTGACAGTGCATTGCTCCTGCCTCTGTCATAACATTCTTCTAAACTCCAGAGAATATATGCCCAATTTACTCAGCCTGTCATCACAGGACAACCCCCTTATCTCAGGGACCAATTTAGTGAACCTTCACTACCGCCTCCAATGCAAAGGGTAGTAGGGGTAAATACAGGTAATTGCAGGCCAGTGAGTCTAACACCAGGGGTAGGGAAACTATTGGAAAAAATTCTGAGGGACAGGATTAATCTCCACTTGGAGAGGCAAGGATTAATCAAGGATAGTCAGCATGGCTTTGTCAGGGGGAGATCGTGTCAAACAAATTTGACTGAATTTTTCAGGGAGGTGACTAGATGTGTAGATGAGGTTAAAGTAGTTGATGTAGTCTACATGGACTTTAGTAAGGCTTTTGATAAGGTCCTGCAAGGGAGATTGGTTAAGAAGGTAAGAGCCCATGGGATCCAGGGCAATTTGGCAAATTGGATCCAAAATTGGCTTAGTGGCTGGAGGCAGCGGGTTATGGTCGAGGGTTGTTTTTGCTATTGGACGCCTGTGACCAGTGATGTACCACAGGGATCGGTGCTGGGACCCTTGCTGTTTGGAGTGTACATTAATGATTTAGATGTGAATATAGGAGGTATTATCAGTAAGTTCACAGATGACACGAAAATTGATGGTGTCGTAAATAGTGAGGAGGAAAGCCTTAGATTACAGGAAGATATAGATGGGCTGGTAAGATGGGCAGAGCAGTGGCAAATGGAATTTAATCCTGAGAAGTGTAGATAAGGTGTTTTGGAAGGCATATGGGATACTTGCCTTTATTAGCCAAGGCAGAGAATATAAGAACAGGGAGGTTATGATGGAGCTGTATAAAACGCGAGTTAGACCACAGCTGGATTACTGTGTACAGTTCTGGACAACACACTATAGGAAAGATGTGATTGCACTGGAGAGGGTGCAGAGGGGATTCATCAGGATGTTGCCTGGGCAGGAGCATTTCAGCTATGAAGAGAGACTAAATAGGCTTTCCTTAGAGCAGAGAAGGCTGAGGGGGGACCTGATTGAGGTATACAAAATTATGAAGGGCATAGATAGGAAGAAACTTTTTCCCTTAGCGGAGGGGTCAATAACCAGGGGGCATAGATTTAAGGTAAGGGGCAGGAGGTTTAGAGGGGATTTGAGGAAAACTTTTTTCACCCAGAGGGTGGTTAGAATCTGGAACACACTGCCTGAAGGGGTGGTAGAGGCAGGAACCCTCACAACATTTAAGAAGTATTTAGATGAGCACTTGAAATGCCATAGCATACAAGGCTATGGGCCAAGTGCTGGAAAATGGGATTAGAATAGATAGGCTTGATGGCCAGCGCAGGCCTGTTTCTGCGCTGTATAACTCTATGACTCTGCTCCTCATCTCTAGTCGATCATTTCTCCGAGTAGCTTAGTCCCATTTCCTGTTATGTCCTTCCTTCCTTTCTATTGCGAATGCACAGTCTTCCTGAACCCAGCTTTCACAGGAGCAGGAGTAGAGGCAGACCCCCTAGGTATCAGAGGCACAAGGGTGAGGAATGAGGAGCAAGAAGGCAACACTCTCAGCAGAGGGTCTACCACTAAAGGAGAAGTTATCTGGACATGTCAGGAGCCGCAGAAAGCTGCACCTGTCCAGGTAGGTTGTTGTTGACTCTTCTTTTAATTCACTCGCGGGATGTGGGTGCTGCTGGATAGGCCAGCATTTATTGCTCATCTCTATTCGCCCTAGGCCATTTCAGAGTCAACTGCATTGCTGTGGGTCCAGATTAACATCTAGGCCAGACAAGGACAGCAGATTTCCTTCCCTAAAGGACATTAGTGAACCAGATGAGTTTTTACAACAATGGTTTCATGGTCGCCATTAGACTAGTTTTTTTAAATTCCAGATTTTTTTTGATTAATTGAATTCAAATTTCACCATTTGCCACGGTGGGATTCAAACCCATGTCCTCAGAGTTTCTGAGATTTCTAGTCCAGTGACATTACCACTATGCCACCATCTACCCTATGTGCTTGTTGAGGGTCATCTGAGCTGTTGCCATGATGAAATGAAGACACAACAGTCTGCCTTAGTGTAGCTACATGGCCAGTGCTTTATCAAGGTACAGTGTGATATTCTTCACAACAGACACACTCAAGTGACCAACAAAAGGCAATTACCGACGTGGTGGGCATTCCAATGAGATACTCCTGCTGTGGCTGAGGATGAGGTGGTGGCAGACTACTTGCTGGTGCCTGTCTGCACCTGAGATGCCTGTGGTGGTTGGCTTCATCATTGAGGAGCCTAGAGATGGAGGGGTGACACCTCCAAAGTCTGCTGGCATCACTGCAGGGGTAGCCTCTGTCACAGGGTGTGAGTCTACAGATGCTTCACCTGTCAGAGGGGCTATGGAGGTGGATGATGATGATAGAGCCCCATTAAGGGTGGCCCCCTCCTCGGCATCTGTCGCCACCTCAGCTCTTACACAGCACCCTTGATAGCTGGAGGGAAATGCCAGCTGGGACGCAGCTGGCATCCACTCCATGCTTTGTTGCACCATTTGTGCCACTGACTGGTCAATGCTATAGACTTTGTCATGCATTCCATGCATGTTAGTGCGCTGTTCCTGCATCCACTCTGAGTGATGCCTCATTTGGCTCTCCAAGAGGTTGGACACTCTATCAATGGAGGAGCCCGTGCTCAAAACACTGAGATGTTGTGGAGCACATGAGATCAATGGACCCCTTCATTTTCATCCTATAACTCCACAGTGCCTCTGGTAATTCTGGCATGTGAGCATATATCTCTTGGTTCTCCAGGTAGAGTCACCTGTTTTGTGACTCCCGAGGCGCATCTCCATGCTGCTGAGCAGGGCTGTGCCTGTGCTCTGGCGTCTGAGGGGGAACTGACCAGAACTGACTCTGCCTCCCCCTGTATCCTCCTGGTCTGATATGATGTGCGCTTCACCCTGTGTCATCTTCTCTAATCTGTGTGAGGACTCACTGAGGTGTGAGTATCTGCTCTGGTGGAGGGTGTGCGAGGTAGATGTGATGGTGCAGCCTCTAAGGTGTCTTCATCGTCTGACTCGTCAGGATTTTGTTTGCATTTTTTGGGCTCCTGCCCCTCCTCAGCTGGCCCTGTGGGAGACATAAGAGAAGATGATGATGAGAGATTGCCATGCAACCCCTGAACCTGAAGATGTTAAGATGTTTGCACCCTTTCTATGGCAGACCCCCCATTTCTCCACCCCCGACATCCCTGTGGCTTGACACTCTAGCCACATCAAGGGCCAGCTCCTCAAAGTGCACCAGTGATGAGAGCTGTGGCACCCCATTGTTCAGTTGTGCCCTCTTGTTTTCTCCAGTGTTCAAATCCCACTTGGCCTGCAAGGTAAAGAAAAATGAAGTTAAGAAAATGCCTCTCTTCATCACTACTCACAGTTTTGCAGTCGTATAAGATGTTGCAGTCTGCACTCCAGCCTCCTGTCCAACAGTACCAGGGTTCTGACCTATGCTTATGGATCTTCAAGGCTGCTGAGCACTTATCTCTCCTATGGTCAGGAGAACTCTGGATGCTCCTCTCTTTTGCATTCGGGTGATTGGTGACCAGGAAGCATGTCATCTGGGTTTATCTTTGGACTCACCTTGCCAAACCTGGGAAGGTTATTGAAGCACCTGCACTGCACCCAGTTCCTCCTCAACACACCTCTGCTGCTGACCACATTAGCCAGCGCCAGCCATGCCCTCTTGGTGAGCCTTGCAGGATTTCTGTTGCCACTGGCAGGGAACAGAATGTTTGTGTTCTCAGTCACCACCTCCAGCAGCATCTCCAGTGGAGCATCAGCAAAACGGGCAGCTGCCCTGTCAGGGTGGGGGGGGGGGCCTCCCTTCTCAATCCCCTCTGCTCTGCTCCTTTATCCATCCTCTGAACAAATGGCAACCTCAGTAATGGCTGCCGCCCGCCCTTTATATCTGGCATGCTGCTGCCTTGAGTCCAGCCTCCTTCCTGTGTCCACCACCACTAATTGGGCGGCGAAAGAGACTCTAGGCCAATTACCTGCTTTCCATATTGAAATTGCAACGTATGTACATTGCCAACGCAGTGTGGGATTGGGACCCGGAAGTGACCGTGAAGTTGGGGTTCTGACCCTGGAATGGAAAGCACACCCTTTTGTTGTGTAGTGCTGTGTTTTTTTTTTCTTATATAGAACTGTTCAGATCAGTGAATCTTCTTAAGGATAGATGCAGGCTTGATATTCAGGTTCAACACAACACTCTTTATTCCCTTAACTATTTTCATTGTATGAGCTCTAGATGTCACTCAGGTCCAGGTCTCGTCCATGCTGCTGTGTGTGCTCTGTCTGCAGGCTGTGTGTTCAGTCTCTCTCACAAGATGGTATCTCCTGCATATATATACATATGTGGTGACGTTATCAGTTACATCAGTGGCCTTATGGGTATGGTTATTTAAAAGTGAGGTCACCACTACACGACATTACACCTTCGAATATGATCAGTGGTCACTGCCAAAACCTTTTTTGTCTGGTCTTAAAATAGGATCATTTCCTGTTATACATCATAACTGTTACCTGTTCTAATTTGTATGACTCCGCACTTATCCATATTAAAATGCCATATTTCATTGCATCTTATTACGACCAAGGCAGGAGAAATGCACTGTTAATTCAGTCTCACTTCTCCACAGGTCACAGCATATCAATGAATTTTCCCGCCTACCAAAGAATAGCCAATTAAAACTCTATCTGTCCCGCAGAATAAAGCACACCAATCAGGTTTCTTTAAACAACAACAACATTAATTATTCATTCGAAAAAAAGTCTTAACCACTAATGAGATAAATCTATATATGTGAAAGTTCCATATTTCCCTAGCCCTCATGCACACACACATACATTAAAAAGAAATGGTTAACCGGGGCGGGGTGGGAAGGAATCTGGTTTACAGCTGTTTCATATGAATAAAAGGAATAATAAAATAATTCAGTTTGTCACGTTCTTGTAGGAAATTCTTCGGTTGGGTGAGGTGTCCCAGAGTCGAATAGTCGATACCACTTGAAGTCTCTCCAAGTGAGGTTGATGAACAGTCTATGATGGGTAGGTGTTCAAGGCAATTGGACTACAGCAGGCACCACATCGTCTTTCAGCAGGGGTGTAGCAACAGGTCTGCATAGGACTTACAGCAGCAGTATAGTAGTAGAAGCTTTCTTCAGGTTCCAGGATTTCCCAAAACACAGGAGGAATCAGGAACCACACTGAAATGAGGAATTCTTCAGAGACAGGAGGCAATAGGATTCTGCCACCTTTCAAATACAGGGTTTCTTTTCAAGAGATGCAAGTTTCCCTTACAGAGAGAGGTCTTTTCTGGTTCTTCCACTTTGATCTCCAAGCAGGTCAGAAACCGAATTTCAAATGCCTACTCTTTGTCCAACTCACTGTTTTTGTAAAGAGTCCAAAGTGAAAGCAAACCTTCCTGAGCCGATCACATGACCAGACACAGAGTCTCCTCTGTCATTTAAAGTGTTGCTCTGAGGAGGTCAAAACCCCTGGCTGGCTTCCTTGAAACTGCTTGCTTTCCTATTCTCGTATACAAAGTCAACATCCAAAAATTTCAGCTATTTGCAGGTGTCCATGTCCACTGAAAATCCTTTTTCAGTTTTTTAAAACACACAGAATTCTAAGATTTTCGTACAAGAATAAAACCTCTTGTAACAATTGGCGTAATTGGCCTAGTTCTCTCCAAAAACAATCAATTGCCTTTAAAATGTTACATGTCCAGACAGTTTGGTGTAACCAGCAAATTTAGGAATTCAAATTCATTTCCACTTGGTTAATAGTTAAGCGTCTCTGCGGTAGGGGTGATAGTTTTTATACCATTCAGCTGTGGAGTAAGTGATGAGGCAGAGTACACAATAGATTGGATTTTTGTGCTGATTTTAAAAATGGATGGTTGCTATTGATGATGCAGGCACGCAAAAGTTCACGAGAGCGTGGCAGTCTGCATAATTTATAGATATTGCCTTTTATGTTGAGTGTTATTAAAGATATAGATTTAATAAGCAAATGTGATAAGTAACATGATGAGTTAAAAGAACATTCATCGTCTCATGTCTTTTCATGGCAATTATACAAGTGCCCATGAAAATTACTGCTGTGCTCATTTTCTAGGCCACACACGCATCAGTCACAGTGATGATGACCATGCGTAAGAACATATGAACATATGACTTGTAAAATCTGAAAGCTCATCATTCTTATGTATAATATCAGTTGACTATATTTTACCATACTTCTTGAGTACAATTGTGTTGTCATTCGATATGTTATATAATTTTTGTCCTGTACAAGGTGAAAACCTAATAAAGAAATGTATTAAAAATAAAAGACCATAGTCATTTCTCAAGTTACTGATCATTTGTGTCAGAGAATGTCAATATATTGCTGCTCAGTATTCCTAGAGCAGCAATAGAGAACCAAAGAAGCATTCTTGGCTAATACAAACTTTCCAGATGGTGTAGAGGGAGCAGAAAACTGCAGGCAGTGTCCTTGTGCTGGTCCTGAGTTTTTTGTGAGGCCTGTACTGGATGCAAAATAAGTTTGTGCTGTTCTGTAGCTCAGGTCTCCTAAATGTATGTGTTTGGTGTGTGTTGAGGACATGTCCTTTGAAAACCAGAAGTTCCAATGTGTTGTGCCATTGGCATAACTTCATTGCTATACTTCATAGAAAACTTGGAGCACAACCACCAGAAAATAGTTAAAGGAGCACATCTTTAACTTAGTTCAGAGATAGTTGACATTTTTGCTTGTGCTCTGTTTTGGTAGTTTATATTTTTCCTTCTGCATGTCAGTGAAAGTAATTTACGACTGTTTTATTTGGAAGTGGAGCATCGATTTGGGATTCTTCAATTCTATACTTTAATTTCTCTCCCCCAAACAACGCAACCACTTTACCTGGCATGGCAAGTTCACTCACACATACAATTAGGTATTCCACTGGCTGTTTGTGACATGTAGGGTGAGTAGGAATTCTACTAGTATAAGAAAAGGAAGGTGTGCCTGATTGTAGCAGTGCACACATTCCTATTCCAGGATGCATGTTTACAGGCTAAGACAAAGTTTTGCAGTAATGGTGGAGGAGCTATGTGTCACAAGATTGCAGTTCATTAGGAAGGAGGAAGGAGAGGATTTGTGTTGCCACCAGGAAGAAGTCCTTCAAACTATCCCCAGGACTGGCACTGATCTGCTGTGATGGCAAAGGTGCTTACTGCTGTTTATTGTCACAAGAGTTTTGTTTTTATGTTGAAAGCTAAGAATTCTCTGTGTTTTTGAAAGCTGGGAAAAGGGATTTTCTGTAAACACTGACTGCTGACACTTGATGTTTGAAGTGTGCAGACTACAAGACCTGTTTCCAAGCAATCAGGAAGATTTATGACTGTCTTGTGACTTGACTGTTGAAAGTTTTAGTTTTGTTTTGGGATTAAAAGAGGAGTAGGCTTTGAAATCTTTGTTTTGCCCTGCCTGGAAAGAGAGGAAGACCCAGAAAGTGCTACCACTCTCTGCAAAAGAAGCCTTGCATCTCTTAGAAAGAAATTCTACATTTAAGGTGTGGTTTTGACCTGCCTGAAAAGAGAGAAAAGACCCAGGAAGAGAGGAGTTGCTATACTCTGTGGAAGAACACTGCTTTGCAAAGAGGAAGCCTTGTATTTCGGATGTGGCAGATTGTTGTTGCCTCCAGTCTCTGAAGAATCCTTGCCTGTAGAATGATTCCTGTTACTCCTATGTTGATGGGAGATGCTGAAATCTCAAGAAAGCTTCTACTGTTAGATTGCTACTTCAAAATCCAAGTAGACCTGTTGCTGCACCCTTTTGCTGAAAGATCTGTGTGATGTCTGCTGCAGACAAATTGCATTGAACGCCTACCCATCACAGACTTTTCATTAATCTCGCCTGGAAAGAATTTGAGTGGCATCTGACTATTCGACTCTGGGACACCTCACCGATCTGGAAATATCCTACCAGACCGTGACAAACAATCATTTTATTTTACCTAAGAAACAGCTGTAATTCAAAACATCCTTTTAAAACCGGTTAACCATTGGTTTTTGAATGTATGTGTGTGTGCATGAGGGTTAGGAAGAATAAGAAGTTATAAAATCTTTTCATATATATAGATTTATCGCATGATTGTTTAAGATTTAGTTTATTAATAAATAGTTAATTTTGTTGTTGTTTAAAGAAACCTGGTTTGGTGTGCTTTATTCTGGGTGACAAATAGAGTGTTTAATTTGGCTACTTTCCAGTAGGTGGGAAACTTCATTAATATGCTGTGACTTCCTTTAAATGGCACTGTTACATCCAGTGGATTTCTACAGCATTGTTTTAAAGGAAAAGCAAACATCTCATGCTAAATTTTACTAGTCCTCTGGGTACAGGTTGGGAGGCAGCAGGTCCTGTAAAATGGTGAGGGACGACAGGGAGCAAAGTGCCTGTCACCTTCCCGCCACCATGCCATCTTGCCAGTGTCGTGGAAGATGACGGATGGCCCTCCCACTCAGAGACCAATTGAGCCACTTAGGTGGCCAATTAAGTGCCTTTCCCACCACTGCTGGCATTTTGTCACATGGGGAAACCGCCAGGTAAACCCTGATGGCCTCCCAGCAGGCTCGGGGAGGGGGTGGGGTGCTCCTATTCAGGATTCTTTGGCCCATGGAGGAGCCCACAGCAGCAATGCCTGACCTCACTAAGCATGCTCCCCATCACCGAGACCTGCCTGACTGGCTCCAGTTCCCCTAATCTTCACTTACTTGGTTGTGAGGGCGCTGTCCATCTATGGCGTCCTCTTCTTCAAGATACATTTCCAGCAGTGGCCACTGCCAGCAAGATGTGGCCTTGGGTCCCAAAGACTGCCGAAGCGGAATCGTCCCACAATTTCGGGCCCATCGACGGGATCCCTACAGCGAGAACAAAATCCAGTCCCTCATCTTCTCTGAGGAAGAGCAACAGCAGGAGAGGGCTCAGCGCTTTTACAGCATGATAGGAATGCTGCAAGTTCAAGGCTAATTGATGCCACTTGTGGCCAATTTGTCTTCTTATGCCAATGGGACTGAACTCATCGACAGGAAGGGGTTCCACTAGATAAATGTCCAGATGATCTACATTATTTCAATATGCAGTTAAATGCGAGCTACCCTGGCAGAAGCATGGCTCTTTTATCCACAGTACGACCCATGTTCCAGGGATCATCAGCCAACAATTTTTGGAATTCTCTACCCTAGATGGCAGTGGTTGCTCAGTAGTTGAGTATATTCAAGACAGAGATCATTCGATTTTTGGATAGTATGAAGCAGGGAATCAAGGGATGATGAGGGAAGGTTGAGTTATGGTAGAAAATCAGCCATGATCTTACTGAATGGTAGAGCAGGCTTAAAGGCTGAATGGCCTAGTCCTGCTCCAATTTCTTCAGTTCTTAACAATGAATGGTTTTTGGGATGCCTGCTGCAGCTGTAGCATGTAAAATCTGTGTGCAGTCTGTGAACACCAGCTGAAGGAAACGATAGTGAACCCCATTATACTACCTGGACCCAAATTAAGTACACAACAGGGTTTCTTAAGCAACGGTTCTGTTTCCTGCAATAGTAGGAAGTGGTGGGGGTGGGGGAGGGTGGGGGCGGTTGTGCAGAGGGAGATGCATTTTGCTATATAGCTCCTCAAAGATCACCAAAATTATCATGTCTGTTTCAAACCTTCTCATTTTGGATACGCATAACCTTGCAACAGGGGCAGGAGGAGGCTTAGAAAGGGGCCTGTGGATTTGTCACTACATCAGACAAAAAAAATTCATACACCTCTTTAAATAGCCTTGTGAATATGCATTTCTGGTTCCCCCTGCACTGGCAGGTCAATGGTGAGTCCACTCTATCCTTCAGCAACCATGAATGCATAACTAGGCATTTATCACAGCATAAAGGGCAGAGGTCCTTGAAGAGAACACCAGACCACCAGCAGATGAATTGTAATACAGACAACTGTAAAGTATTGCACATTGAAAGAAAAGAAACTGGCACACATACTTTATGAATAGTGTTAAAGAAGTTGAAAGAGAACTAAGAGTCTTAGTGGACTTGATGCTCAACAAAGCAACAAACAACAAAACTAATGAGATGTTAAATTGAATCTGTGTCTGCGTGGGTTTTCTCCGGGTGCTCCGGTTTCCTCCCACAAGCCAAAAGACTTGCAGGTTGATAGGTAAATTGGCCATTATATATTGCCCCTAGTATAGGTAGGTGGTAGGGAAATATAGGGACAGGTGGGGATGTGGTAGGAATATGGGATTAGTGTAGGATTAGTATAAATGGGTGGTTGGTGGTCGGCACAGACTCGGTGGGCCGAAGGGCCTGTTTCAGTGCTGTATCTTTGTTGAGATCGTTGGGACCCCAATGTCGGGCTCCATTCTGGGTCAGGAACGCACAAGTAGCCGTGGTGAGACATCGATCGTGATTTCCTGGAGGCTGCCATCTCTGGGAACACTGTCCAATTAAGGATGATGGGTGGACCAGAGAACCAGCTAATCAAAGGGATGTCCTGCCAGCAGCCCCACTGGGAAAAGTGGCACTGCCGATGTGGGTAGGAGAACGTGAGGGCACCTCAAAATGGAGATGCATTCTGAAGGATTATAAAATTGTAACAATTAAGTGTTGCCACAGCTGCCAGGCCATCAATGTGGTGGGGAAGTCTCTCCACAGGATGGGCTGCAGCTTCAGCTGTGGTCCCCTGGTACCTATGGCTCTGAGGGTGGGGGGATTTAAAGGAGGCCTCACTGGTCCCCTGGCTTGCTGCCAGAAGGATGCCTCTAGGCAATGGTTGGGCTTTGGCTTCAGCAGCAGGCCCAACTGCTGTCAGGAAGATCCCGGTGGCGTTATCAATTTGCCCCCAAGTGGGCACGCAATTGAACCTAACTGGCTACCCACTGCTGCTGGGCAAGTATCCAGTGCCGGTTAGACTCCACCTCCAATAAGATCGCTCGGAGGCAGGTATTGCATCAAGGAGCCACTTTGACACAAGGTTCTCTAATTTTCTTCGCATCCTCCAAACCCACATCTGTGGGGCCTGGAAAATTCAGCCCACTCATTGCAAAAAAAAAGTTGGTAAATGGCCGTAATTCTCAATTACAGTGTTCTGCGCCACTCTCCCCACCTATACCTCATTTGTGTCATTGTCTCTGTCTCTTCCTTGTTCTCTTCTTGTGGGCTGGCAGCCCAATAGTGTTCCTTCTGGTCCCAATTTTGGATGGCATGGTTGTGCAGCATGCAGCAGACAATGATGGTCTTGGAAACTTTGCCTTGGTTGCAGAATAGGACTCCACCTGAGTGCTCCAAATATTGGAATTTTTGCTTGAACATTCCTAAGATGTGCTTCTCAGTAACTCTGGTGATAATGTTTTACCTGTGGTTGTGTGGCTATTTCTAATTGGAGTTATGGCTGCAAAGTTCATTCACTGTTTCAGCAGGAGGTGTCTCCTGTGCTGTATCCGGGTAGGAGTAATGTGGTCTCTAAAACATGGGTCCTTTGGTATAAGTGAGATGTCATTGGGGATGAAAGCATTGTTCATTCATGAATTGGGCCTAGTCATCCAATTTATGTATCACATTGGGAACATTAAAAGGAATTTGGTAACTGCAATTTGGACTGCAGCAGTAATTTCCAGGACTCCATCTTGGCTTCAACAAAAAGGAAAAAATATAGAGGAAAATACAAGTATGCCAAATGTTCAATAGCCAAATCAAAAATATGCTCACTGACAAAAACTAGACGTTTAACACCAAAGGGAACAACATCATCTTTGTCTTTTCCCTGTCACATGTCCATTTTATATAAGCAAGGTGGTTCCCTATGCCCAAAACCAAATTACATAGAACTGACACCAGGAGTATTCCACTTCTAACTAAGCCTTCCCCAATCCAAGTAACACCATTAAACACTTAACCTTTCTTTTTGTTGTCCATCAACCAACTATCTATCCATGCTGCTACATTCCTTTTAAACCTTACACTTTCTGAAAATCCAGGTACTGCATACCTTTTATCTACAAGATTAGTCACTTCTTCAGTAAACTCTACTAATTTTGTCAAACACAACTTGTCTTTCACAGATCTGTTCCGCCTGTCTTTGATTATCTCATGCATCGCTCAATGTTCAGTAGTTTGGAATCAAATTATATGGTTTCTAATAAGTTACCCAATCAACAAGCAGTCGGACAACGTGCTTCCATAATCCTGATAACGATACAGTATAGCCAGTTTCTCGGAGATGTGTCGGAGTGACCTAAGTATGATGCCCTCTGATTGTCCCACCCTCCCTGTATTCCCGAATCAACTATTTGATGGTCTGCATTTTCCACTGATGGCATGGTCGAAATTGGGAATTTGATGTGTGGAATATTGTTTGGTCTAAGCTGAAAGATAACAATACAGTAGATTGTATACAAACAAATACTGATCTGATCCTGTTTTATACATTTTATATACACTGTCCTCCATCATTTTACTAATCATAATAAGGAGCTGTGTGTGTTGATGATTATACCAGAACAAAGGTAATGTAGTTTGAAAATGTTCAGCACCAAGTTCCTATAGCCAAATAGCTACTGTTAAATATAGCTGACAACAAAAAAAGTAGGCTGAGACTTTCATTTTACATTATTAGATATACAAAGTAAAAGAGCTGAGATTTCAAGCTTATTATCAATTGCACTTTATTTTTATATTTTAGAATTTTTTTTTAGCAATTGTAATGAAGATTTGCTTTATAATCTTTGCTTACTGTTTTCCTCAACCTGTTTGAATTAAGGCTGTGGAGATCATCCAGTAGTGCTGAGCTGAATAAGATCATCTTGATTTAGCAATTCCACAGCTTTACTTCTTAGGTTCTGAAATGTCAGTGCAAAACCTGTACTCCATAGACTATGTAATCCTCTATCATCTTCTATTTCTGCTACTTCAAGACCCCTCACCCTCCAGACACAATTTAAAATATGTATTCTGCCCTTTTTTGGTCACCTTCATAGTTAATAATCGAGAATATAGGTAAGCAACCCACTTATGTGCTCACTGACTTACATTGGCTCCGGGTCAAGAAACATCTTGATTTTAAAATTATCATCCTTGTTTTCAAATCCCTCCATGGCCTCAACCCTCCTTACCTCTTTAATGTCCTCCAGCCCCACAACCTTCCAAGATACCTGCATTCCTCTAATTATGACCTCTTGTGCATCCCTGATTTTAATCGCTCCACCATTGGTGGCCGTGCTTTCAACTGTCTAGGCCCCAAGATCTGGAGTACCCTCTCCACACCTCTCTGCCTCTCCACCTCACTTTCTTCCTTTAAGACACTCCTTAAAACTTTAAATAGCAGAAATAGAGGGTAACCTACGGGCTAAAAATATTGAGGAAATTAAGGTAATTAATGTAAGTAGAGAAAAAGTATTAGGGAATCTTAAGGGCCTAAAATCTGACAAATCCCCAGGACCTGATGGCCTACATCCTAGGGTTATAAATGTAATTGCTGCAGAGATAGTGGATCTGATGGCTATGATTTTCCAAAATTCCCTGAATTCTGGAACAGTCCCAGCAGTTTGGAAATTAGCGAATGTAATACTGCTATTCAAGAAAGGAGGGAGAGAGAAAACAAGGAACTACAGGCCAGTTTGCCTGACATCAGTCATCAGAAATGTGTTGGAATCTATTGTAAAGGAAGTCTTAACAATGCATTTGAAACTAATAGAATGGTTTTACGAAAGGAAAATCATGCTTGACGAGTTTTTTGAGGCTGTAACTAGAAGGGTAGATAAAGGGGAACCAGTAAATGTATTATACCTGGTTTCCAAAAGACATTTAATAAAGTGCCACACAAAAAGTTAATATGCAAGATAAAGGCTCATGGAGTTGGTGGGGTGGGTGGGGGGGTGGGGGGTAACAAATTAACATGGATATAGGATTGGTTAATGGACAGGAAGCAAAGAGTAAGCATTAATGGGGCATTTTCAAGTTGGCAGGCTGTGATTAGTTGAGTGCCACAAGGATCAATGCTGGGGCCGCAGCAATTTACAATCCATATTAACGACTTAGATGAAGAGAAAGAGAGTAATGTATCTAAGTGTGCTGGTGATACAAAGGTAGATGGAAATGCAAGCTGTGAGGAGGCTGCAAAGAGATATAAACAGGTTAAGTGAGTGGGCAACAGGGTGGCAGATGGAGAAGTGTGAGGTTATTCACTTTGGTCGTAAGAATAGAAGAGCAGAATATTTTTTAAAATGCGTGAAACTTGTAAATGTTGATGTTCAGAGAGACTTGTGCTTGGACAAGGAATACAGAAATTTAGCATGCAGGTTCAGCAAGCAATTAGGAAGGCAAATTACATGTTGGCCTTTATTGAAAGGGGATTGGAGTACAAGAATAAAGACCTCTTGCTCAATTGTACAGGGTTTTGGTGAGACCACATCTGGACTACTGCGTGCAGTTTTGGTCTCCACGTTTAAGAAAGCATATACTTACATTGGTGGCGGTCCAGCGAAGGTTCACTAGATTGGTCTCTGGTATGAGAAGGTTGTCCGATGATGAGAGTTTGAGTAAATTGCGCACATATTCTCTGGAGTTTAAAAAAATAAGAGGTGATCTCATTGAAACTTACAAGATTCTGAAGGGGTTTGACAGGGTAGACACTGAAAGGTTGTTTCCGCTGGATGGGGAATCTAACAAACGGAGTCACAGTCTCAGGATAAGGGACAGATCATTTAGGACCGAGATGAGGAGAAATTTCTTCACTCAAAGGGTTGTGAATCTTTGGAATTTTCTGCCCCAGAGAGTAGTGGATGCTCCATCGTTGAATATATTTAAGGCTGGGATAGACAGATTTTTGGTCTCTCAGGGAATCAAGAGATAGGGTGAGCGGGCAGAAAAGTGGAATTGAAGCCCAAGATCAGCCATCATCATATTGAATGGCAGGGCACTCTTGACAGGCCATGTGGTCTACTCCTGCTCCTATTTCTAATGCTCTTATAGACCTTGTTGACTAAGATTTTGATCATCTGAACTAATATCTCCTTTTGTGGCTTGTTGTCATACCTTGTTTTATAATACACCTGTAACGCACCTTGGGATGTTTTATTATGTTAAAGGTGCCATATAAATATAAGTTGTTGTTGCTGTTCTTATAAAATATGTCAAGAGAAACGATATGCTAAATGAGGAATTTTAATTCATCAGTTGGAAACTTACATTAAACTTTAGTGGAAAAAATCCGGTAGTTGACTTTTACAAAACTGGCAGCAAGATGGCAACCACAATTTGCATACTCCAAGGCCTCCAACAGGAGACACATGTCTGATGAGCCTGGACACAAAACAATAGCTTGCTCTAAGTGATTGAATTACCTAAGATTGCTTCATTAGCACAACATTCAAGGCCATCCTGACACATTGACTTTGAAAGTGCAAGCCCCTCCAAGTGTAAATATTGGCATCCTGGGGCCTGGGGAGATGGAAATTCTTAACCTTGACTGTCATTAGAAGGTTCCAGAGAATACACTGTGACCATCTGTCCATCTCTATGAAAGCTGGGAATTTCCTTGAACAAAGAAAGCCAAGCAGTGACTGAGACAGTGCAGAAGCAGAAGGGCTGTGTGCCTCCTTCTCTCTCTCTCTCTCCAGATAGCATCACAAGTTTGAAAACCGTCTGCAACTGTGGACCCTCTAAACCTACAGATTGCTACAGACAGAGACACCAGGGGACGAAAGCCACCTACAAGTGGGCGGCACAGTGGCGCAGTGGTTAGCACCGCAGCCTCACAGCTCCAGTGACCCGGGTTCAATTCTGGGTACTGCCTGTGCGGAGTTTGCAAGTTCTCCCTGTGTCTGCGTGGGTTTTCGCCGGGTGCTCCAGTTTCCTCCCATAGCCAAAGACTTGCAGGTTGATAGGTAAATTGGCCATTATAAATTGCCCCTAGTATAGGAAGGTGGTAGGGAAATATAGGGAAGGTGGGGATGTGCTAGGGATATGGGATTAGTGTAGGATTAGTATAAATGGGTGGTTGATGGTCGGCACAGACCCGGTGGGCCGAAGGGCCTGTTTCAGTGCTGTATCTCTAAATAAAAAAAAATAAAGTATGCCTCCAAGTAAACCCTGATCCAAGCGCACCAGTCACAAAGTGCACTTTGAACAGCCAAAGACTTCAAGAATACAACTGCAGCTGGAAGACCACAGAATCATCTAAACTCACAGTCTGTGTATTAAATTTTTATTTATTCTGGACTCCAATCCAACCACAAAATCTACTTCTCAGTCTGTAATCTATTTATGTGTGTGCGATCCTCGTGTGAGTGTGTGCATGAATGTGTAGCATATTTTTCAAATTTTATTTAGACCAGGTTTAGATTGTTAAGTATAATAAACTCACATCTTTTTTGTTTAAACTCAAGAAAATCTGTCCAATTGGTTCTTTCACAATCACGTTAAAGGTTAGGAGGTAAAATACTCACTGAGGTGGTAAGCACATCCACTGGTTAAAAAGCAATAAACCCTGTTGCAGTTAAGTAAGAGGAAGAACAAGAGGGGAGCTTGTGATCCCTCCTCACCTGGCCATAACGGAAATTTGGGGCTCTTGTCTGTGATCGTAACTTGACAACAAACGAGAAATTGGAAGTGGGAAACCAAATTGATCCCTAGTAAAAAACTTAAAAACTTCAGTGTAGGTTTTGTTGTAGTCTTCACTGCTAGAATACTAACATGTCCACATTCAAGGCCAGTACCTTTCTAAGCCACAGTGAAGTAACTTGGGACAGGTTAAAGGCCCTATCTAGTGAAGAGTTGAGGAATGCAGCTGGGCAGATAGGGATTACTCTCCATCCAAAAGCTAGGAAATATGAAATCCTAAGACTTGTGGCCAACTATTTTGCAGTTGAACCTGAAGATTCAGAAACAGGGTTAGAGTTAGAAACAGACAGGGTAATGTTAGCTAAAATACAATTAGAACAGAGGAGACTAGAATTAGAATTCCAGAGAGAGAAAGAGCAGAGAGAGTGGCAAGAAAGGGAAAAAAGAAAGGGAAAAAAGAAAGGGAAAAAGTAAGAGCTTTCCAGAAGGAGAAGGAGGAAAGGCAGTTAAGGCACCTCGAGCTAACTAGGGGAAGACACAATATACCCGGTGAAGGCACGGCTAGCTCATGACCATGTGCTGAGCTCTTAAAATTGTCCCAGTTGATTCCAAAGTTCAATGAATGGATGTGGAAGCAATTTTCATCAATTTTGAAAAGTTTTTAAGACAGATGAAATGGCCAGCAGAGAGGTGAACTCTGTTGTTACAAAGCAAGCTAACAGGAACTTAAGCAAGGAGTTAGGAGGGCTAAAAGGGGTCATGAAAAGTCATTGGCAAGCAGGATTAGGGAAAATCCCAAGGCTTTTTATACGTATATAAAGAGCAAGAGGGTAACCAGGGAAAGGGTTGGCCCACTCAAAGACAGAGATGGGAATCTATGTGTGGAGCCAGAGGAAATGGGCGAGGTGCTAAATTACTACTTTGCATCAGTATTCACCAAAGAGAAGGACTTGGTGGGTGATGAGTCTAGGGAAGGGAGTGCAGATAGTCTCAGTCATCTCATTATCAAAAAGGAGGAGGTGTTGGGTGTCTTGCAAAGCATTAAGGTAGATAAGTCCCCAGGGCCTGATGGGATCTACCCTAGAATACTGAGGGAGGCAAGGGAAGAAATTGCTGGGGCCTTGACAGAAATCTTTGCATCCTCATTGGCTACAGGTGAGGTCCCAGAGGACTGGAGAATAGCCAATGTTGTTCCTTTGTTTAAGAAGGGTGGCAAGGATAATCCAGGAAATTATAGGCCGGTGAGCCTTACGTCAGTGGTAGGGAAACTATTAGCGAGGATTATTCGGGACAGGAATTACTCCCATTTGGAAACAAACGAACTTATTAGCGAGAGACAACATGGTTTTGTGAAGGGGAGGTCGTGTCTTACTAATTTGACTGAGTTTTTTGAGGAAGTGACAAAGATGATTGATGAAGGATGGGCAGTGGATGTTATCTATATGGACTTTAGTAAAGCCTTTGACAAGGTCCCTCATGGCAGACTGGTGCAAAAGGTGAAGTCACACGGGATCAGAGGTGAGCTGGCAAGATGGATACAGAACTGGCTCAGTCATAGAAGACAGAGGGTATCAGTGGATGGGTGTTTTTCTGAATGGAGGGATGTGACTAGTGGTGTTCCGCAGGGATCAGTGCTGGGACCTTTGCTGTTTGTAGTATATATAAATGATTTAGTGGAAAATGTAGCTGGTCTGATTAGTAAGTTTGTGGATGACACAAAGGTTGGTGGAGTTGCTGATAATGATGAGGATTGTCAGAGGATACAGCAGGATATAGATTGGTTGGAGACTTGGGCGGAGAAATAGCAGATGGAGTTTAATCCAGCCAAATGTGAGGTAATGCATTTTGGAAGGTCTAATGCAGCTGGGAGCTATACAGTAAATGGCAGAACCCTTAGGAGTATTGACAGGCAGAGAGATCTGGGCGTACAGGTCCACAGATCACTGAAAGTGGCAACGCAGGTGGATAAGGTAGTCAAGAAGGCATACGGCATGCTTGCCTTCATCGGTCGGGGCATAGAGTATAAAAATTGGCAAGTCATGTTGTAGCTGTACAGAACCTTAGTTAGGCCACACTTAGAATATTGCGTGCAATTCCGGTCGCCACACTACCAGAAGGACGTGGAGGCTTTGGAAAGGGTACAGAGGAGGTTTACCAGGATGTTGCCTGGTCTGGAGGGCATTAGCTATGAGGAGAGGTTGGAAAAACTCGGATTGTTTTCACTGGAACGACGGAGGTGGAGGGGCGACATGATAGAGGTTTATAAAGTTATGAGCGGCATGGACAGAGTGGATAGTCAGAAGCTTTTTCCCAGGGTGGAAGAGTCAGTTACTTGGGGACATAGGTTTAAGGTGAGAGGGGCAAAGTTTGGAGGGGATGTGCGAGGCAAGTTTTTTACACAGAGGGTGGTGAGTGCCTGGAACCTGCTGCCAGGGAGGTTGTGGAAGCAGATACGATAGCGACGTTTAAGAGACATCTTGACAAATACATGAATAGGAAGGGAATAGAGGTATATGGGCCCCGGAAGTGCAGAAGTTGTTAGTTTAGGCAGGCATCATGATCGACGCAGGCTTGGAGGGCCGACCATGAACCAACCATTTATGCTAACCCTACAGTAATCCCATATTACCTACCACCTACCTACACGAGGGACAATTTACAATGGCCAATTTGCCTATCACCTGCAAGTCTTTGGTGGTGGGAGGAAACCGGAGCACCCGGCGAAAACCCACGTGGTCACAGGGAGAAGTTGCAAACTCCACACAGGCAGTACCCAGAATTGAACCCGGGTCCCTGGAGCTGTGAGGCTGCGGTGCTAACCACTGCGCCACTGTGCCGCCCGTTGTGGGAATTAGGGGTGCAGGTTGTATTGCAGGTTGGGGCTTCCCCACAACCTGGCACGTGTGGCAAGTTTTACAGAAGTCCACCACATTTTTAGAGAGACTGAAAGAGATCAGGGAGACAGAGCAGTTGCAGGAGAAGGTCCCCCACATTTTTCCTGACTCTGTGGTGACTTGGTCCAGGGCCAAACAAGCTCCATCACAGGAGGCTGAACTGGCACTGCAGACCGATGACTCTACTGTCTGGTTATCTGAAACCTTCTTTGGGAAGTTGGAGGACCCAAAGGATGGGTTAAACAGGTCTTCCGTAGTTGAGGCTCAGCAAGCCGACGCAGCATTAAAGAAGTTAGCACAGAATGCCCAAACAAAACTGAAGCAGAGGGAGTCCCAAAGTGCTACTATTTAAAGATGAGGTGCTGATGCGGAAGTGGAGACCTCCTCACAGACCTGCCGATGAACAGTGGACAGTGGTTCACCAGGTAGTGGTGCCGCCAAGGTACCGGAAAGAAATACTAAGAATAGCCCACAAGATTCCAATGGCTGGACATGTCGGTGTACGAAAAGCCCAAGCCCGCATAAGACAGCATTTTCACTGGCCAAAACTCCACAAAAATGTGGTAAAACTTGCCACACGTGCCAGGTTGTGGGTCAGCCCCAACCTGCAATACAGCCTGCACCCCTAGTTCCCACACCGGCTTTTGGGGAACCTTTCAGCAGAGTGCTAGTGGATTGTGTGGGACACCTGATGAAAACAAAAGGGGGCTGCCAGTATCTTCTATATTATGGATATGGCTACCCGATTCCCAGAGGACATTCCCCGAAGAACTATCTCTGCCAAGGTAGTGGTGGAGGGGCTAACCCAATTTTTCACCCGATATGGCCTGCCTGCCAAGATCCAGATGGATCTGGGCACAAATTTCAGGTCTGGGATCTTTCAAAAAGTCATGGGTAACCTGGGCATAACCCAGCTAAAGTCCTCAGCTTACCACCCACAGACACAAAGGGCTTTAGAATGGTACCACCAGACCCGAAAGACAATGATCAGGGTATGCTGCTACGCGTACCCCCATGACTGGGACAAAGGACTGGGATTTCTCCTGTTTGCAACAAGGGACTCACCCAATGAGTCCTCTGGCTTTAGTCCCTTTGAATTTGTTTATGGACACAAGGTGAGAGATCCTTTTAAACTAATCAAGAGAAGTTTTTCAGGCACAGGGATGAGTCTTCCATGTTAGACTACATTTCCATGTTCTGGGAGCAGCTCACGAGAGCCTGCGCAGTGGCTCAGGAGCACCCAGGCAGCTTTGAAAAGGCAGGCAGTTAAACATGCCAAGGCCACAACATTTCGGCCCAGAGACCAAGTGAGAAAGATGTTTAGGGGTCTTTTGCTGTCTTCACCTGGTCTTACTGCAACAGGATTTAATTTTTAAACACACTGTGTTTTTAGCTCCCCCTTGATGAATCCTTGTTCACTGCTTTCCAATTATAAGGCAAAGAAATGAGCACACCAGGTTTTCTTAGATTTAAAGAAAAGTGAAATTTATTAAACCTTAAACTTAAACTCTAATTTGGTTAATGCCTACAGATACACGCCGTGCCCCACGCTAGCATGCATTTGTGATACGCACATGCAAATAGAGACAGAAAAGAGAAGAAAAATAAAATGGAGAGGTTTGAGGCAATTTCTGAAGAGGGGTTTTTACCGTGCTTCGAGCTTGCTGTAGGCTCCTTGATTGTAGGTAGTCTTGGTTTTCGTTGAGGTATTCTTCTTAAACCTTGTTCACTATAGGAGCCTTTTCCCTGTTGGGGTTCGTATGTCTTCAATGGTTTCCGAAGCTGATGAGAGCAAGATGTTTCAGTGCTGTATCTCTAAATAAAATAAATAAATAAAATAAAAGATGAGAACAGACAGGAGAGTGGTGTTCTCAGTCCAGGAGCAAACAACTTTCTGAGTTCAAAATTCTGTGGCAAGTTCAAATTCAAAAAACCAACAGCCAGCCAGTCATATGATAAACTGGTCTGACCACTTCTTCTTTGTATTGGGGAAGCAAGGACTGGGTCCCATGTTCCAACACTGTTTGTTAGCATGCAAATATCTTTCCTGTCAGGGGCCTGGCAATTCCTTGTGATTGGCCCTCTTTCCTTCCCAGCCACGATTTTAAGTTTTAATGTTCATGTGGCGAAATAATGTGTGCCTCAGACTTGGCAGATGGGGGGCTTGCCTGACACCATGTATTGGCAGTACACCCAATACAGGGTGAGTCCCTGAAAGCCCGGTTCAGTGGCCCAGAACGAGTGGCAAAAAGGATTAGCCAGGTAAATTATTTGAGTGACAACCCAGACCGAAGGAAAAAACAAAGGCTGTGCCACATTAACATGTCGAAACAATATCACAGCCAGGAAGGAGACAGGTACAAGCAGAGATCTGTCAGACAGTCTGGAAGGAAGGGGACAAATGAGACAGTGAGGACAAGCTAAAGGAACATCAGGGGGATTCCCAAATTGAACCCCTTACTGCCTGGTTAGCCAACATCAAAGTGTTGAATAACCTAGACACCACACTCTCCTATTTAAATGTGGAACAAAGAGAAGCCCTAGCAAGGCTGCACACAGCATTTAAAGAAGTCTGCAAGGACACGCCAGGGTGCACAACCTAAACTCTACATGATGTGGAGGTGGGGGAGACCCCTCCCATAAAACAGAACCCTTATTGCCTAAGTACCATGAAACTGGCCCAGGTTCGGGAGGAAATGCGGTATATGATAGAAAACAAACTGATTGAGCCCAGCCAGAGTAGCTGGAGTTCCCCAGTTGTGCTAGAGCCCAAGCGCTATCACTCAACAAGGCTCTGCATTGCTTACAGGAAGGTTAATGCAATGACCAGACCTGATTCCTACCCAATTCCCCACCTGGAAGACTGTATTGATAGAGTAGGGAATGCCACCTACATAACCAAAATTGACTTGCTATAAGGATATGGGCAGGTTCCCTTAACATCACGAGCCGAAGAGACCTCAGCTTTTGTTACCCCAGATGGCCTATTTCAGTGCCGGTTGATGACCTTTGGTTTAAGGAGTGCTTTCCAAAGGCTGATGAACCAGGTAATGGCTGGCCTACCCAACTGTGTAATATATCTGGATGATTTGCTGATATACAGTAAGACCTGGGGTGGACAACCTAGCCCAATTAGCCGTTTTCTGGAGATATGCGGGTTTTACCGCAGGTTGTTCCAAAATGCAGCATTATAGCCGCCCCACTGACAGATTTACTGCATAAAAGAGCCACAGTAGCGTGGTCAGAGAGGTGCCAAACCACTTTCGAGAGGTTAAAACCCAAATGAACAAATAAACCAGTTCTGGCAGCTCCCAACTTTAATTTTTTTTATTTGTTTATAGGATGTGTGCGTCACTAGCTAGGACAGCATTTCTTTCCTATCCTAAATTGCCCTTGAGAAGGTGATGGTGAGCCGCCTTCTTGAACTGCTGTAGTCCATGTGGGTAGGTATACCCACAGTGCTTTTAGAAAGGAAGTTTCAGGATTTTGACCCAGCGACAGTGAAGGAATGGTGATATAGTTCCCAGTCAGGACAGTGTGTGGCTTTGAGGGGAACTTGCAGATAGTGGTGTTCCCATGCATCTGCTGCCCTTGTCCTTCTAGGTGGTAGAGGTCACGGGTTTGGAAGGTGCTGTCCAAGGAGTTTTGCTGTTTTGCTAATAAGCCCTTTAAAGTGGCAGTTAATGGTAGTGACCTAGGAGTAGGTGCTGTCCTGCTCCAAGACTATGAGGCAGGCATTGAGAAATCAGTGGGGTACTTCTCCAAAAAGTTAAACTGACACCAAAAGAGATATTCCACTGTGGAAAAGGAAACACTGGGAATGTTGCCAGCTCTCCAGCACTTTGACATCTATGTTCAAAACAGATATAGAGAGACAGTCATTTATACAGATCATAATCCTGTAACTTTTGTGGAGAAATTTATGCAAGGCTATTTTGATGGAGCCTGTTTTACAATCCTACCATTTTAAAATTACCCACATTGCAGGGAAAAACAATATAATTGCTGACACATTGTCCAGGGTCTAACCCGACACATAACCATCCCAGGCAAAACTCCAAAAAAAATTAAATCAGCATAGCTGTTGCAGACAAAGCCAGCTTCAGTCATTCTAAGATTTATGAGTGAATTTGAGGAGTGAGTGTTGAGAATGAATATGTGTTTTCTTCTTCTTTTTCTTTTCCACATCTTTAATGAACTTTTCCTATCATCACATTTTGTTCCATGTGGGTGGAGGTGTCAAGAAAAATGATATGCCAAATGAGGAATTTTAATTAATCAGTTGGAAACTTACATTAAACTTTTAATGGAAAAAAATCTTGCAGTTAATTTTTTAAAAAACTGGCAGCCAAGATGGCCACCACAATTTGCATCTGAAACACCTTTTCATATTCCAAGGTCTCCAACAGGAGACACATGTCTGATGAGCCTGAACTCAAAACAATGACTTGCTGTAAGTGATTGAATTGCCTAAGGTTGCTTCATTAGCAAGGCATTCAAGGCCATCCTGACATATTGACTTTGAAAGGGCAAACCCTTCCAAGTATAAATATTGGCATCCTGGGGTCTGAGGAGATGGAAGTTTCTAACCCTGAATCTCATTAGAAGATTCCAGAGAATAAACTGAGGCAGTCATGTGACCATCTGTCCATCTTTGTGGAAGCTGGGAGTTTCCTTGAACAAAGAGAGACAAGCAGTGACTGAAATGGTGCAGAAGCAGAAGGGCTGTGTGCCTCTTTCCCTCTCTCTCTCTCTCCAGACAACAAGACAAGTTTGAAAGCCATCTGTGACTGTGGACCCTCCAAGCCTAGAGATTGTTACAGACAGAGACACCGGGGAAGAAAGCCACCTACAAGTCTGCCTCCAAGAAAACCCTGAACCAAGTGGACCAGCCACAAAGTGCACTTTGACAGCCAAAGACTTCAAGAATACAACTTCAGCTGGAAGACCACAGAATCATTCAACCCCACAGACCGTGTATTAAATTTTTACTTATTCTGAGCTCTACTTCAACAACAAAATTTACTTCTCTCTCTGTAATCTATTTGTGTGTGTGGCTGCTAGCCCTGAATTAGAGTGAAACTTGGGAGTGCTCCCCATTCCGCAGCTTTCAATGGCCCAGGAGTCAACCTGGAGCCAAATAGCCCAGAAAGGCCCACAGCATTTAAAGAAAACAAATCAAGTTGGCATGGCCCATCATGGCCAGATAAACACATGGAGCCTAAGATGAAGTTGATCTTGTCTCAATGAGCAGCTAATGTTTTCTGACATGCAGGTCTATGATGCAGACTGGGTTATTGATCATATATCTGGAGCATGGCCAATGAACACCTATCTTTAACATTGACAGAGCCACATAGACCAGCCTGTAAACTGAAGATTAATTGAAGCTGTCCAAGTTAATGGATAATGGATGAGCGATTATGTAGGTTTTATTTCAATGTTCAGCAAGGTGAATGGATTTTTGAGGTTCTTTATGATCTAAGCCCAGTCTTCTGAACATTGTGCATCCTCCCTGCTCCTTTTACATTTCATCTACACTCCTGAAAGTGCAAACTCCTGTGTCAGGAAAGGTGAGCTAACAGTCCAGGTGTGGGACGTGTGAGGAGAGGGAGAATGCAACCAGTAAGCGGAAAGTTAGAATGGGAAATGTGAGAGTAGAGATGGAATGGGATGTGTGAGAAGAGCTAAAATGGGACATGTGAGGAGAGGGAGAATGGGATGTGTGAGAGTAGAGTGTTACGATCAGGTGCAGAGGGTTGAAGGGCTGCCCTCTTGTCCCGCTCCTTGTTTGACTGTAACAGGGTTTATTTCTTTTTAAAAATGAATGCACTAGCCAGTTCAGTGAGTATTTCACTATTTAACAAAGAAAGAGGTTAGCTTTATTGTACCTAAACCGATCTAAGTAAAATAAGAAGCTACGCTGCAACTTTCATACACATACATACTCGAGTGTCACCCACACACACAAATAGCTTACAGAGTGGGGAAGGATAGATTAGAAGGAAAGGATTACAGCAATAAGAAGGAGTTTGCAATCCGTGGAGTTTGGTGATACAGTTGTCTTCCAGATAAACTCAGTGGTCCTGATGCTTCCAGCTTGTAGATGTATCCAGCAGATTCGATGGTCTACTGGAAAACAGCAATGCAAATTGTTTCCTTCACGGGGTCTCTGTTTGCCACTGTGATAGTCTTAGGTGGTTATGGCCAGCAGGCAGGGTTCAAAACTTGCCAGGTGGACTAGGAGGAGGTGGAAAGAGAGAGAGATACCCCACTCGAGTTTCTTCTGATCAGTGTCCAGTTGCTTGTCTGCTGCAGAAAGAAAAAAGCCAGTTCAAAACAGACAGATGGTGATCCTGTCACATGATAGCTCAATGTGTATTTCCTCTTGCAACTTAATTAGTTCATTTCTAGGACTTCCCTTCTCTCCATTGGGGTCCCATTGTCCAAATAATTAACTTTGAGTGATCTGTCTCCACCAGTTTAAAGTCCCAAGATTGCCTTAAATACCTTGTTAATGGAGACTGGACAGGTGAGGCACTCCAAATGTCTCAAGCCATTGTTCTGGCAAGGACTAGCCAGACAATTTCCCTCTCAATGCAATGGAATGCAAGGGATTTTGTTGCAAATTTCGATGGCCATTTAAGCTACTAGCAGTCACCTTTTTAAAAAATTAATTCAGGCATCCAGCCGATGGACTTAAAAAAATTATCATTCAGCGTAGCACGTGTTTGTGACAAGAGGTAGAATGGGACATGTGTAAGGAGAGGTAGAATGCGACATGTGTACGGAGAGGGGGAATGGGAAGTGTGTGAGGAGAGGGAGAATGGGATGTGTGAGAGTTATGGTAGAATGGGACCTGTGCAAGGAGAGGTGGAATGAGATGTGTGTGAGGAGAGGGAGAATGGGACATGTGTGACGAGAGGTAGCACGAGATGTGTGTGAGGAGAGGGAGAATGGGACATGTGTGAGGAGAGGGAGAATGGGACCAGTGAGAAGAGAGGTATGTTGGGATGTGTGAGTTTAGAAGTATAATGTGATCTGTTCGAGGAGGGGTGTGTTGGGACCAGTGAGAGGTAGAGGTGGAATGGAACTTTCAAGGAGCAGTAGATTGGGACCAGTGGGAGGAGAGAAATGTTCCCTCTAAGATGCGCACATCTGCAGCTACACTGCAATCTGGAATGTACTGTGAATTGAAATAAACAGGCTGCTCACAACTTTGTGAAAGTTCAGTGACTTTCTAAATGAAAACTACCCATGGAAAAGATAGTAGTGCTCAGAGGAGTTGGTAGTTTGCCCAATAGAAAGAAAAATTAGAAGGAACATTGATGGGCTCCTCATTCTCATCTACATACTGCTCTCAGTGCCATCTTCTGTAAGCACAAGGTCAGTTTCAGACTAAGTTAAATCCAGACTTGATTATTTCAATGCTCTCCTGGCCAGTCTCCTCATTCCAGCTTCGGTAAACTGCAGCTTATCCAAACCTTTGCTGCCTGTAACCAACTCACACTAAGACCTATTCAGCCATCACTCCCTGTGTTTGCTAACCTACATTGGTTCCGGGTTAGGCAATGCCTCGATTCTGAAGTTCTCATGCTTGTGTTCAAATCCCACCATGGCCTTGCCCCTTCCCTACCCCTGGAGTCTCCTCCAGTACTCCAAACCTCCGAGATCTCTGCTGTTAATCTGTTAATTGTGCATCAATAGTTTGATTATATTCAGGTAAAGGGTGTTAATTGGGGTCTTAGTTGAGCGCTTATAATCAGGCACTCACTGAGACTGGTGGAGGGTTTGAGTGAGGAGTTACATGCTTGTTGTTAACTCTGCACAATAAACGTGAAACTGAGTAAATATAGGTTCCAGCATTATCCTTCCATAACAAGCTTTCTGGAATTTAACATCTGCGTTCCTTTAATTCTGAGCTCTTACAAATCTGCATTTTTATTGCTCCACTATTGGTACTGTGCCTTCAGCTGCCTAGGTCCTCAGCTCTGGAATCCCCCCCCTAAACCTCTCTACCTCCTCCTCCTTTAAGGGGTGTGTGGATACCGTAGCTTAGTGGTTATGTTACTGGACTAGTTGTCCAGATTAATCATTCAGAGACATAAGTTCGAATTCCACCTTGACAGTTAATTAAACAAACCTGAAAAAAACTAGTATCAGTGTTGGTGACCATAAAACGACCAGATTGTTGTAAAAACCCATCTGGTGCATGAATATCCTTTTGGGAAGGATATCTGCTGTTCTTACCTGATCTTGCCTATATGTGACTCCAAGCCTTCAGTAATGTGATCGACTCTTAACTCCCCTCTGAAATGGTGGAGCCAAACTGCTATGACAAAGCAAAATAAGAAAAAACCCAAACAGATCACTTGACTTTGACCTAGGCTTCAGACTCAAAGAACAAAGAACAAAGAACAAAGAAAATTACAGCACAGGAACAGGCCCTTCGGCCCTCCAAGCCTACGCCGATCCAGGTCCTCTATCTAAACATGTCGCCTATTTTCTAAGGGTCTGTATCACTTTGCTTCCTGCCCATTCATGTATCTGTCTAGATACATCTTAAAAGACGCTATCGTGCCCGCGTCTACCACCTCCGCTGGCAACGCGTTCCAAGCACCCACCACCCTCTGAGTAAAGAACTTTCCACGCATATCCCCCCTAAACTTTTCCCCTCTCACTTTGAACTCGTGACCCCTAGTAATTGAATCCCCCACTCTGGGAAAAAGCTTCTTGCTATCCACCCTGTCTATACCTCTCATGATTTTGTACACCTCAATCAGGTCCCCCCTCAACCTCCGTCTTTCTAATGAAAATAATCCTAATCTGCTCAACCTCTCTTCATAGCTAGCGCCCTCCATACCAGGCAACATCCTGGTGAACCTCCTCTGCACCCTCTCCAAAGCATCTACATCCTTTTGGTAATGTGGCGACCAGAACTGCACGCAGTATTCCAAATGTGGCCGAACCAAAGTCCTATACAACTGTAACATGACCTGCCAACCCTTGTACTCAATACCCCGTCCGATGAAGGAAAGCATGCCGTATGCCTTCTTGACCACTCTATTGACCTGCGTTGCCACCTTCAGGGAACAATGGACCTGAACACCCAAATCTCTCTGTACATCAATTTTCCCCAGGACTTTTCCATTTACTGTATAGTTCACTCTTGAATTGGATCTTCCAAAATGCATCACCTCGCATTTGCTCTGATTGAACTCCATCTGCCATTTCTCTGCCCAACTCTCCAATCTATTTATATTCTGTTGTATTCTCTGACAGTCCCCTTCACTATCTGCTACTCCGCCAATCTTAGTGTCGTCTGCAAACTTGCTAATCAGACCACCTATACTTTCCTCCAAATCATTTATGTATATCACAAACAACAGTGGTCCCAGCACGGATCCCTGTGGAACACCACTGGTCACACGTCTCCATTTTGAGAAACTCCCTTCCACTGCTACTCTCTGTCTCCTGTTGCCCAGCCAGTTCTTTATCCATCTAGCTAGTACACCCTGGATCCCATGTGCCTTCACGTTCTCCATCAGCCCAGCATGGGGAACCTTATCAAACGCATCACTGAAGTATACTTTGTATTACTCAGATAATACAAAGGAATGCCTAGAACCATAGAACTATAGAAAAAATACAGCACAGAAGGAGGCCATTCAGCCCATCGTGTCCGAGCCGGCTGAAAAAACTAGCCGCCCAATCTAATTCCACCTTCCAGCGCCTGGTCCATAGCCTTGCAGGTTACAGCGTTTCAGGTGCATGTCCAGGTACCTTTTAAAAAAATTGAGGGTTTTTGCCTCCACCACTATTCCTGGCAGTGAATTCCAGACACCTCCCACCTCTGAGTGATAAAGTTTTTCCTCATGCCCCTCTAATCCTTCTGCCACTTATCTTAAATCTGTGACCCCTGGTAATTGACCTCTCTGGGAGGGGAAACAGGTCCTTCCTGTCTACTCTATCTAGGCCCCTTATAATTTTGTACACCTCAATTAAGTCACCCCTCAGCCTCCTCTGTTCTAAGGAAAACAACCTATCCAATCGTTCCTCATAGCTGCATCTTTCAAGCCCTGGCAACATTCTGAGGCATTACAGCCTGACATAGTCATACTCACGGAATCATACCCCTCAGACAATGTCCCAGAGACTGCCATCACCATCCCCGAGCTTGTCCTGCCCACTGGCAGGACAGACCTAACAGAGGTGGCGGCACAGTGGTATACAGTCAGGAGGGAATTGCCCTAGGAGTCCTCAATATCGACTCCGGACAACATGTAGTCTCATGGCATCACCTCAAACATGGGCAAGGAAACCTCCTGCTGACTACCACCTACTGTCCTCCCACAGCTGATGAATCAGTGCTCCTCCACGTTGATCACCACTTGGAGGAAGCACTGAGGGTGGCAAGGGCACAGAATGTACCCTGGGCGGGGGACTTCAATGTCCATCACCAAGAGTGGCTTGGTAGCACCACTACTGACCGAGCTGGCTGAGTCCTAAAGGACATTTCTGCTAGACTGGGTCTGCGGCAAGTGGTGGGGGAACCAACAAGTGGGAAAAATATACTTGACCCCGTCCTGACCAATCTGCCTGCCGCAGATGCATCTGTCCATGACTGTATTGGTAGGAGTGACCACCGCACAGTCCTTGTGGAGACGAAGTCCCGCCTTAACATTGAGGATACTCTCCATCGTGTTTTGTGGCACTACCACCGTGCTAAATGGGATAGATTTCGAATAGATCTAGCAATGCAAAACTGGGCATCCATGAGGCGCTGTGGGCCATCAGCAGCAGCGGAATTGTACTCAACCACAATCTGTAACCTCATGGCCCGGCATATCCCCCACTCTACCATTACCATCAAGCCGGGGGACCAACCCTGGTTCAATGAAGAGTGCAGGAGGGCATGCCAGGAGCAGCACCAGGCATATCTCAAAATGAGGTGTCAACCTGGTGAAGCTACAACCCAGGACTACTTGCGTGCCAAACTGCGTAAGCAGCATGCGATAGACAGAGCTAGGCGATCCCTTAGCCAATAGATCAGATCTAAGCTCTGCAGTCATGCCACATCCAGCTGTGAATGGTGGTGGACAATTAAACAACTAGCTGGAGGGGGTGGCTCCACAGATATCCCCATCTCAATGATGGGGGAGCCCAGCACATCAGTACAAAAGATGAGGCTGAAGCATTTGCAATAATCTTCAGCCAGACGTGCTGAGTTGATGATCCATCTCGGCCTCCTCCTGAAGTCCCCAGTATCACAGATGCCAGACTCCAGCCAATTCGATTCACTCTGCATGATATCAAGAAACGACTGAAGACACTAGATACTGCAAATGCTATGGGCCCTGACAATATTCTGGCATTAGCACTGAATTCCTGTGCTCCAGAACTTGCCGTGCCCCTAGCCAAGCTGTTCCATTACAGCTACAACACTGGCATCTACCCGGCAATGTGGAAAATTGCCCAGGTATGTCCTGTGCACAAAAAGCAGGACAAGTCCAACCCAGCCAATTACCGCCCCATTAGTCTACTCTCAATCATCAATAAAGTGATGGAAGGTGTCATTGACAATGCTATCAAGCGGCACTTGCTTAGCAATAACCTGCTCAGTGACACTCTGGGTTCCGCCAGAGCCACTCAACTTCTGACCTCATTACAGCCTTGGTTCAAACATGGACAAAAGAGCTGAACTCAAGAGGTGAGGTGAGAGTGACTGCCCTTGATATCAAGGCAGCATTTGACCGAGTATGGCATCAAGGAGCCCGAGCAAAACTGAAGTCAATGGGAATCGGGGGAAAACTCTCCACTGACTGGAGTCATACCTGGCACAAAGGAAGATGGTTGTGGTTGTTGGAGGTCAATCGTCTCAGTTCCAGTACATCACTTCAGGAGTTCCTCAGGGTAGTGTCCTCGGCCCAACCATACTCAGCTGCTTCATTAATGACCTTCCTTTAATCATAAGGTCAGAAGTGGGGATGTTCGCTGATGATTGTATAATGTTCAGCACCATTCGCGACTCCTCAGATACTGAAATAGTCCGTGTAGAAAAGCAGCAATACCTGGACAATATCCAGGCTTGGGCTGATAAGTGGCAAGTAGCATTCGTGCCATACAAGTGCCAGGCAATGACCATCTCCAACAAGAGAGAATCTTACCATCTTCATTCAATGGCATTACCATCACTGAATCACCCACTATCAACATCCCAAGGGCTACAATTGACCAGAAACTGAACTGAAGTAGCCATATAAATACTGTAGCTACAACAGCAGGTCAGAGGCTAGGAATCCTGCAGCGAGTAATTCACCTCCTGACTCCCCAAAGCCTGTCCACCTTCTACAAGGCACAGTCAGGAGTGTGATGGAATACTCTCCACTTGCCTGGATGGGTGCAGCTCCAACAACACTCAAGAAGCTCGACACCATCCAGGACAAAGCAGCCCGCTTGATTGGCACCCCATCCACAAACATTCACTCCCTCCGCCACTGACACACAGTGGCAGCAGTGTGTACCATCTACAAGATATACTGCAGCCAAGCACCAAGGCACCTTAGACAGCACCTTCCAAACCCGCGAGCTCTACCAACTAGAAGGACAAGGGCAGCAAATGAATGGGAACACCACTACCTGCAAAATCCCCTCCAAGTCACACACCATCCTGACTTGGAACTATATTGCCATTCCTTCACTGTCGCTGGGTCAAAATCCTGGAACTTCCTTCTTAACAGCACAGTGGGTGTCCCTACCTCACATGGACTGCAACGGTTCAAGAAGGCAGCTCACCACCACCTTCTCAAGGGCAATTAGGAATGGGCATTTAATGCTGGCCTAGCCAGCGATGCCCACATCCCATAAATGAATAAAATAAACTCCTCTGTCCTCTCTCCAGTGCAACTATTGGCCTTCCTGTTATGTGGTGACCAGAACTGTACACAATACCCCAACTGTGGCCGAACCAACGTTTTATACAGTTCCAGCATTACATCCCTGGTTTTGTATTGTATACCTCAGCCAATAAATGAAAGCATTCCAAATGCCTTCTTCACCACTCTATCTACCTCTCCTGCCACGTTCAGGGACCTGTGAGCATGCACTCCAAGGTCACTCACTTCTTGTACCCCTCTCAATATCCTCCCGTTTATTGTGTATTCCCTCACTTTATTTGCCCTCCCTAAGTGCATTACCTCACACTTCTCTGGACTGAATTCCATTTGACACTTTTCCACCCACTCAACCAAACCATTGATATCATTCTGGAGTCTACAACCATCCTCTTCACTATCAACTACATGACCAATTTTTGTATCATCAGCAAATTTCCTAATCATGCCTCCCACATTTAAGTCCAAATCATTAATATATACCACAAACACCAAGGGACCCAACACTGAGCCCTGTGGAACGCCACTAGAAACAGCTTTCGATTCACAAAAACATCCGTCGACTACTACCCATTGTTTCCTGTCACTGAGCCAATTTTGGATCCAACCTGCCACATTCCCTGTATCCCAAGGGCTTTTATTTTACTGACCAGTCTGCCATGTGGGACCTTGTCAAATGCCTTACTAAAATCCATGTAAACCACATCCACTGCACTATCCTCATCAATCCTCCTTGTTACTTCCTCAAAGAATTCAATTAAGTTAGTAAGACACGACCTTCCCTTAACAAATCCTTGCTGACTATCCCTGATCTGTCCGTGCCTTTCTAAGTGGCAGTTTATCTTGTCCCTCAGAATTGATTCTAATAATTTACCCACCACCAAGGTCAGACTGACCGGCCTATAAACATTTGGCCTCTCGCTCGCACCCTTTTTAAACAATGGTATAACGTTCACAGACCTCAATCATCTGGCACCTCACCCGTATCCAGTGAGGATTTGAAGATAGTCCTCAGCGCATCTGCTATTTCCTCCCGGACTTCCTTTAACAACCTGGGATGCAATCCATCCAGTCTTGGTGATTTATCCACTTTCAAGGATGTCAGACCCCCGGTACTTCCCCTCTCATTATGCTTATTGTATCTAATATTTCACAGTCCTCCTCTTTAACTCCGATGTCTGCATCATCCCTCTCTGTGAAGACAGAGATAAAAAGCTCATTAAGAACTTTGCCCACATCTTCTGCATCCACGCATCAGTTCCCTTGTACATCTCTGATAGGCCCTACCCTGTCCTTAGTTATCCTCTTGCTCTTAATGTACTGATAAATCATCTTTGGGTTTTCTTTGATTTTACCTGCCAATATTTTTTCATATCCTCTATTTGCTTTTCTAATTTCCTTTTTTACTTCACCCCGGCACTTTCTATACTCCTCTCAGCTTTCTAAAATATTAAGTTTTTTGTGATCATCATAACCTTTCTTTTTCTGCTTCAACATACCCTGTAAGCCTCTAGATAACCAGGGGGCTCTAGATTGGCCGTACCACCCTTTATCTTTGTGGGGACATGCCTACACTGTGCCTGTAGAATCTTGCTTTTGAATACCTCCCACTGGTTTGCCACTGATTTTCCTTCAATTAGCTGTATCCAGTCCAATTTCGCCAGATCGCCTCTCAGTTTCGTAAAATTTGCCTTTCCCCAATTTCAAACTCTAACTCCTGTCTTCACAGAATCACAGAATAATAGTGCAGAAGAGGCCCTTCGGCCCATCGAGTCTGCACCGATGCATTAAAGACACCCGACCTGTCTACCTAATCCCATTTGCCAGCACTTGGCCCACAGCCTTGAATGTTATGACGTGCCAAGTGCTCATCCAGGTACTTTTTAAAGGATGTGAGGCCACCCGCCTCTACCACCCTCCCAGGCAGTGCATTCCAGACCGTCACCACCCTCTGGGTAAAAAAGTTCTTCCTCAAATCCCCCTTAAACCTCCTGTCCCTCACCTTAAACTTGTGTCCCCTTGTAACTGACCCTTCAACTAGGGGGAACAGCTGCTCCCTATCCACCCTGTCCATGCCCCTCATAATCTTGTACACCTCGATCAGGTCACCCCTCAGTCTTCTGTGCTCCAGCGAAAACAACCCAAGCCTATCCAACCTCTCTTCATAGCTTAAATGTTCCATCCTAGGCACCATCCTGGTGAATCGCCTCTGCAGACCCTCCAGTGCAATCACATCCTTCCTATAATGTGGCGACCAGAATTGCACACAGTACTCCAGCTGTGGCCTTACCAAAGTTCTGTACAACTCCAACATGACCTCCCTGCTTTTGTAATCTATGCCTCGATTGATAAAGGCAAGTGTCCCATATCCCTTTTTCACCACCCTATTAACCTGCCCTTCTGCCTTCAGAGATCTACGGACAAACACGCCAAGGTCCCTTTGTTCCTCGGAACTTCCCAGTGTCAGGCCATTCATTGAATACTTCCGTGTCACATTACTCCTTCCAAAGTGTATCACCTCACACTTTTCAGGGTTAAATTTCATCTGCCACTTTTCTGCCCATTTGACCATCCCGTCTATATCTTCCTGTAACCCAAGACACTCAACCTCACTGTTAACCACACGGCCAATCTTTGTGTCATCCGCGAACTTACTGATCCTATTCACCACCCCCCCCCCCCACCCCCACACAGTCATCTATGTCATTTATATAAATGACAAACAATAGGGGACCCAACACAGATCCCTGTGGTACGCCTTATCTTTGTCCTTTTCCGTGATCATGCTGAAACTAACTGTATTATGATTGCTATCACCAAAATGGTCACCCACTGCTACTTCATGTACTTGCCCAGCTTCATTACCAAAGACTAAATCTAGAATTGTGCCCCCTCTCGTTGGGCTTGTTACGTGTTGGCAAAAAAAGTCGACCCTACAAAGTTGTCCTCACTAACATCTATGGACATGCCAAAATTGGAAGAGCTGTCCCACAGATTAGTCAAGCAACAGCCTGGCATTGTCATCCTCACAGAATCATACCTTTCCGCCAATGTCCCAGACTCCTCATCATCATCCTGGGGTATGTCCTGTCCCACTGGTTAAACAGACTCACCAGAGGTGGCAGCACAGTGGCATACCGTCAGGAGGGAACGGCCCTGGGAGTCCTCAACATTGACTCTGGACCCCATGATTTCTCATGGCATCAGATCAAACATGGGCAAGGAAACCTCCTCCTGCTGATTACCATCTACCACCCTCCCTCAGCTGATGAATCAGTGCGCCTCCATGTTGAAAACCACTTGGAAGAAGCACTGAGAGTAGCAAGGGCACAGACTGTACTCTGAATGAGGGATTTCAATGCCCATTACTAAAAGTGGCTCAGTAGCACCACTACTGACCAAACTGGCTGAGTCCTGAAGGAGGTAGATACCAGACTGGGCTTGCAGCAGGTGATGAGAGAACAGGAGGGAAGAACTTACTTGGCCTTGCCCTTTTTCTTTATACTGAGAACATCCTCCATTGTGTTGTGTGGCACTACCACCGTGCTAAATGGGATAGATTCAGACCAGATCTGGCAACTCGAAACTGGGCAGCCATGAAACGCTGTGGGCCATCAGCAGCAGCAGCAGAATTGTATTCAGCCACAATCTGTAACCTCATGGCCTGGCATTATCAAGAAAGGGGACCAATCCTGGCTTAATGAGGAGTGTAGAAGAATACACATGAATGTTAAAGAGTGGAAGCAGCATGTGATAAACAGAGCCAAGCAATCCCACAAGCAATAGATCAGATCAAAACTCTGCAGTCCTCCCACGTCCAGTCATGAATGGTGATGGAGAATTGAACAACTGAAGAAGGGTCCATGAACATCCCCATCTTCAATGATGGGGGAGCCATGCCCGTCAGTGCAAAAGACAAGGCTGAAGCATTTACTATCGTCTTCCACCAGAAGCACCAAGTAGATGATCCATCTCAGCCTCCTCCTGAGGTCTGGTCTTCAGCCAATTCAAATCACTCCATGTGATATCAAGAAATGGCTGAACACACTGGGCTATGGGGCCCAAAAATATTTCGACTGTCGTGCTGAAGAATTGTGCTCCAGAACTAGTCACGTTCCGAGCCAAGCTGTTCCAGTACAGCTGCAACAGTGGCATCGACCTGACAAAGTGAAAAATTGCCCAGGTACGTCCTGTCCGCAAAAAGCAGGACAAATCCCCAATTCGGCCAATTAGCAACCCAATCATCAGTAAAGTAATCGAAGATGTCACTGACAGTACTATCAAGTGGCATTTACTTACCAATAGTTTGCTCACCAATACTTTTGGGATTGGGCCAGGACCACTCAGTTCCAGACCTCATTACAGCCTTGGTCCAAGCAGGGACAAAAGAGCTGAATTCCAGAGCTGAGGTAAGGATATCAAGACAGCATTTGACTGAGTGTAGCATCAAGGAGCCCTAGTAAAATTGAAGCCAATGGGAATAGCGGGAAGTGTCATGCCTAGCACAAAGGAAGATGTTTGTGATTGTTGGTGGACAATCTTCTCAGCCCCAGGATGTTGCTGCACGAGTCCCTCAGGGCAGTTTACTTAGGCCTAACCATCTTCAGTTGCTCCATCGTAAGGTCAAAAGTGTGGATTTTCACAGATTGCATCGTGTTCAAATAGTGAAATAGTCCATGTCTGCATGCACAACACTCAGGCTTCTCCTGATAAGTGTTAAGTAACATTTGCACCACAGAAGTACCAGGCAATGACCATCTCCAATGAAAGAGAGAGTCTAACCACCTCTCCTCGGCATTCAACGGCATTGCCATCATCAAAACCCACACCATTAACATCCTGTGGTCACTATTGACCAGAAACTTAACTGGACCAGCCATATAAATACAACAGCAGGTCAGAGCTGGGAATTCTGTGGAGAGTAACTCACCTCCTGACTCCCCAAAGCCTGCCCACCATCTACAAGGGCCAATTCAGGAGTGTGATGGAATACTGTCCACTTTCTTGGATGAGTGCAGCTCCAACAACACTCAAGAAGCTTGACACCATCCAAGACACAGCATCCCACTTGATCTGCACGCCATCCATCACCATAAACTTTAATTCTCTCCATCAACAGTGTACCATGACTGCAGAGTGTACTATATACTAGATGTACTGTAGCAACTCACCAAGGCTTCTTCAACATCTTCAACAGCACCCCCAAACCTGCAGTCTCTACCACTTAGAAGGCAAGGGCAGCAGGCACATGAACACTATGACCTGCAAGTTCCCTCCAAGTTACACCAACCTGATTTGGAAATATGTCGCCGTTCCTGGGCCAAAATCCTGGAACTCCCAAAATAACAGCAACATTGGAATACCTTCACCACACGAACAACAGCAGTTCAAGAAGATGGTTCAGCACCACCTTCTCTAGGGCAATATGGCATGGGTAATAAATGCTGTTCTTGCCAGCAACGTTCACATCCCATGAGTGAATAGAAAAAAAATCACCCTTTGAAACCTATCTCCTTGACCAAGCTTTTTGTCACTTGCCCTAATATGTGGCTCACTAAATTTTTTTTTTAGATTAGAGATACAGCACTGAAACAGGCCCTTCGGCCCACCGAGTCTGTGCCGAACATCAACCACCCATTAATACTAATCCTACACTAATCCCATATTCCTACCAAACATCCCCACCTGTCCCTATATTTCCCTACCACCTACCTATACTAGTGACAATTTATAATGGCCAATTTACCTATCAACCTGCAAGTCTTTTGGCTTGTGGGAGGAAACCGAAGCACCCGGAGAAAACCCACGCAGACACAGGGAGAACTTGCAAACTCCACACAGGCAGTACCCGGAATCGAACCCGGGTCCCTGGAGCTGTGAGGCTGCGGTGCTAACCACTGCGCCACTGTGCCGCCCTCAAATGTGGTCAAATTTTGTGGTCAAATTTTGTTTCAATTATATTCCTGTGATGTGCCTTGTTCCGTTTTTACTATCTTAAAGGAGCTACATTAGTGCTAGCTGCTGGATGTATGCTGGTGACACCCATTTCTCTCTCTCTACACCACTTTCCTCAACCCTACAACCACCTCTGTGCTGTCAGACATCAAATCATCAAATTGGAAGGGTAGCATGTCCATAAAGGATTCTGCTTGATTTTCATCCATTTAAATTAATGAATGGAAAATCAAGCGGTCTCCTTAAGAGAATATGAACCTAACTACTAGATTTTCCTCAATTTACCATCACCAGAAGATCTCTGATGCCCCAAGGCAGAATAAGAAAATATGTCCCATGTCTTTCTCTGGAATCCCTATTGCATTTCTTCACTAACCTTAGTGTTATTATGGGGGAATCATCACTTTTTAGTGTGAGGAAAGAATTCAATGATGTTGTACACAATCAATGTGATTTTATTTCTGCCCAAGTTTCTTCTTGCTCTACTTGTGTTACATTTCGAAACTTGGAAGCATTGTGAACTGTGAGGAGGATTGTGCAGAACTTCGAAAAGAAATAGTCAGACCGGTGGAATAAGCAGACAAGTGACAGATGAAATTTAATGCAGAGAAGTATGAAGTGATTCATTTTAGTAGGAAGAATGCAGAGAGATAATATAAAATAAAGGGTACAATTCTAAGGGCGTGCAGGAACAGAGAGATCTGGAAGTATATGTACATAAATCATTGAGGTGGCAGAGCAGTTTGAGAGCATGGTTAATAAAGCATACAGCATCCTAGGCTTTATCAATAGGGGCATAGAGTACAAAAGCAAGAAAGGTATGTTAAACTTGTATAAAACACTGTTTTGGCCTCAACTGGAGTATTGTGTCCAGTTCTGGGCGCCACACTTTAGGAAAGATGTGATGGCATTATAGAAAGTGCAGAAAAGATTCACGAGAATGGTTCCAGGGATGAGGAACTTCAGTTAAACAGATAGTTTGGAGAAGTTGGGACTGTTTTCCTTGGAGAAGAGAAGGTTGAGAGGAGATTTGCTAGAAGTATTTGATATCATGAAGGGTCTGGACAGGGAAAAACTATTCCCATTGGCAGAAGGATTGAGCACAAGAGGGCACAGATATAAGGTAATTGGCAAAAGAAGCAATGGCGACATGAAGAAAAACTTTTTTCACCCAGCGAGTGGTTAGGATCTGGAATGCACTGTCAGAGAGTGTAGTGGAGGCAGGTTCAATCGAGGCATTCAAAAGGGAATTGGATTGTTATCTGAAAAGGAAGAATGTGCAGGGCTACATGGAGAAGGCGGGGGTGTGGCACTAGGTAAATTGCTCTTTCGGAGAGCCAGCACAGACACAACCGGTCGAATGGCCTCCTTCTGTGCTGTAGCAATTCTATACTTCTGTGATTTCCATGGACACTGATCAGCCTCTCGTTCATTGACCAAGTGGTGGTTGTTTATGTGTGAACCCTGACAGCCAGTATCCACGAATGGTTCAGCACCAGGGGGCATCAGAGCTATAGACATCACACATGCTTCCAGTAGGGGTCTCTGGAAAACAATCAGGAGAAGGAATCCTCATAAATTTCCCCCTTACTGATCCAGAGGTACCTGAAGTGCTCCTACTGCTGCTAACACATAAGAACATAGAACATTAGAAATAAGACACAGCAAAGGCTGAGGACTGAAGCTGTGATCTTCTTGAGCTATATGGCTCAGCTACTCACACTTATATTTGCTTAGACATCGAGGCAACTTGTGATAATATTTCTGCACTGTTACTGTATACTTACAATATAAATTACAACCTTGTGTTATGTGTTCGGAAATGCAGGGAAGATATTCAGCTTTACAGTGGCAACAAAATTCATTGAAAAGAAAACCAATATTTTTTTTTGATTCATGATATTATCTACTTAGAGGCATAAGGGCTTCATTTACACCAAATCTTTTAATTAATAAGTTATTTTGTTGTGGGAAAATTTACCTCAAATGACTATATGTGGAAGTGTTATTGTTTCCACTTATTCATCACTGACACCACTTTTGGTATAACTACTATCAAACCATTTTTTTTGTGAAATTATAATGTGAGTTACTGTAATAACAATGTTTGGAAAGTCTTTTGTTTTACTTGGAGATCAGGAAGATGCAGAAATGCTATATGCAAATAGCCAATATTAAATTTCAGCACCATTGATGGCACGAGTTATTAGGAGGAAGACCTGTTTTCCGCACCCTATCTTCCATTTTCTGAATTTTTGGAAGCTTGTTTAGAAAACCTGTGGAGACATATATCGCCCCACAATTATAATTCTACTCCATTGGCATATTTCTTGCACTGGCTGGAATGCAAAAAACAGAAAATATTGAATGTGCACAGCATCTAAAAAGACAAAAGGCAGTTTATCAGTTTAGGTGTCATGTTTTCATCAGAATTGACTCTAATGAAAGGTCTGTTCTTAAAACATTTTTATTTCAGATTTCTAGCATTTGCAGTTTTTTTGTTAGCTTTTTTGAGTCATTGCCTGAAACCACCACCCCCAAATTCATACCGATACCTTCGATCAGTCCAAATGCCTATATTAACCATAGGGGCCCTAAATTTGCTTGGAGCCTTTGGAGAGATTAGATTGCTGGCAGGGCAGGACTTTAGCCCACTGCTGACATGTATTGATCTAGAAAAACTGTTGACTAAAACATAGCACCATAACTTGGTTTGTGCTCTTTGTGCGTCAGACATGTGTAGATTTTTATTTCCTGAGAAATGTGTGTTTTCTAATAATCTATCAGATTTTTATTTTTCAGGAGCCAATCAAAACATCTATTTCAGTGACTCCAAATACACCACTTCCAAACTTTCAGTCACTCTGCTTCTCTCTCCACAGATGCTGCCAGACCTGCTGAGTAATTCCAGCACTTACTGTTTTATTTCAGATTTGTAGCATCTGCAGTAATTTGCTTTTTTCCTACCAATGTTTGCTGCCCCTTGCTGTTTCTTAGCTCCACCAAAACAGATTCCACATTTTGTTCTTCCAATCTGAAATCCTCCCTTACTATGGACTGATCCCATCCCATCCCATCCCATCCCTCATTTTGGGTGTAACACCACCTCCTTTTCCTTTTTGCCTTTTCCTCTTAAATGTCGAATATCCTTGAATATTCAGTTCCCAGTCTTGGTCACCCTGTAGCTACGTTTCTGTAATGGCAATTAGATCATACCCATGTATCTCTATTTGTGCCTTTACATCATCTACCTTGTTGCGAATGCTACATGCATTCAGGTAGCGTGCCCTTAACCTTGTCTTCTTGACATTATTCTGCATTCTAAGCCCAGTTGATACTTGCCTTTGTTTTGCCTGCCTTCTAATTTCCCATCCTACTTTTCTACTTCCTGTTACCAGCTGTACTTCCTTCCAATTTGAGCTACCCCTCAGGTTCCCATCTCCTTGACAAGCTAGTTTAAACCCTCCCCAACAGCACTAGCAAATCTCCCTGTGAGAATATTAGTCCCGGTCCCGTTAAGGTGTAGCCCGTCCATCTTGTACAGGTCCCACTTGCCCCAGGCCAGTCCCAATGTGTCAGAAATCTGATGTCCTCCTTCCTACATCAATTCTCCAGCCATGTGTTCAATCAATCAATCCTCCGGTTCCTATGCTCACTAGCACATTGTACTGGGAGTAATCCTGAGATTACTGCTCTTGCGGTCCTGCTTTTTAATTTCATTCCTAACTCCCTAAAATCTGCTTTCAGAACCTTGCCCCTCTTCCTGCCAATGTCATTGGTGCAATGTGGACCTTAACCTCTGGCTGCTCACCCTCCCCCAGAAGGATGTTCTGCAACTGTTCTGTGACATCCTTGACTCTGGCACCAGGGAGACAACACACCATCCTGGAATCATGTTTAAAAAAGATCAGTCATTGAGTATGTTTAAAGCAGAGATTGACAGATTTCTAAATACCAATGACATAAAGGGATATGGGGATAGTGTGGGAGAAAGGCATTGAAGTGGAAGATCAGCCATGATCGTATTGAATGTCAGGGCAGGCTCGATGGGCTGAATGGCCTGCTCTTGCTCCTATGTTCCTATGTTTACTGCTGCACAAATGCATGTTTGATCTCCTGACTATCAAATCCCCTATCACAACTGCTCTTCCACTCTTCTTCTTCCCCTCCTATGCAGCTGAGCCACCCGTGGTGCCACGGACTTTGCTCTGGCTGCACTCCCCTGGGGAACCATCGTCCTCACCAGTATCCAAAATGGAAAACTGATTAGCAAGCAAAATAAACTCAGGGGACTCCTGCATTGCCTGCTCTGTTATCTTAGACTGCCTGGCAGTCACCCATTCCCTCTCTGCCTGCATGCTCCTAACCTGCGGTGTGATCACCTCCCTAAATGTGCTATCCACGTAGTCCTCCGCCTCACGGATGCACAACAGTGACTCCAGCCGCCGCTCAAGTTCCGAAACTCGGAGCTCAAGCTTCTGCAGCTGGTGACACTTCCTGTAGATGTGTTTGTCTACAACGCATGGTGCATCCATGACTTCCCACACACCACAGGATGTGCATTCCACTTGGCCGAGCTGACCTGCCATACTGTAACTTTAAAAACTATTTATTACAATTAGAATAAGTAGAATAGCTTACCAGTTATTCACCAATCAGCTTCTTCCCCTGTACCAAAGCTACTGGAGGCTGAAAAAATGTAGCTTATGTGATGAATCAGTGAGTATGACTATGTCAGGTTGTTGCTTGACTAATCTGTAGGACTGCTCTCCCAATTTTGGCACAAGTCCCCAGATTTTATTGTATCACAGGATCACAGCATCACAGAATTGTTTCAGCACAGAATGAGGCCATTCAGCCCATCATGTCTGCACCGGCTCTCCAAGTGAGCAATTCACTGAGTGCCACAATTGCACAATGTTCAGCACCATTTGCAACTCCTCAGATACTGAAGCAGCCCGTGTCCAGGTGCAGCAAGACCTGGACAATATCCATGCTTGGGCTGACAAGTGGCAAGTAAGATTTGCAAGTGTTAGGAAATGACCATCTCAAACAATAGAGAATCTAACCATCTCCCCTTGACGTTCAATAGCATTACCATCGCTGAATTCCCCACTATCAACATCCTGGGGGTTACCATTGACCAGAAACTGAACTGGACCACCCACATAAATGCTGTAGTTACAAGAGCAGGTCAGAGACTGGGAATTCTGCAGCGAGTAACTCACCTCCTCTCACCCCTGTGCCTGTCCACCATCTACAAGCCACAAGTCAGGAGTGTAATGGAATACTGTCCACTTGCCTGGATGGGTGCAGCTCCAACAACCCTCAAGAAGCTCGACACCATCCAGGACAAAGCAGCCCCTTGATTGGCACCTCATTCACCACCTTAAACATTCACTCCCTTCACCACCGACATACAGTGGCAGCAGGGTGTACCATCTACAGCGATTCACCAGGCCTCCTTCAACAGCACCTTCCAAATTTGCAACCTCTACCACCTAGAGAGACAAGTGCAGCCAATACATGGGAACACCACCATCTGCACTCCAGAGGTGAGGTGAGAGTGACTGCCCTTGACATCAAGGCAGCATTTGACCACGTGTGGCATCAAGGAGTCCTAGCAAAATTGAAGTCAATGGAAATCGGCAGGAAAACTCTCCACTGTTTGGCGTTATACCTCACATCAAGGAAAATGGTTGTGGTTTTTGAAGGCCAATCATCTCAGCCCCTGCAAGATATCGCTGCAGGAGTTCCCCAGGGTCATGTCCTAGGCCCAACCATCTTTAGCTGCTTCATCAATGATCTTCCCTCCAACATAAGATCAGAAAAGGGGATGTTTGCTGATGATTGCAGTGTTCAGTGCCATTTGCAACTCCTCAGATACTTAAGTATTTGACCACATGCAGCAAGACCTGGATAACATTCAAGCTTGGATAAGTGGCAAGTAACATTGTGGCACACAAGTGCCAGGTAATGGCCATCTCCAACAAGAGTGAATGTAACCAACTCCCCTTGACATTCAATGGCATTACCATCACTGAATCACCCACTATCAACATCCTAGGGGCTACCATTGACCATAAACTGAACTGGAGCAGCCATATAGCCTGTCCACCATCTACATGGCACCAGTCAGGAGTGTAATGGGATACTGTCCACTTGCCTGGATGATGGCAGTTCCAACAACACTCAAGAAGCTCGACACCATCCAGGACAAAGCAGTCCACTTGTTTAGTACCCCATCCATCACCTTAAACATTCACTCCCTCCACCACCAGTGGCAGCAGTGTGTACCATCTACATGCTGTACAGCAGCAACTCGCCGACTCCTTCAAAAGCCCCTTTTTTAATTTGTTCATGTGCTGTAAGCTTCATTGGCAAGGCCAGCATTTAATTGCCCTTGAGAAGTTGGTGGTGGACCTTTCAAACCATGACCTCTACTACCTAGAAGAACATGGACATAGATGCATGGAAGTTTCCTTAAGGCCACACACCATCCTAACTTGGAACTATATTGCCATTCCTTCACCGTCACGAGGTCAAAATTTTGGAACTCCTTCTCTAACAGCACAGTACGTATACCTACACCATGTGGACTTCAGCAGTACAAGAAAGCTGCTCACCACCACCTTCTCAAGAAAGGCAATTAGGGGTGGGCAATAAATGCTGGCCGAGACAGCGACACTCACATCACAAGAATGAATTAAAAAAGCATCTTTCCTACGGAATGATAATAGTACCCCAGATGGAGTCTAACCACTGTTTTGTACAGCAACAGTGTGCATTGCTCTGTTATTGGATATAAAGAAATCATAAACCCACTCTTTATAAATATGTTAGCAATTTTGCAAAAACGGAAACACATACCCGTTATTTTGGTTCCTGCTCCCACAGAAATTGTTTCATATTTATCTACAATTTCCTGACTGAAAAAGGTAGCAGTAACAAGTATGCTGTGAAAGTCATATTGGAAGTCATAAATGCCTTTGCAGGATTATAAATCTTGAAAACTAATTCCACAGTAGGTAACCATATGTTAAATATAAAATGCCTTGATTAAAATTAATTTTGCCAAACAATTTAAGGAAGCAGTAAAACAAATCTCAAAAGAAACATTTTCTGCTACAGGAAAATGTACTTCATCACCCCTATTTATAAGCAAATGAATTAATCCAACAAATACTGAATGTTCTTATAGCTTTTAAAATATGTATATTGTCTGTCATATCACATCCGTAAAAGCAATTCACTGTACATTATTGAGTTACTCCCTCTGCATCTTGAATTACAGTACAAATGAAAATTATGTGAAATAGGAAGTACTTTTTTTTTAAAAAGGGATTTGGCACAGATAGCAGGCTCAATTTTAGTTCTCTCTCCACAGATGCTGCCAGACTTGCTGAGTATTTCCAGGACTTTTTTGGTTTTATTTCAATTATAGTTCTATTTCTTAACTTCAGGTAAAAGTAATAATTGGGGAAGAGTTTCTATGTGCTATCCACTTAAAAGAATGGGTTTACATTTAAATTGCACATAGAGGAAATCTTAGCATCAGAGAATTATAGAAAGTTTACAGCACAGAAAGAGGCCACTTGGCCGAGCGTGTCTGCGTCAGCTGACAAACGAGCCAACTAGCCTAATCCCACCTTCCAGCATTTAGTCCATAGCCCTGCAGGTTACAACACTTGAGGTGCATATCCAGACACCTTTTAAATGAGTTGAGGGTTTCTGCCTCTACCACCCCGTCAGGCAGTGAGTTCCAAACCCCCACCACTCTCTGGGTGAAAAATATTTTCCTCATCTCCTCTCTACTCTTCCTACTAATCACTTTAAATCTACGCCCCCTTGTTACTGACCTCTCTGCGAAGGCCTTCCACTATCCAGGCCTCTCACAATTTTGTACATTTCAGTCAAATCACCCCTCAGCCTTCTCTGTTCCTAGGAGAACAGCCCCAGCCTATCTAATCTTTCCTCATAGCTGCATTTTTCCAGTCCCAGCAACGTCCTCTTCTGTACCCTCTCTAGTGCAATTATATCCTTTCTGTAATGAGGTGACCAGAACTGCACACAGTACTCAAGTTGTGGCCTAACCAATGAGTTATACAGCTCCAGCATAACCTCCCTACTCTTATATTCTATACCTCAGCTAATAAAGGAAAGGATTCCATATGTCTTCTTTAACCACCTTATCGACCTGTTCTGCTACCTTCAGGGATCTGTGAACATTCACTTCAAGTTCCCTCACTTCCTCTACACCTATCAGTATTGTCCCATTAATCGCATATTCCTTTGCCTTGTTTGACCTCCCAAAATGCATCACCTCACATTTCTCCAGGTTGAATTCCATTTGCCACTTTTCTGCCCACCTGACCAGTCCATTGATATCTTCCTGCAGCCGACAGCTATCTTCCTCGCTATCAACCACATGGCCAATTTTTGTGTCGTCTGTAAACTTCTTGATCATGCCCCCTATATTTACTTCCAAATCATTAATATATACCTCAAAAAGCAGGGGACCTAGTACTGAGCCCTGCAGAACGCCACTGGAAACAGCCTTCCAGTTGCAAAAACATCCATTGTTTCCTGACACCGAGCCAATTTTTTCCTGGATCCCATGGGCTTTTATTTTTTTAACCAGTCTGCCTTGTCAAAAGCCTTGCTAAAATCCATGTGGACCACATCAACTGCACTACCCTCATCAATCTTCCTTGTTCCTTGTTCAAAAAATTCATTCAAGTTAGTCAGGCATGATCTTCCCTTAACAAATCCATGCTGACTATCCTTGATTAATCTGTGCCCTTCTAAGTGACAGTCCCTTCCTAACAGCACTGTGGTTGTACCTATACCCCAAGGACTGCAGTGGTTCAAGAAGGCAGCTCACCATCACCTTCTCAAGGGCAAATAGGGATGGGCAATAAATGCTGGCCTAGCCAGCGATGCCCACATCCCATGAATAAATTTTTAAAAAGTGCATCCTGAACTCTTAGAATTGATTCCAATAATTTGTCCACTACTGAGGTTAGACTGACTGGTCTGTAATTATTCGGTCTATCCCTCGCTGCCTTTTTAAACAAAGGTACAACGTTAGCAGTCCTCCAATCCTCTGGTACCACACCTGTATTCACTGAGGACTGGCAAATGATGGACAGACCTTCCACTATTTCCTGTCTGGCTTCTTTTAACAGTCTGGGGTATATTTCATCTGGACCTGGTGATTTATCCACTTTCAAGGATGCTAATCCCATTAATACTTTCTCCCTCCCTATGTTTATCACATCCACTACTTCACACCCCTCTTCCTTGACTACAATATCTGCATCACCCCACTCTTTTATGAAGACAGATGCAAAGTATTCAACTAGAACCATACCAACATCTTCTGCCCTAACACCTAGGTTACCTTTTTGGTCTTTTATGGGCCCTACTCTTCTTCCTTAGTTATCCTCTTACACTTAATGTATTGATAAAACATCTTTGGGTTCACCTTGATTTTGTTTGCCAATATTGTTTCATGCCCTCTGTTAGCTTTCCTAATTTCCTTTTTGATTTCACCCCTCCACTTTCTATACTCCTCTCGGCTTTCTGTAGTATTGAGTTCTCGGTGTCAGACATAAGCTTTCCTTTTCTGCCTTATCTTAAACTCCTTGACATCCATGGGGCTCTAAATTTGGCCATCCCACCCTTTTTCTTTGTGGGAACATGCTTACTCTGAACCCCTTGAATCTCTCCTTTGAATGCCTCCCACTGCTCTGACGCTGATTTACCTTCAAGTAGCTGTTTCCGGTCCACTTTCGCTAAATCACTCAACTTCATAAAATTGACCTTGCCCGAATTAAGAACTCTAACTCCTGTTCTATCTCTGTCCTTTTCCATAATTATGTTAAAATTGACTGAATTATAATCACTACCATCAAAATGCTTTCCTCCTGCCACTCCTTCTACCTGCCCAGCTTTATTTCATAAAACTAAGTCCAAAACTGCACCCTCTCTTGTTTGACTTGCTGCATATTGGGCAAAAAAGTTCTCCTGAATGCACCTCAAGAATTCTGCTCCCTTAATTCCTTTTATTTCTTCATCTGAACTGAGAAATGCACAAGCTATATGAAAATGATAGGGCCAATAATCCACAGACCTTCCTATATAAAGAAGAGGCAAGTTTAAAAAAAAGATTTAATAAATGTGTCTGATGGGTATTATCTATATTTGAGGGAAGGGCAGCTGAGTGTACAACATTCCCATTGTCACCATCTAACTTGGTGCTGAAATTTGCAAGTCAGTAATGTACTTGTATGTACGGTAATGGGTATCTTCCTGTGGTAGACAAATTAAGGATCTTCCTCGTTATCCTGTGATCTTTGATGGAGTCGGGTGGTGGAGGTCCTGGGCAGGTGCAGCCCATCACTTACACCGAGGTGCAATTCCAGCAGACTTTTATTCCCAATATATTCTGTATTTGGGAATGAGACCTCCTGCAAAGCACAGGCTAGCTCAGATTTTGCTGCTAGTAACAAAATGCTGTATCTTCCCAATATGAGCTCTTCCATGTCCCTTGGCATAAACTCCTCATTAGCTCGCCTTATCTTAATTGCAGCAATATTGTTGCAGGAGAAAATAGTACACAATACCTCCAACAGGCAGGCCATTGAGGGATAAGGGCAATGGAATTCAAGGGGGGGCACCTAGCTCTAGCCAGGGTGATGGAGATGTTGGAGGCATATCGTCAGTGTCAAATTAGTGACTGAACACCAACATCCCTGTGAAGCACCATACAGCCACAAACTTCTACCTTCTTCTCCGTCCCCTTATTACCAAAGGTGTAAGGCTCATCCAGCTTAACTCTTACCTTCCTTTTCTGCAGATCCATCATAGAACATGGAGGTACAGGAGGAGGATAATGATGAGAAAGAGGAAGAACAAGGACACAGCTACCTTCTTGTAAACTATGTTGATGAAGATAGAGATGAAGGAGACGAAGTCAGATTCATAAGTTCTTGCAGAGACCACCTGCCCACGTTCCTCTTCCCCAACCCCTTCCAGCTCATCCCCTGCGTCACTTGTTTCTTTAATCTCAGCTCAGATACTTTCACTTGGGGACAATTAGTGTTAGCACGGACATGGAATCAGGCAATTCACAGAGCATGAGGGAGCCTGAGGACTGGGAAAGGGTTGAGGAGGTGCCACCTATCCAGTAAAGGCTAAGAAGGCTACCTTAGGACATGGAACCTAGAACTCATGGGTACTCACCTGAATAGAAAGATGATCAAACAACATTATGCCAATGTGCAGACTCTAAGGTCAGTCTTCAAGGGTGAGCAGCAACCAACAGGTGGGACTTTTGAGTTTACAGCTGTCATTAGTGAAAACAATAGGGAAGCTTTTTCTTCATTGCGTGCACAAATGAAGTGTGTGACAGCTTTAATGATATCTTCAACAGACCCACACCTCAGAAGTGGCCAGGGAAGTCAGTGTCTCTATTGTAGCTCTGGTGGCAACAGGGAGAGAATAGACAGCCCTCTGCTTACCAACTTCTAAACCACAGTGACTCTGGTGTAGTCCCTCGGGACTTTCAAAATCTGATAGCTACCATTAACCCAGCCACCCCACTGACCAGTGGGAACACAGATCCAGGGCCCACTGGCATGTTGATGGCTGGAGTTCTCCTGCCTGATACTACCATCTCTCAGCACAGCAGGATATAGCAGGCCTCTGACCTTCATCCCCACAGCACCATACCAGTGGAATGTGGGAGATGATGCTAGGCTACAGAAGAACAAGCTCTAGCAATTCAGATAGCATTGGTTTCCTGCCAGGCACCAGCTGCCAGGAGAAGAGGGTCACCTCTTCCCGTGGAACCCAACGCCAGAATTCCCGGTTCCGATTCTCCTGGGGGCGAGATAAGCTGACAACGACCTTCCCATCCAGAGACTATTTGAGGCCCTTAAGTGGCCTATTGACAGCCAATTGGGGGCCTCTTCCCACCGCTGCTGGGAGACTCCACCATGCGGGGAGGATGCCTTGTAAAATGAGGCGCCCTCCCTGTGGGCTTGGATGGGCTGGTCCCTAGTCCCTCCTCATGGGCAATTTGTGGCCCACGGAGGACCCCCCCCCCTGCCAAGAACAACTGTAGCCCCGAGACCTCCCTCCCCCCTGGACCGAAGGTCCAACACCCACCCCTCGCCAGGGCCTTCTGGACTGGCCCCGACGACTCTGCCTCACCTACCTCTTCTCCGGGATTCCACCACTGGGCCTGGGTCTGGGTCTGAGGCCTCTGCAGTACCGGCAGTGGCCACCACTCCCGGTGGTGCTGCCTACACTGCTGAGCTGCTGGTCCTACGATTGGCTGGCAGCTCTTGGGAGTGGGATCCCCGTCCCTATAAAGTCTTTGGAGGGACAGGGATTCTGCGTCCTTCAACTTTGACCCCAAAAGACCGGAGGATTGCTCTGGGGGTCTGAAAAAATGCAGAGGCAGGGTTACCCCAGCCTTTTCGGCCTGGCACCGGGAGTCCTGCCTCCTGCATGAGATCTGGCCCAACGTATCAGGTCTGGGACCTTTCATCAGATCTCATAAAGGTCCCAGACATGAACTGTTGGCTCTGTTTCTCTCTCCACAGATGCTGCCAGGACTGTGGAATATTTCCAGCATTTTCTGTTTTTATGTCAGGATAATTTTATCTGGGAAACACAAAATTACATTAATATAGCACAGTTTATGTAGAAAAGCATCCCTAGGTGCTACACAAAGACATTTTTTTAAAAGCATGCTGAACTGGAAAAGGAGATAATAGGAAAGGTTACCAAAAGCTTGCTGAATGAGATGGTTTTTAATAGGTGTCTTAAAGGAGGAGGGGAGGGGTGTGTTAAGGGACCGAATTCTAGAACATGGGACCAGGCAGCTGAAGGGGTGATTGGCAGTGTTGGGTTGAAGGGAGTGGGGGTGTGGGTGTGGGTTTGCACAAGAGGTGAGAGTCAGAGGAATGAAAAATTTGGGTGGGGAGGTTGTAGAACTCGAAGAGGTTACAGCAACACAAAACAGCAAAAACTTGACCAAAGAGGTAAGTTTTAAGGAGCGTCTTAAAGGAAGAAAGAGAGGTGGAGAGATCCAGGGAGGGAATTCCAGAGGTTAGAGCATAGACAGCTGAAGGCACGGCCTACAATTGTGGAGTTAGAGAAAGGGAAGAGTGAGGTGATGAAGAGATTTAAACATAAAGATGTACATTTAAATTTGAGATTTTGGAGACTAGGAGCCAATGTTTCTTAGCAAGGACTGGGGTAATAGGTGAGTGGAACTGGGTGGATATGGGCAGCAGAGTTTTGAATGAGTTGAAGTTTACATTGGATGGGATCAAGGCCGGCTCAGAGAGCATTAAAATAGTTAATTCTAGAGGTGAAATAGAACTGGATTTCAAGCATTTTGGCAGCAGATGGGCAGAGGTGATATTACAAGCATTGAAGTAGGTGGTCTTTGTGATTTAGATTTGGGGTCAGAAGCTCAGCTTGGGTTGAATAGTATGCTGAGGTTGCGAACAGTCTTGTTAAGCCTGAGACAATGCTGGGGAAGGGGATGAAATCAATGGCAAGGGTACAAGTTTATTATGGGAGCCAAAGACAAAGGAGGGAGTCAAGCAAAGTGGTGGGGAGTTACATCTGGGTGTCATTAGTGTACATAGGAACATAAGAAGATAGGAACAGGAGTAGGCTATTCAGCCCCTCGAGCCTGTCCCGCCATTCAATGAGATCATGGCTGATCCGCGGCCGAACTCCATATACCTGCCTTTGGCCCATATCCCTTTAATATCTTTGCTTAACAAAAATCTATTATCTCAGATTTAAAATTAACAACTGTTCTAGCTTCAACTGCTGTTTGCAGGAGAGAGTTCCAAACCTCTACCACTCTTTACGTGAAGAAGTGTTTCCTAACATCTCTCCTGAATGGTCTGGTCCTAATTTTTAGACTATACCCCTTAGTTTTAGACTCTCCAACCAGTGGAAATAGTTTATCTTTATCTAGCCTGTCTTTTCCTGTTAATATCTTGAAGACTTCAATCAGATCACCCCTTAACCTTCGAAATTCTAGCAAAAACAGGCCTAATTTGTGTAATCTCTCCTCGTAGCTTAACCCCTGTAGTCCAGGTATCATTCTTTTAAACCTACGTTGCACTCCCTCCAAGGCCAATATATCCTTCCTAAGGTGTACATGCAGAAGCTGACCCCATATCTATGAATGATGTCACCAAGGGGCAAATGAGGGGGGACAGGATAGATCCTGGAATGTCGCCAAAGGTAATGATGTGGCCTAAGAGAAATAGACTTGCAGGGCTACGGGGATCTATCCAAGGAGTGGGACACAGAGCATAGCTCTGTGGAGAGCGGCATGATCTTGATGGGCTGAATGGCCACCTTCTTTGCTGTAAATGACTCTATGAGCTTTTTATAGAGCATGAACAGCCAACTATCTCTCATGATATTGACTTTCAGGTTGCCCTACAAGAGCCACTAGAATAGATAAAATAAAGCACCCAGGGAAAGCACAGTTAGCATAGGCTTGTGTTCACTTTGAACTTTATTGTAATAAAGTAAAATGCACAATGACATGTTTTGACATTCATGGGTGTTAGAGTCATAAATAAAGGATGCCCTTACTTATTTACTCAAGTGATGAATATTAGTACAGTCACAGCTGGTGCATTGTTATATTGTGGCATGGAAAATTGATTAAGGGAATGTTCCTTTATTTGAAAGCAAAGGGGAAGGAGATAATACTCTGGTATCAAAGGTTAATTGTGTTTCATAGAAGAGAAGTCTTCTGTGATGTCCTTTGCAGTCATCACTGAGGAGTCATCCTCATAAGATCATAAGAAGTAGGAGCAGGAGTAGGCCGTCCGGGCCCTCTAGCCTGCTCCGCCATTCAATAAGATCATGGCTGATCTTTTCGTGGACTCAGATCCACTTACCCGCGTTCTCACCGTATCCCTTAATTCCTTTATTATTCAAAAAGATATCTACCTTAGCTTTAAAAACGTTTACTGAAGAAGCGTCAACTACTTCACTGGGCAAGGAATTCCATAGATTAACAACCCTCTGGGTGAAGAAGTTCCTTCTTAATTCAGTCCTAAATCTGCTCCCTCTAATCTTGAGGCTATGCCCTCTTGTCCTAGCTTCACCTGCCAGTGGAAACATACTCTCCACTTGTATCTTATCTATTCCCTTCATGATTTTATATGTTTCTATAAGATCCCCCATCATTCTTCTGAATTCCAATGAATATAATCCAGTCTCTCCTCATAAGCCAACCCCCTCAACTCCGGAATCAACCTAGTGAACCTCCTCTGCACCCTCTCCAGTGCCAGTACATCCTTTCTCAAGTAAGGAGACCAAAACTGCACACAGTACTCCAGCATATCCTCTGAGAATATGATCCAACAAATCTAAGGATACCTCTCCAGCAATGTCAAAATCCAGGCTTTTTTGTATGGAGAAGTTCTGCAGGGCACATCGGATTACAACTATATGTAATATGTAATCTGCAGCATACTGCAGAGACCTTCCCGAATTGTCCATCCAACAAAAGCATTCCTTAAAGACCCTGATGGTCCTCTTGATGACCAATTTGGTAGAGACATGTTTCCCACTGCAACACTCCTCTGTGGCTGTTTGACAAGCACCCACTAGGAGCATTATGCACAAATCCTCTGTTGACAGGGGGACCAAATTTCAAAAGATGAAAACATTGTGACAACTACTAACATGTCTGGCATTGACATGTTTTTTTCATTCATTCATGGGATGTGGGCGTCGCTGGCTAGGCCAGCATTTATTACCCATCCCTAATTGTCCTTGAGAGGTGGTGGTGAGCTGCCTTCTTCAGTCGCTCAGTCCATACCCACAGTGCTGTTAGGAAGGGGGTTCCGGGGTTTTGACCCAGCGACAGTAAAGGAACAGCAATATAGTTCCAAGTCAGGATGGTGTGTGGCTTGGAGGGGCACTTGCAGGTGGTGGTGTTCCCATGCATCTACTGCCCTTGTCCTTCAAGGTGGTAGAGGTCATGGGTTTGGAAGGTATTGTTGAAGGAGCCTTGGTGCATTGCGGCAGTGCATCTTGAAGACGGTACACACTGCTGCCGGTGGTGGAGGGAGTGAATGTTTGTGGATAGGTGCCAATCAAGCGGGCTGCTTTGTCCTGGATGGCGTTGAGCTGCTTGAGTGTTGTTGGTGCTGCACCCATCCAGACAAGTGGAGAGTATTCCATCACATTCCTGATTTGTGCCTTGTAGATGGTAGATGGCTTTGGGGAGTCAGGAGGTGAGTTACTTGCCGTAGGATTCCTCACCTCTGACCTGCTCTTGTAGCCACGGTACTCCAGTTCAGTTTTTGGTCAATGGTAACCCCCAGAATGTTGATAGTGGGGGATTCAGCGATGGTAATGCCGTTGAATGTCAAGGGGAGACAGTTATATTCTCGTTTGTTGGAGTAGGATTCTTTGCATGCTGTCACACACAATCTGTACAATGAGGGAATGGAAACTATTCCTATTGAGATCATTAAGGTGGCTTTCTGTAGAAGTTCGTGAAATAATTTGCACCCTGGTCTTTGGTAAAACCAGCATACGACTGGATGGCCCTATCTTGCCTTGTTGTGATGTCAAAGTAGATGAATTTCCTAGCTCTCCTGGAAAGTGCATCAGCCACCTGATGAATGCATGCCTATATTCTGAAATTACAGAGATCTGCCATAGACAGGATGGGCCTAATGGCCTCCTTCTGTGCCATAAATCTTTCTATGTTTCTATCACTGTGGCTGTCTGAAATGAGTTTGTACCATAAAAGTTTAGTGTGATGGTTACTTTTCTCACCACAGAGAGTAGTGCTGACCAATGACCGTTGCTGCGTGTTCTCTTACAGTAAATAGCAGAATTGCCCGATTGTTTCTGGTGAAGTGCACTCCTCTTATATGCATCGTATCACTCAGGCCCTTATATGACCTGCAATGCCATAATATTCTATGGAGCGGAAAGCAATATCCGCTTTGGCGCATCATCCTTAACAGATACCTGACTTTCTTTTGCTCCATCCTGTACTGCAACTTCTCCCCCATAATAATGGATAATAGGGACCCATAGGGAATACCATATCTGCTTCTGAGAATCCCTTACTGCAGAAATCGTTACTGAAACTCTCCACAATTTTTAGGCACAGTAACAGCTCGCTTTTCTCCTGTCTCAGCTGATCTGGGTGACAGCTGTGCTTTATTATTCTCAGTCTAAGTGACCCTGAGTGTGTTATGAGCGTGAAAGCAGAACTTCTCAGAGCTGCAGTGGCACTAATCCTCATAAATGAGCTCATTTATGCAAGTGAGTAGCTGGAAGGGCCACAAAGGGCAAGGGGATCCAGGGAAATAGATTTTGGCGTGAAAATCTGGCAGAAATTTTCCTCCCCCATCGTGACTGCCACCAGGAAAGTGGGCATGTACAGCATTATCCTGCAGAAATGATTATAGTTGAGCTGGACTTTGATTGAGTGGCGAGCCTTGCTTTTCAAGCAGGAGAATGTAGGGCTACATGTGTGCAATCAATTACATCCTGACTTTGAGAAATCCTGCTATGTGGAAGAAACCTAAGGCCTGTTCCTGCCTTGGCTTTTGCCCAGGCTAAATATGATGTAATTTCTTGCTCTTGCAATCAGTGTGGACTGCAGACAGACTGAGATACTGATATGTCTTTGCTGGTAGACTGGAAAAGAACCAGAAATGAAGATGTTCAGGGCAAACAGCGAGGATGATACCAATTGACTGCAAAAGTACATAGATAGGGTGGTAGAATGGGTAAACAAGTGGCAGATAGAATTTAATACAGAAAAGTGTGAGGTGATGCATTTTGGCAGAAGGGATGGAGAGGAGCAATTTCGATGGCACAGTTCTAAAGAGTGTGCATGAACAGAAGAACCTGGGGGTTCATGTGTATAGATCTTTGAAGGCGGCAGGACATTTTGAGAGAGTAATAGCAAAGCATTTGGGTTATTGGGCTTCATAAATAGAGATACTGAGTACAAAAGGAGAGTTATTACTGAACCTTTATCAAGTTCCAGTTAGGCCACAACTAGAGTATGGGTCTAGTTCTAGTTCTGGTCACCACACTTCAGGAAAGATGTGAGGGTCCTTGAGACGATGCAGAGGAGATTTGCCAGAATTGTTCCAAGGATGAGGGATTTTAGCTACAAGGTTAGGCTGGGGTTGTTCTTCTTGGAGCAAAGGAGATTGACGAGAGATTTGACAGCTGTGTACAAGATTATGACAGGTTTAGATAAGAAAGGCTGTCCCCACTCGCTGATGGTACAAGGACTAGGGGACACAGATTTAGGGCAAGAGATGCAGGGGGTATGTGAGGAAGAACAGTTTTACTTTGCGGGTGGTAATGACCTGGAACTCGCCTACGAGGATGGTGGAAGCGGAGATGATGAATGATTTCAAAAGGAAATTGGATGGGCACCTGAGGGAAATAAACTTGCAGGGCTATGGGGATAGAGTGGGGAATGAGACTGACTGGATTGCTCCACAGAGAGCTAGCATGATTTGAAGGACTGAATGTCCTCCTTCTGTGCCGTTATGACTCTATGACTCTACGATTCTATGAAGTGTTGTTGATGGCAAATGGCAGTGTCATCCTTGCCCTGGAGTTTGGCTGAAGGTCATTCATCTTTTACAAGGTCATACATCTTATTGATACTTCTGTCAATACCTCTCTGGTGAATCTGAGTCAGTGCTCCTCCATCATGTTCAGCTATATGGCTGATAGACGTGATTTGCAGGGTAAGGATGGTGAGGAACTCTCCTTCTTCAAAGTAAACTGGCATGCATGTGCTTCTCCCTTCTTATTCCTCCAACTAACACACATACAGGGAGAATTCCCATGAGGATTCTCATAGGGATACCAATTGTGTGAAGCAGTACAGTCAGAATGTCAATGGGTAACCCCAAAACAACTCCACAAAGTCCTTTGATCCACACAGTTGAGTATGGAAATCAAATAAACACTTACCAATACTTAAAAAAACTACATTTAATTTGCAGCTGGAAGATGCTGGCTGTCCCTTTAACCAAGGAGCGAGGTAAAGGTGCAGCCTAACAATTGTGAATATGTAATTTATATGGACAAGATTAGAAAGTAGTAAAGATGCAGAAGGCAAAATTCACCACAGTTACATGATGTTAAAATCATGTTATGGTGAAGCTCCCACCTGAAACAGATGCATTTGCTCCCTCAGACCAGTGGAAATGCTGTTCAATTGAAAAAGGAGTGGAGATCTGGGTTACCGATCTCTGCTCTTTTTGATGTTGCAATATGGTTGATGAAATGGAGTACATGGGGCATAAACCACTCAAAATTATACCCACATGTTCCAATGTTTATTGCTTCAAACTCCATGCAAGTGAAATATAAATTAAGTATACCAACACATTAACCAATGCAAAGTTCTGAATCAAAGATCGTAAAATAGAAAATTAAATGGAAAAGAAGTGTGTCCTGAAATTGTTGCTTGCTTTCCAGTTTTTTTGGGTTATTCGCTTAAATATTGTGTTATTTTTCTTGCAGGAATATCTGTAGCCCAATTTCACATTTGCTTAGCCTGCTCAGTCAAAAGGATAATATACAATATACAATGCATTATGAACTTAGCACTTTAGATAACAGGTGTAGCAGAGAAACGATAAACATTCAAAACTCTTTTCTCTGGAAATTTGTTACCACATTTGACTACTGTTTTATATATTTTGTATTCTTTCCCCTGTTTAGCTTTGTTCTTTCTCTAGTGAACTCTGACCAGCATGTAACGCTTTCTGCTAAGCAGGTAAGCAAAATTGTCTTACACTTTCATTAGCAAATGGCTAGAGAATTAACATTCCAAATATCAGTATCCCAATTGGCAAAATATCTAACAAACAGGTTTTCAAGAGTTTCTAGTAAGCTTACAAGTCTCAAGAACTTTTAAGTGGCATAATTTTTTAACTAACAGTTCTTCTTTATCATACAAACAGAAAATTAACTTCTCTAATTCACAAGTTCTAGTCTCCTCCATCATATTTGTCATCAAGAACTATTGATCAAATTACAATTTTATTCATTTTATTTTATTACTTTATTTCATCTATGCCTCTATAACTATTATGTTTTACTCAACATAGATGTAACCAAAATTTATAATACTAACAAATAAAATATGGTTTATATAATGGACAGAAATGTAACAGCCGGGAGTTTGCGGCTTTGGGTATGGGCAGTGGGTTAAATCCTCAAAAAATGCTGATGTGTCAGAAACCCAAAATGATCCCGCCCACTTTTGGGTTTCACCGAGGCACGTTCTGAAGTGAGCGGGAAACTCTCGTGGAGATGTCAGGTTAGTCATTTAAATATTTAAATAATCATTTAGGAACATAGGAGCAGGAGTAGGCTATTCAGCCCATCGAGCCTGCTCCACCATTCAATCAGATCATGGCTGATCATCTATCTCAATGCCACTTTCCTGCATTATCCCCATATCCCTTGATGTCGTTAGTATCTAGTATTTAATTGAGTCATAAACCTAGAATTCCGGCTTTAACAGAAAATGGGTTTCCCAAGGTGTGTGGAACTCACCAAGGTCAATGAGGTAAAAACACAGATCAGTTAAACTATCAGACTTGAAACTGCTTTGATGCTTCCCTGCCTATGTGAAAGGCTTGTGCTCACAGCACTTTTTCTGAGAATGTGCTTTCACTGCCTGACAGGTGATTTCTAACTTTTTGGAAGTCATTTTGCCTACCTTGGATTTTATTCACCTTGATCTGATCTTCCCTGCTGTCAACCTTCACTGCACCTTGAGAGCAGCTTATGCAGCTCTACCTTGCACCTCTGATAAGGAACAAGAGGAGCAGCAACAGCAACACCAACAGCAGCAGGAGCAACACCAGCAGAAGCATCAGCTGCCTTCTCCTCAGCCACATGCTGCTCCAAAGAACAGAGGGGATGGACACAGATTCAGCTCCAAAGAAGCAATACCCCCAACACCAGGTCTACTGAGGATCAGCTTTCTCAACATGCTTGAGCACCACAGCTCAGGCTTTCACAAGCCATTGCTGATATCTGCAGCATCCTGAACAAAACCTACTTCACAGTGAACCAGGTATGCATGCATTGCCAGTTGCCGTCAAGATGGCTATCGCTAGGGGGCCATTCCTGGTTCTCTATTTCTCCCTGGAGTTCTGCGCTCTTTTTTCCTCCAAGGACAGGAAGATGACTTATAAGTGTAAGGAATGGATTTTGTAAAGATAAGGGAACGACACAAATTGAGGAGAGTGACTGTGAGGCATGGATGTAAGATGGTAATAAGATGAGGGTGAGCGATAGTGTTGGCTGTTCAGATGAGGATGTGAGGAGGTGTCTAGAGAGAGAGAGGACTAAGTGGAGCTACAAGCTGTATTGGTCTGAGGGGTGCTGTGCAGAAGAATGCTGGGTAAGTCAGAGTGTAGGGATTGGCACTTAAAAGTGATATACCGCTCACCTTTCCTGCCCTCATAAGATCCCTGAACATCTTGGGCACTATATCCAGGTTGGAGGGACCACACTCCTGCTACTCATTTCCTTGGCTACTTCCATCCATGCCTGCTTGGTTTGAAAGGCTGATCTGTTCCTCCTGTCCATGGGAAACATTTGTGTTTCCAAAAATATACTTTATTCATAAAATTTGAAAAATACATTGCAAAACAATTCAAATTGGACATTTCATAAAGTGCAATACAGGTCAGTTTCTTTCAATACAGTACATGAGGTGCCTCACTCCCCTTGCCATTTCAGGTTATATTTACAATGTACATTTGCATTACATACCAGAAATATTCTCTGGTGCATAAAGCCCAAGGAGTTTTATCCAGTTTCCAGCCCCTCAGTATACTATGGCGGGAGGACCTTACAGAGTGGCCTTTCCCCATTAAGCCTTTGCAGCGGCTGCCCCAAACTTTAGTACATCCTCCAGCACATAGTCCTGGACCTTGGAATGTGCCAGTCTGAAACACTCAGTTGTGGACAGCTCTTTGTACTGGAAGACCAGCAATTTTCAGGCAGACCAAGTGAGTCTTTCTTCAAGTTGATGATCCTCCAACAGCAGTTGATGTTTATCTTGGTGTGTGTCCCTGGGAACAGCCCGTAGAGCACAGAGTCCTGCGTTACAGCGCTACTTGGGATGAACCTGGACAAAAACCACTGCATCTCTTTCCACACCTGCTTTGTGAAGGCACATTCCAGAAGGAGGTGGGTGACGATCTGTTCCCCATCGCAGCTGGCTGGAGGGCAGCATACGGAGACAATGACACTCCGGGCGTGCAGGAAGGATCTGATGAGAGGGCCCTTCTCACCACCAGCCAAGCTACGTCTTGGGGCTTGTTTGAAAGTTCTGGAAATGAGGCATCCTGCCAAATGAGATTGACAGTCTGCTCGGGGAGCTGTCCCATAGGATTCACCATCATTTCCCTCAGGACCTCAAGGACGTTACATGTGGACCACTGCCTGATGGACTTGTGGTCAAAGGTGTTTTTCTGTACAAACTTTTCGACGAGGGACAGGTGCTATGGCACGGTCCAACTGAATGGAGCTTTCTGTGGCAATGTGGCCAGACCCATCCTTCGTAACACAGGGACAGACAGAACCTCAGCATGCAGTGACACTTGGTGTTTGCATCCCAGGGGTCTACGTACAACTTGATGCAGCTGCAGACAAAGGTGGCCATCAGGATGGGGTATGCTTTTCCCTAGAGGTTTGAACATCGTATCCCTGCGGATACAGTCCATTTTCGATCTCCAGATAAAGTGGAAGATGGCTTGGGTGACCACCATGGCACAGGAGTGGGGTAGGGGCTAGACCTGTGCCACGTACAGCAACACCGAGAGCACCTCACACCTGATGACCAGGTTCTTACGCACAATGGAGACGCAGCCTCACTCCCTCATGCCCAATTTCTGTTTCTCCATGGCTAAACACCTTCCAGTTTTTGGTGGATGCCCTGGCCCCTCTGAACCATATCCCTAGCACTTTCAGCACTTTTTAGTCTGACCTGACAGTGAAGCGGACAAAGAATTGGTCAGCCCAGTTCCCAAACAACATGGCCTCGTTCTAGCCATGATTTACTTTGGCTCCCGAGGCCAGTTTGAAGTGGTCGTAGATGTTCATCAGCCTACGAACGGATACCGGTTCTGAGCAGAAGAAGGTGATGTTGTTCATGTGCAGGGGGGCTTTGACCCGAGTGTCTCCATTGCCTGGGATTGTCACCCCTCTTATGCCGGCATCATTCCTGGTGGACTCGGCAAAAGATTCAATACAGCAAACAAACGGGACAAGGGAGAGAGGACATCCCTGTCTGACACCAGATTTGTTTGGAAAACTTTCCGATTCCCACCCATTGATTGAGACTGCGCTACTGATGTTTGTGTAGAGCAGTTGGATCCAATTGCAGATTCCCTCCACAAACCCCATTTTGGAGAGTACGTCCATCATGTAGGCATGAGATATTTGTACAAAGGCCTTCTCCTGGTCCAAGCTGAAGAGGCAGGTGTCCACCCTCTTGTCCTGTAAATAGGCGATCGTATCCCTGAGTAGCGCGAGGCTATCAAAGATCGTCCTACCAGGTGCAGTGCAGGTCTGATCGGGGTGAATCACCAACTCCAAAGCGGACTTGACCCAATTGGCGATGACCTTGGACAGAATTTTGTTGTCCATGTTAAGCAGTGAAGTGAGCCACCAATTTCTGATTTCCGCCTTCTCCCCCTTCCGCTTGTAGATGAGGGTGATGATGCCTTTTCTAGTGGATTCTGACATGCTGCCGGCCAGAAGCATCTCTCGTATACTTCCAGCAGGTCTGGGCCGATCCAGTCCCACAGAGTCAAATACAACTCAACCAGTAAGCCACCGCTTCCAAGAGTTTTACTCATCTCGATGAACCTGACAGCTTTTGTCAGCTCGTCCAGAGTTAGCGGTTTGTCCAGTCTCTCCCACGTATGGTCATCTAAGACCAGATAGATGACAGGAAAGACTGGAAGGCCATGTTGTCTGTGGGCTTCACAGCATCAAAGGATTTGCTGATCCTGAGTATGTCAGACTGCAATGGCGTTACCGAGCCATCCTCTTCCTTCAAGCTGCTGAACACAGAGCTCTCTCTCTGTGTACCTTTTGGAGGAATAAACATGAGCACATCTCATCCTGCTCCATGGAGCGGAATCTGGACTGGAAGATGATCTTGCAGGAATCCGTGACAAGCAGCGAGGCCTGCTGGTTCTTCACCTCTTGGAGATCCTCCTTAAGCTCGACCCCATCGACTGCAGCAGCAGCAGATTCTGCATGCTTTTCTGGAGTCAGGACATTTCCCTCTGTCTCTCTCTTGCCCTCTGAACACCTTTGACGATGAAGAACCTCTTGATGTTCACCTTGATCAGTTCCCACCAGTGTATTGGGGACTCAAAGAGGGGTTTCATGGTTCTCCAATCTTTGCAATCCCTTTTGAGTTCCTCATTGTTTTCTGGGGTCAACAGTTTCATGTTCAGTTTCCATGTCCCTCTGCCAACCATCTGATCGTCCTGTCAGTGACAGTCAGCCAGTAGGAGGCAGTGGTCAGAGAGGAACACTGGCTTGGCACTTGTGGTTCTAACCAAGAACGCTTGAAACACGCACAGGAAGTCGATCCTGGAACGGACGGACCTGTTAGGTCTCGACCAGGTGTATCTACGCGACATTCTGTCTGCATGGTTGCTGAAGACATTGTGCAGCTTAGTGTCTTTTACTGTTTCCATCAGGAGTCTGGGCGTGGCTTCCATTTAGCTGTCGGCCCTGCTGGATCGTCCAGCCGAATCGACGATGAAGTTGAAGTCATCGCCTAGAATGATCGGCCTGGACGTTGCCAGCAGCAGTGGGAGCTGCTGGAGAACAGTCAGTTGATCACTGTTTTGAACTGGGGCATACACATTGATTAACCGGGGTGGAGCGTTTTTGTACATTACTTCTGCTATGAGGAGGCGGCCGCCCACACCTCCTTAACCTTGGGGATGGTGAAGTTGCCTCCGCACAGCAGAATATCCCCTGACCAGATTGATGGCCCGTGGGACCACCAGCGTGACCATTGCCTGTAGGTGCTGAGGTACGGTATTCCACACTCCTGCCGAAACAGGTATCCCAAGGTCAAAACACATCTCATGGTAGATTTAACGCTATGCATGTTAATGGAGGCAATCTTTAAACCCATTAAAACTGTGTGTTGCTTACCAGTCTATGTGTCTGTACTAGTCCAAGCTCTTGGGTATTGTTCCTGCATACCCATAGTGTTCGCAAACTGTTGCACTGTTGTTGGACTCAGAAAGCTATCCTGCTCACTCATGAAAAGTTTGTTCCGCCGGGGGGACATCAGCGGGGTCTTGTAAGCAGCAAGGTTAGGACTGTCCTCTGCTGGTACTGTCTTTTCCTTCTGTTCCTCACCGACGACATTGCTGCTCCCGGCTTCCCGGAGCCGGGGTACGCTGGGTGTCTCGCTGCACTCGACACATTGGGGTTGTGGTGTGCTGGGCCCTTCGATGCTTTTCAAGCTGGGGGGATCTTCTCCTCCAGCTCATTTGCATTCTGACGCTTCTTTTGCTGGTGTCATCTTTCCTGCTCTTTCTCATCTGATGAGGAACAACCACTATAGTCTGTTTCAGACCTGAGCCTCCTCTTGCGCCTCCAGTGGGTTTGGATGATGGCCTGTTTCCTTTTTTGGGCCTTCTTGTTTGTGTTTTTTCTCTTAACTGCTTGCCAATAAGCCAGCTGTTTGTCTGCTGGGGAGGAGGCTCAGGGTATAGGCAGCTTGCTGCAGCACTCCCTTCTTCTCCTTGTCCTTCTTGGTCAGAGTTTCCTCACTTGGGGGCTTGGCGGGGGTGAGATTGCTGGTCTCCTTGGCAACAGCAGCCACTGTTCACCATTCCCTCCTCGTTCCCCTCCTTGATTCATGCTGCCAGTGCGTAACTGTGGCAACATTTCAGGCATGCCTTGTAGAGGTGACCTGCTCCACCCCACAGGTTGCAGCACTTACTCTGCTTGCAGTCATTTGTCTGTGGCCTTCCTGCTTACAGTTAGCTGCCACATGTCCAGATTTGGCACAGGTACAACAAACTTTAGGCTGCCCCACCTGAACCAAGTAGTCCCTACTTCCCCCGAAGCTGGAGGGAGGGTGGGGGAGGACTCTGTCGGCGTCCACTTTGACCTGCCATTTGCTGGTCCAGATCCCAAACGGGTCCTTTGTTAACGGTAGGTTAATCCTGTTGTTAAAGATACACAGGTGAATGGCATTGTTTAATTAAGGACTGAGAGCAGATATAAAGAGAGCCTGCTTAGACACAGGGGTAGAAGACAGGAGGCAGAGATCTGTAATGCTGCATTCTGTGAATAAACCGACTATCAAGAAAAGGATCTGTGTCTAGCTTCATTCTTCACCATTTGGCTTGGACCCAGTAAACATCCTTGACCTCGGTGTTGCTCCCAGCCATCTTGATGTACCCGGTGAGGAAAGTGAGTACATCCATGACTGGAACTTGGGGTTGTAGAGATGGATGGTCACCAGCCGGTTCCTTTGTGAAGGCACCGTAAACAACAGCGCTACAGTGAGGATCGACAACAGCACCTGGTTTCCTATCCCCTTGAACATTGTCAAGAATTTCATGCATCCCAGCATGTTCTTAAAGGTCACATTGGTCAGGAAAAGCCCTGCAGGCAGAAGATGCCTGCAGCTTCAAATCCACAGCAGTCAAAAAAGGACTTGCTTAATGAAGAAGATCTGCTCCGTGGGTACACCTCCTTCACTGTGTTACAAACAGGCAGTTAATCACATTTTTTCCCTCTGAACCAATTTCCCTGTTTTTTCAACCACCTATCTGTAACTAGATTAGAGATTGAATTGCTTTCCCTCCCTTAAACCCTAATAATAAATGACCCCTTCAACAACACAGATTTTAAAGTTAAAACAAAGAAGTCGGGTTTATTAACACACTCTTAAACTCAGGAAGGGGTTTCACTTCGCCACACATGCTTACAAACATTCAGGGAAAAGTCAAAGGCATAAAAAAAAGCAAGGACATTTATTAAATAGAAATTTATCTTAACTACTAGCTAATATGGATTTCAGTGAAAAGTAGAGTTTTTTTTAAAATTTAAAGAACAGTCCAAAGATTTGAGATCACTGATTAGAAATGCCGGATAGGGGAGGAGCTGTTGGAGATATCTCTTCTCTTGCAAATTTCTTTTTCTTTTCACTCGTAAGGATAATAATGAAGACAGCTAAATTGCTGAAGACACCTTCTTTTCGGACAGAGAGGAAACAGGTAGAAATCAGACCTTTTCTACTGTTACTGCAGCTTGTCTTCGAGTTGGTTTGTTTCTTGCTGGATTTTTCAAAGTGTGGCTTCTCTTTAATTTTTCTTGTTGAAAAGGCCTTAGAGAGAAAAGTCAATGCAGCTTGAAGACAGGCTGTGGCTTCTTGCAGGGTGATGTGTCTCTAGCACACGGCAACTGTGTAATGGAGAACATGCTGTACTCAAAAACGGTTATAGTTTTGAGTCCAGACAGGTTGGATAGGGATCTCCTGGGTCCTAAAGCTAGACTCTTCTCAACTGGCTGTCCCACCTGACCTCTCTCCTCCATTTTGACAATCAGAACTCAGAAGTAAAAACTTAAAACATACTGTATAAAATGGTGGTTGACATTAATACTCAAATGCACAACATAATTCACAAGGGGGTTCACGTCCATTCATGACAGCTGTTTTTCATCACCACCCTAATGGTGTGACGCACATATGGCCTGGTGCTCTGGTGTTGGTTGCAGCCATTATGCTTAAAGTCTTCCCTGGTCAGGCACCAAGGCCCAAACCAGAATGAAAACAACAACCATGAGGGAACTCCAACACCAAAAGGGTGAAGTGCCAAAATTATGCTAAAGCACACCACCCCACCCCACCCTACCCCGAGCCCCCAAAATGAACCAAAATACAAAAAAACGCAACAGCTCCTGCAGGATCAAGGTCTCTTGTCTGCCAGGTAAGTCCATGGGAAATAGCACTTTATTTCCATCCCTCAGTTCCCACATCAAGACCTCCAGGGAAGAGTCAGAAACTTGGGAGTAGCCTTCCCATGTCTCCTTTCCATTTATGTGGTTGCTGACATCCCAAGAAGCAATGTAGAATTCAGCCACTCTGACCCCTCATAGAGTCATAGAGTTATACAGCACAGAAACAGGCCCTTTGGCCCACCGTGTCCGCGCATAGGGTAGGTAGGAAGAAATATTTTCCCTTAGCAGAGGTGTCAATAACCAGGGAGCATAGATTTAAGGTAAGGGACAGTAGGTTTAGAGGGGATTTGAGGAAAATCCCTTATCTATGCCCCTCATAATTTTGTATACCTCAATCAGGTCCCCCCTCAGCCTTCTCTGCTCTAAGAAAAACAACCCTAGCCTATCCATTCTCTCTTCATAGCTGAAATACTCCAGCCCAGGCAACATCGTGGTGATTCTCCTCTGCATTCTCTTCAGTGCAATCACATCCTTCCTATAGTGTGGTGACCAGAACTATACACAGTACTCCAGCTGTGACCTAACTAACGTTTTATGCAGCTCCACCATAACCTCCCTGCTCTTATATTCTATGCCTCGGCTAATAAAGGCAAGTATCCCATATGCCTTCCTAACCACCTTAACTACCTGTGCTGCTGCCTTCAGTGATCTATGGACAAGTACACCAAAGTCCCTCTGTACTTCCTAGGGTCCTACCATCCATTGTATATTCCCTTGCCTTGTTAGTCCTCCCAAAATGTATCACCTCACACTGCTCAGGATTAAATTCCATTTGCTACTGCTCTGCCCATCTTACCAGCCCATCTATATTGTCCTGTAATCTAAGGCTATCCTCCTCACTATTTACGACACCACCAATTTTCGTGTCATCTGCGAACTTACTGATCATACCTCCTATATTCATGTCTAAATCATTAATGTACACTATAAACAGCAGGGGTCCCAGCGCCGATCCCTGCGGTACACCACTGGTCACAGGCTTCCACTCGCAAAAACAACCCTCGACCATCACCCTCTGCCTTCTGCCACTAAGCCAAATTTAGATCCAATTTGCCAAATTGCCCTGGATCCCATGGGCTCTTATCTTCTTGACCAATCTCCCATGCGGGACCTTATCAAAAGCCTTACTGAAGTCCATGTAGACTACATCAACTGCTTTACCCTCATCTACACATCTAGTCACCTCCTCGAAAAATTTAATCGTTAGTTAGACACGATCTCCCCTTGACAAAGCCATGCTGACTATCCTTGATCCCTGCCTCTCCAAGTGGAGATTAATCCTGTCCCTCAGAATTTATTCCAGTAGTTTCCCTGCCGCTGATGTTAGACTCACTGGCCTGTAATTACCTGGTTTATCCCTGCTACCCTTCTTGAATAATTGTACCACATTCACTGTCCTCCAGTCCTCTGGCACTTCTCCTGTGGCCAGAGAGGATTTGAAAACTTGCGTCAGAACCCCTACAATCTCCTCCCTTGCCAGAGTCTCTTTAAGTAGAAATCCTTCCTTTGACAGATGTGGGTCGTCAGCACAACCATACTCTGTGATTGGTTGGGAAACCCGGTAGTGGGATGCTAATGCCATAGCTGAATTAAAGAGTCACAGCAAATCCCGCTTCCCAACCCACTGCTGTTCTCCCCCATCCCTGCGGCATTGGGTCTGTTATATTAAAATTCTGCCCAATGTTTCAATTGAAACTGTGATGATGATCAAAGTTTTTCCAACGGAATATGAAGGACCTCCATGTACCAGGACATAAAGGCCTGCTACCCGACCCGAGCCTGAATGCCCGACCCGGAAATATGACCCAACCCGACGCATGTCGCGGGTCCTATCGGGTTTGAGTCGGGTTGGGCCAGATCGGACACGCTCTATCACCACCTCCAGTAAGTGACTTTAATGCTAATTTACTTTTTGGACTTCATAGGTGGTTTTGCTTCAGTTATTTTAAGCTTGTGCAGGTAAGGAACAAAGTGAAAATGGAAGGTAAGTTAACTGATGGTCGGGTTGGGTTGGGTTGGGTCACGTCGGGCGTGGGAAAATCTGGGTCGGATGGGGTTCTGTCGGGCTCGGGTCAGGTCTCATTTACAGACCTGAGCAGGCCTTTACCAGAACATGGAGTTCCAGGTTGTACATCATAAAGATAATAACAAAGACAGAATTCCTATTCCCATTGCAGCATTTGCTTTCCAGTAATTTTTATATTTAAATCTCTTTTGTGATTTATTGGCTGCCAGAACCTCAAAAAATTGACTTTATTAAAAATGTTTCCAATCCCTTTCTAATTCTCATGTATTTTAACTCATCTTGACTCTTAACACTCGCTCATTATTACTTATTCACCACACATGTTCCAATTCTTTCCCCAGTAGTTTATCTAAATATATAACAATTTCACTCTACAGTTTTGGGCTTGTTCATTCCCCTCCCCCATTACAAAACACTTCTACATACTAACAACTTGGTTAAAAGTACTTGGTCCCAAAAATATGGATGCTATATACACTAGAATCATTTTCAGTATCAACTTTTATGATTTCTATAATTCAAATAACTCGGGAATGAATTAACGTGTATAAGATGACCAAGCCAATCAAATTGCAAGTGCAGTATGGATATTTCCTTCCAAATCTTCTCAGTTGTTCTCTGAAGAAGAAAGTAGACTGTGGATGTTCATAAAAGTTGAAATTGTATTTACTGCTCTAATTCTACTGGCGATAATGATGCAGTAGCACAAATATTGGTGGACATGATGCAGTTTTTTCTGCTCATTCACAGTTATGGAAGTAGACAGGCTTTATGAATGTGTGGCCAATACTTGCACTGTCTCAATTCCTGTATTGCTGCCGACTTCCCTCCTGAATAAAAGCAGCTGATGAGACACATTTTTCTTTTCAAATCAAAGAAAATTGTACTGTTAAAATTACTTTAAAAAATAAAGGGAACCTTTGCTCCATCTGCAGCTAATTTGAAACAAAACTGAAGTGAAACAATCTTCAGAGGTAAGAGGTAATTATTAGTCTAGTCTTACATTACTACATATATTACTCTATTTTTGGCACTGGCAGTACAAACATCTTGACACTGCATCAATGTCATGGGTGTAGCACAATGAAACCACACAAGCACATGAGTAACTTTTGATCATTGATATTTCTAAACGTTATCCATCCAAAAGCTGCACAGTGGTTAGATTACAGATTTATGCGTGAGGTTTGATATCTACTTTCAACAGGAGTGAGGTGGAGTTTTCTACCTTTTTGGATCCATCAACAATATCTGAGATATACTAGAAATAGTAGCTAAGGGCTTCCAGGATAATCCTGCACTTACGTTCCTTATATCATATGCACAAGTCACTAATAGAACATATAAGGGTGAATTTTACAAAATAGCAATTCTGGGGTGGAGCCTGCTCCATCACATAGTAGGAAATTGGAGTCTGTGTTTTTATTGGAAAATTGTGAGCTGCACTTATGTGACTTCCTGATATGTGCTTCTAGTGGGCAAAGCTCCCTGCCAGAAACATAAAATTGGAATTTTTTCCTATTGAATAATGAATAAAGACAATAATTTCACTGACGGCTCTTCCAGTAAAGGAACTATCCAGTGTGTAACTTTGTTGTACAGACCAATAAGGCCTCAGGGTCAATTTCTGGATGGTGCAGAATTTGCTGATTTCAACAGAGGCAGCAGAAAGAACATGAGAAGAAAATCAAGGATGAGAAAAGGCTGTTAGCCCATCTGTGTTCATCCCTATTTCCTCCATTGTAGTATTTTGAACATTATATTTGACTTCTGTGCTCCTGGGAGAGCAAAAGAAAATCAGACAAGGATCCTTCTCCTTATTATGAGAAAAGGCATAGCTGTTCATGTTGGATGGAGATATGACTGGCTTATCAGTTTGTAGCCACTGCCTCACTCCCATGCCTGTGCATAGCCTGTGAACAATCATTCACATATTGCATGTACCGGCATCAAATATGAGGAAAGGTAGTTGAACAAGCTACTGGAGAATGCCTAACACCTGCGCAGCTCTGTCTGGCATAAATTAGCACTTTGAGTAGAGGGAAGGAAATTGGAGCTGCATTTTTATATTATACCTAGACCATAGCAAGATTGGTATCCTGTCACAAACTTGCATTTTTGTAATATTCAGGGAGAAATGTCGATGAGGGCATCCAGAGAACATATTGTTCTTTTTCCAACTGTACCATGGGATCATTTAAATGCACCAGAATCAGCTGTTTGGTTTAATGTTTCATTCAAAAAAAAGACAGTGTCTCTGACCATGCAGCGCTTCCTCAGTACTGTAGTGGAATGTCAGCCTACATTATATACTCCAGTCATGGACTGGCACATAAATCGACATCCTTCTGACTCAGAGAGAACAAATTGACAGTTGTGAAACAATTTTTTCATTTGATTCATATACTAGACTAATATATTATTAATGTTTAATTGCTCTGTTGTTTTTCATAACAACAAAGTAACTTCCTGATAATAGCTTGTTGAAAATCAATATTCTCCAATAATAATTTCACAATAGCTTCTCAGACACTAAACCGCGTTAGCATATTCAAGTCTCGTCATGGTGATTTTTTTAAAGGTTTGTAATTATTAAAAAAGTTATTACAAATACACATCCTATAGAGGAGAATCATTGCCATTGTCATGCACAGGAACAGGGATTGGATGTGATTATTTTTGACCAAAGATGATCTTGTCATGAATGGAGCTATCCATGAGGACAAACTTACAAAAGGTGAAGGTAAAATAATTTTGCTCCCGAGCTTCAAAATTTTGTTGCAACAAAATTAGGTGAACCCACCTCTGTTTAGAATGTTCAGGGAGATGCTGTAGTAGCTTTGTTGTAATCGGGCCTTATGATATAGTTACTAAAGAATTGTAAGGTCAATTGATCCACAGGAGCATATAATAAGAAAAATGATTTGCATTTTTCATATGGTACACACATTAGACTGATATATGATTAACTTTTAATTGCTTTGTAATTTTGTATGACATCAAAATAACTTTCAGATTATACACTCCCGAGAATCATGTGATACAAATACTTTTGACTAATGACTTCATAATAGCCTCATAGATACTAAACCTCCAAAGCATAAACCAGATGGTAAACGGGAGGCCAGAATTTGGTGCAGATCTGATTTTGCTGGCTTTGAATGTTTTCTCCATTGCTCAATCTAGCCATCTGGTGGTGATTTAACAGTTATTGGCTGGACAACATTATTCACTTGCATTCATCCACTTTGGACCTAAAAAGCATAGAGCAGGGCACTTTCTAAATGGTGAAAAGCTAGAAGCAGTGGAGGTCCAAAGACACTTGAGGGTCGTTATGGCCAGGTGGGTGATGGCATGGCTGGTTTCCACTGTCACCTCCCAACTGACCACAGCAAGTGTTTTTGTCATGAGTGTTTTAACCCTTGTATTTTATTTGCCAAATAAACAGCAAGTGATAGGTTTTCTTGTAGTTAAAAAAAACTATTTATTTTAAACAAATCCCAAAAATGATCGCAACACCACTCACTCATACCCTTGCTGGAATTCAAAATCGCTTTTTTTGTTGCTGTACTGCGAGACCTGAGGGCAGACCAATCTGGTGCTGCTGTCTGTAGTCCTGTCCTGAAAAGACTCCCTCTTTGTTCCTCAGAACGATTACCTTTTAAAGTGAATTTTTACATGTGACTTCAGGTTTCAGTCCTAGCTGGGCTGTTTCATGACCTTGATGATGGCCCCAATCTGAGGAGATGAGGGTGATTCACCCTTCATTGTATTGGAGGATATTTGGAGATGAGAAGTCTGAGGAAGGTCTTGTCTCATTGTGTTTGAGTATAGCTCACGTCCAAGTGTGATTATCTATCGCATTTCCATGCAGACGGGGCTTAATTGGTTTTCAGTCTTAGTAGACACAGATGTGGATTTGAGTGCAAGAGATGCTGAGGGTCATGTGTCTTGTCCTCCATTTTGTTGACAGCACATGTATCAGTCTCTTTAAAATTGTTCCAGTTTTTTATAACTCTTCATTTTGGTTCTGTATTTTCATCGCTGCACTTCTTGTGAAAGTGACAGGGTCCAAGTACACAGATCATTAAAAGGTCATGACGGGAACAGAAAATAATCGAAAAGGCTAATGGAATGTTGGTTTTTATAGAATCAGAGAATGGTTACAGCACAAAAGGAGGCCCTTTGGCTTGTTATGTCTGTGCCAGCTCTCTGCAAGCGCAACTTACCTAGTCCCACTTCCCCAGCTTTTCCCCATAGCCTTGCAATTTTTTTCTCTTCAGATAATTATCCAATTCTCTTTTGAAGACCTTGATCGAATCTGCCTCCACCACATTCTCAGGCAGTGCATTCCAGATCCTAACCACTCGTTGTGTAAAAGGTTTTTCCTCCTATCATTGTTGCTTCTTTTGCCAATCACCTTAAATTGGTGTTCTCTGGTTCTGGATCCTTCCAGCAATGGGAAGAGTTTTTCCTTATCTACTCTATCTGGACCCCTCATGATTTTGAATATCTCTATCAAATCTCTTAATGTTCTCTTCTCCAAGGAGAACAGCCCCAGCTTCTTCAACCTATCTATGTAACTGAAGTTCCTTACCCCACACCATTATCGCGAAATTTTACTGCACCCTCTCCAATACCTTAACATCCTTCCTAAAGTACAGTGCCCAGAACTGGACACAATACTCCAGTTGAGGCCGAACCAATGTTTCACACAGGTTTATCATAACTTCCTTGTTTCTGTACTTTATGCCACTATTTCTAAAGCCCAGTTTTCTGTATGCCTTATAAACTGCTTTCTCAACCTGCCATGCAACCTTCAAGGATTTGTGCACATATACCCCCAGGACCCTCTGCTCTTTAATTTAATCTTTAATTTATATCAAGAGGACTAGAATACAAGGGGGTATAAGTCATGCTTCAGCTATACAAAGCCCCAGTTAGACCACACCTGGATTACTGCAAACAGTTCTGGGCACCACATCTTATTGGCCTTGGAAGGAGTGCAGTGTAGATTTACCAGAATGATACTTGGACTCCAAGGGTTAAGTTATGAGGCACAATTACACAGAGTAGGGTTGTATTCCCTGGAGTTTAGAATTTTAAGGGGTGAGTTGATCGAAAGTTTCAAGATATTAAGGGGAACAGATAAGGTACAGAGAGAAATGATCTCTGCTCATTGGGGAGTCCAGGATTAAGAGGCAAAGTATAAAAATTAAGTCCAGACCTCTCAGGAGTGAAATTAGAAAACACTTACATAAGAACATTGGAAATAGGTGCTGGAGTAGGACTTGTGGCCCTTCGAGCCTGTTCCATCATTTAACAAGATCATGGCTGCTCTTCTACCTTAACTCCACCTCCCCGGACTACCCCTTAATATTCAAAATTCTATCAATCTCTGTCTTCAATATATGCAATGACTGAAGATTATAAAGATTCTAAAGGTTCACAAACCTTTTGAGTGAAGAAGTTTCTCCTCATCTCAGTTCTAAATGGCCAACCCCTTATTCTGAAACTGTGACTACATGTTCTAGATTCCCCAGCCTAGGGAAATATTTTCTCAGCATCTACCCTGTCAAGCCCCTTAAGAATTTTATGTTTCAATTAGATCACCTTTTTCTTGTGTTCCTCTCATTTTTCTGAACTCCAGGTAAGAAAGGCCTAGTCTACTCAATATCTCCTCATAGGACAACAGATTTGTCAAACACAATTTCCCTTACATGAATCCATATTGCTTCCCTCTGCTTAATCATATTATGATTTTTTAAGTGCCCTGTTATCACGTTTCTAATAATAGATACTTCTATACACAGAGTGGTAGAAATGTGGAACTCTCTTTTGCAAACAGCAAGTGATGCTAGATCAATTGTTAATTTTAAAACTGAAATTGATATATGTTTGTTAACCAAAGGTATTCAGAGATATGGAACAAAAGCAGGTATATGGAGTATATGATCTAACTGAATGGCAGAACATGCTGGAGGAGTTAAATGGCCTACTCCTATTCCTGTGGTCTAATGTCTATGGTATGAAGTTTTACAGTGAGACCAAACTCCCAATGGAATTCTTCATTAGCCTTCATCTGTACAGTAGCACAGAAAGAAGGGAAAAGGAACTCAAAGTAAAACTATTGGCATTGTTATGGATTATAGCTGGTAGGAGTCTTGGTTCAAATAATATGTGCATGGAGTTCTGATGAAGGGTCACTGACCTGAAATGTTAACTCTGCTTCTCTCTCCACAGATGCTGCCAGACCTGCATTTCTTGTTTTTATTTCAGATTTCCAGCATCTGCAGTATTTTGCTTTTATTATAATATGTTAATTCCATCCGGGTTGCTTGCTCCCAATCCTGCAATAATCAATTTAAAGTGATTATATACAGACGAGATACAAACTCTCATAACTGCAACTGTTTTCCTTGGAGAAGCGAAAGCTGAGAGTAGATTTGATAGAAATATTCAAAATCATTAGAGATCTGGACAGAGTGGATAGAGAAAAAATGTTCCTTCTTGTGAATGGATCAAGAATGAGAGGGCACAGATTTAAAGTGATTTTTTTTATTTGTTCATGGGATTTGGGCTATGCTGCCAGCATTTATTGCCCATCCTAAGAGTCAACCACATTGCTGTGGGTCTGGAGTCACATGTCGACCAGACCAGGTAAGGATGGCAGATTTCCTTCCTTAAAGGATATTAGTGAACCAGATGGGTTTTCACTACAATCAAGAATGGTTTCACGGTCACCATTAGACTAGCTTCTAATTCCAGGTTTTTATTAATTGATTTCAAATTTCACCATCTGCCATGGTGGGATTCAAACCCATGTCCCCCAGAGCTTCAGCTTGGGCCTCCGGATTACTGGTCCAATGACATTACCACTACGCCACTGCTCCTCTTAGATTGGCAAATAAGGCAAATCGACATAAGGAAAAACTTTTTTTTTACACAGTGAGTGGTTAGAATCTGGAATGCACTGCCTAAGAGGCAGGTTCAATCGAGGCTTTCAAAAGGGAATTAGACTGTTGTCTGAAAAGGAAGAACGTGCAGGGTTAGGGGGAAAAGGTGGGGGAATGGCTCATTCGGAGAGCTGTTGCGAACACGATAGGCCAAATGGCTTTCTTCTGCGCTGTGACAATTCTGTGAACTCCGGGTCTCATTCACATGATTTGCTCCAGCTGCCGGCGCCTACAGGTAACTTGTGCATTTTACAAAGGCAAGTATTGGCTGCTTGCCGGCGATGGTCCAAACGCAAGGGGAGTTGGAGCAGCAACTGGGGCAGAGGAATATTTAGGTTGCATTTGAACCATTCATTGGAAATCATTGTCCCTGAGGGGTCCGTAAACACACTTAAGGCCCCTCAGTAACACATGCAAATGGCCCAACGCCTGTTTTGGTGGCCCCATGGGACACTCAAAAAAATGAGCTTGACGAATTTAGCAGAGGGGTGAATGCACATGCAGGCTGGTTGCAGGCTGCACTGCTGTAAAATTGGCCATCATTAAGTATCACAGCAACATCATTTCACACATTATTTTTCCCAGTAAAATTATGTCTTGATGTCAGATCTTTGCAGCAGTGTGTGCAGGATGCTTCTGACAAGATAAAAGTCTGATGGTAGATAATTTTTTTCCCTTCACTGATGGAATAAATATGCTAGTAAACAGCTTAGGTAATCCTTTATTTCACACGGTGCCATCGATATGAAATCCGAAAACATTGCGACTCCAGTTTCGAGGGAGCAGTGTTACCAACTTCTTGCTACCATTCCCTTTGTTTCCTTACTCCACGCAATGTTGCTTTCCAGCCAGAAATGGAGCTGCTGGTGGCACTTAACTCGGCCCACGAGTCTTTGCTATTGGCAAAAGATGACAGTTGCACTTCAGTAAAAACATTTTTATATTTCGCTCCCTTTGAAAGATCCAAGCTTCAAGCTGACATTTGACCAATAGCTATCGTCACACTTTTAGCTTCAGGGTAATGTGTTGGTTTGATTATCTGCTGAAATTTTTATCGTGCATGACACGCTTTTGCACTGTAGTGATGTAAATGCGCCCAAAAATAAGCAGAACAGATACTACAGACACCTTTAACAATTAAAATAATGAATTATTAAGCTAATTATATATTTATTCACGTTGTAACAGGGAACAGTTCAACCCCTTTCGTGATGGTGCCAAAAGGAAACTTCCATTGACATGAGAATGAGTCATATTTGAGTAGGTAGAAGTTTACGAAATATGCAAATAGATTAAATCACAATTGGGGACCAAAAAAAGGGCATTAATTCGTGTGGAATTAAGTTGCTGGTATGAGTGGGCCGGTGCTCGTTGCATTGTGCCTATGTGAGTTACTCTTTGCCCTGCCCCTGCTGTCGGAGCTCGCTAGCTCAGACTGGTTACGTGTGTTTTTCTCTGACTGGGACAGTCAGTCACTCAGTCAGACAGAGCTGCTCCCGAGGCTGGAGCTTGCAGCAATTTGCTCGGAAAGAGAAAAGGGTTTCTTGGTTAATTTCCCCGTTAAGCTTCTTTGCAGAATTCAAACGGGAGTTGATTCTCTGTCAACTCGCAGGATTTCTGTCAATTAAGACAACAACTTGTTGGAGAGAGAAGAGTAATCACTGAACTGCAGCCGACCAGGGAAGACCGCGAGCAGCCTCTCCGCCGCCACTCAACAGAGGGGGAGCCGGAGTGAGGGTGTTGAGGAGCCGGGCTCAGGAGCGTTTGGGGACGGGGAGCCGGAGTGAGTGATTGAGGGGACTTTGGAGAGGGGAGCCGCAGTGAGTGAGGGGCGTTCGGGGAGGAGGGCCGGAGTGAGGTGAGGGGCGTTCGGGGAGGAGGGCCGGAGTGAGGGGCGTTCGGGGAGGGAGGGAGGGAGGCCGGAGTGAGTGAGGGCGTTTGGGGAGGGGGGCCTGAGTGAGTCAGGGGCCTTTAAGGAGGGGGAGTGAAGTGTGAGGGCCTTTAAAGGAGGGGAGCTGGAGTGAGGGTATTGGGGGCCCAGAGTGAGTGAGGGGCCTTTAAAGGAGGGGAGCCGGAGTGAGGGTATTGGGGGCCCAGAGTGAGTGAGGGGCCTTTAAAGGAGGGGAGCCGGAGTGAGGGTATTGGGGGCCCAGAGTGAGTGAGGGGCCTTTAAAGGAGGGGAGCCGGAGTGAGGGTATTGGGGGCCCGGAGTGAGCGGTTACCGCGGGCTCGACTCGATGGCGCTCCAGGCTCGGGCTCTCTATGATTTCCAGAGTGAGAATGTGGGCGAGATCTCGGTGCGGGAGGATGAGGTTCTGACCGTTTACAGCGAGCACGACATCGAGGGCTGGCTGGAGGGGGTCAACAGCCGCGGCGAGAGGGGCCTCTTCCCGGCCTCGTACGTGCAGATCCTGCGGACTACGAGCGGCGGCCAGGCCAGCGAGACCCCCGCCTCCCGCTATGCCAACGTGCCGGCAGTGCCGCCACCCCAACCGCAACTCGCTGGCCCGGCCGCGAGCACTTTCTGCCCCCCGCCTCACTTACAGGCGGCGGCGGCGGCGGGAGGAGGAGGAGGGGCCGGGATGGTGGGGCTACAACACCAGGCGTCCGGCAGCGGCGACGACGACGATTGGGATGATGACTGGGACGATAACTCGACGGTTGCGGACGAGCCGCTGTCCGGGGGCGGCGGCTTCTCGGATTTGGACGGGCCGGGCCGGTATAAAGTGAGCACGGGGGCTGGCGGCCGGGCCGGTGGCGGGGGGTCGGTCTCCTCCTCCGCCTCTTCCAAGAGCACGGCCACGGTCAGCAGGAATCTGAACCGCTTCTCCACCTTCGTCAAGTCGGGCGGCGAGGCTTTCATCCTGGGCGAGGCGTCCGGTTTCGTCAAGGACGGTGACCGCATCTGTGTGGTGAACGGGCCGCACGGCCCCGAGTGGCAGGAGGACCCTTACCCGTTCACCTGCTCCATCGACGAGCCCACCAAGCAGACTAAGTTCAAGGGCATTAAGAGCTACATCTCCTACCGCCTGGTGCCCAGTCACACTCAGAGCCCGGTCAATCGGCGCTACAAACACTTCGACTGGCTGTACGGCCGGCTGGTGGAGAAGTTCCCGGTCATCTCGGTGCCCCACATCCCCGAGAAACAGGCCACCGGCCGCTTCGAGGAGGACTTCATTTCCAAGCGCAAGAAAGGCCTGATCCTGTGGATGAACCACATGACGAGCCACCCGGTGCTGGCCCGCTGCGATGTTTTCCAGCACTTCCTCACCTGCAACGACGAGAAGGCGTGGAAACAGGGCAAGCGGAAAGCCGAGAAGGACGACATGGTGGGGGGCAACTTCTTCCTCACCCTCAGCACCGCGCAAAACCACCTGGACCTGCAGGAGGTGGAGAGCAGGGTGGACGGCTTCAAAACTTTCACCAAGAGGATGGATGAGAGCGTCTTCCAGCTCAGCCACACCGCCAACGAGTTTGCGAGGAAGCAGGTGGTGGGCTTCAAGAAGGAGTATCAGAAAGTGGGCTCTTCTTTCCGATTGCTGAGCCAAGCGTTTGAGATGGACCAGCAGCCCTTCTCAGTCGGACTCAACCGTGCCATTGCCTTCACTGGAGACGCATACGATGCTATAGGAGAACTTTTCGCAGAACAGCCCAAACAAGATATAGACCCGATAGTGGACTTACTAGCACTTTACCAGGGGCACTTGACCAATTTTCCCGATATTATCCACGTCCAGAAAGGTATCTGTACCTCTTTCCCCCCCCCCCCCCCCCCCCATTTTCTCTATATATGCTGCATGTAAGCCTAGTTCAATGTGCTTCGTGTTGTAGACTAACTTATGATTTATAGCCTTCAGATTTAAACACTGATAATGTGGTAAAGTGTAATTATTACAAACCACTCCAGATAAGTACATGTTTTATATTTTAAATAGCAATGTAGCACAATCTGTAGCACCTTTTTGTCCTCGAGGACTAGATTAAACTGCACACTTTGGTGATAACTATACCTGTTTTAAAAAAAATCTTGAACCATCAAGACTGGTGAGCCTGACGTCAGTGGTAGGGAAGCTGCTGGAGAAGATACTGAGGGATAGGATCTATTCCCATTTGGAAGAAAATGGGCTTATCAGTGATCGGCAACATGGTTTTGTGCAGGGAAGGTCATGTCTTACCAACTTAATAGAATTCTTTGAGGAAGTGACAAAGTTGATTGATGAGGGAAGGGCTGTAGATGTCATATACATGGACTTCAGTAAGGCGTTTGATAAGGTTCCCCATGGTAGGTTGATGGAGAAAGTGAAGGCACATGGGGTCCAAGGTGTACTAGCTAGATGGATAAAGAACTGGCTGGGCAACAGGAGACAGAGAGTAGCAGTGGAAGGGAGTTTCTCAAAGTGGAGACGTGTGACCAGTGGTGTTCCACAGGGATCCGTGCTGGGACCACTGTTTGTGATATACATAAATGATTTGGAGGAAAATATAGGTGGTCTGATTAGCAAGTTTGCAGACGACACTAAGATTGGTGGAGTAGCAGATAGTGAAGGGGACTGTCAGAGAATACAGCAGAATATAGATAGACTGGAGAGTTGGGCAGAGAAATAGCAGATGGAGTTCAATCAGGGCAAATGCGAGGTGATGCATTTTGGAAGATCCAATTCAAGAGTGAACTATACAGTAAATGGAAAAGTCCTGGGGAAAATTGATGTACAGAGAGATTTGGGTGTTCAGGTCCATTGTTCCCTGAAGGTGGCAACGCAGGTCATTAGAGTGGTCATGAAGGCATACGGCATGCTTTCCTTCATCGGACGGGGTATTGAGTACAAGAGTTGGCAGGTCATGTTACAGTTGTATAGGACTTTGGTTCGGCCACATTTGGAATACTGCGTGCAGTTCTGGTCGCCACCTTACCAAAAGGATGTGGATGCTTTGGAGAGGGTGCAGAGGAGGTTCACCAGGATGTTGCCTGGTATGGAGGGTGCTAGCTATGAAGAGAGGTTGAGCAGATTAGGATTATTTTCATTAGAAAGACGGAGGTTGAGGGGGGACCTGATTGAGGTGTACAAAATCATGAGCGGTATAGACAGGTTGGATAGCAAGAAGCTTTTTCCCAGAGTGGGGGATTCAATTACTAGGGGTCACGAGTTCAAAGTGAGAGGGGAAAAGTTTAGGGGGGATATGCGTGGAAAGTTCTTTACGCAGAGGGTGGTGGGTGCCTGGAACGTGTTGCCAGGTGGTAGACGCGGGCACGATAGCGTCTTTTAAGATGTATCTAGACAGAATCATGGATGGGCAGGAAGTAAAGAGATACAGACCCTTAGAAAATAGGCGTCATGTTTAGATAGAGGATCTGGATCGGCGCAGGCTTGGAGGGCCGAAGGGCCTGTTCTTGTGGTGTAATTTTCTTTGTTCTTTATCACAAAGGATTTCTTTCATTAGTCTTAGCTCAGTGGTTGCACGCTTGCCTCAGAGTCAGAATGTCGTGGGCTCAAGCCCCAGTCTAGAGCGTTGAGTATGTAATCTAGGCTAATGCTGCATTATCTGAGGTTCCACCTTCTTGATGAAACCATAAACTGAGACAAGAACAAGAACTGAGACCCTGTCTTCCCTTGGCCTTATTCAAAGATGTGATGAGTTCTCCCCAGTGTCCTGGCCAATATTTATCCCTCCATCGACATCACTGAAACAGAATATCTGGTTGTTATCCCATTGCTGTTATGGGACCTTGCTGTGCTCAAATTAGCAGCTGAATTTCCTATAAAACACCAGTGACAACATTTCAAAAAGTACTGAAAGCAAAATACTGCAGATGCTGGAAATCTTAAATAAAAACAAGAAATGCTGGAAATACTCAGCAGGTTTGGCAGCATCTGTGGAGAGAGAAGCAGAGTTAACGTTTCAGATCAGTAACCCTTCATCAGAACTGACAAATATTAGAAATGTAATAGGTTTTAAACAAGTAAAGTGGGGGTGGGGCAAGAGATAACAAAGGAGAAGGTCACAGAGAATAACTGACCAGAACATCATGGAACAAAGGCAAACGGTATGTTAATGGTGTGGTGAAAGACAAAGCGTTAATACAGAGAGGATGTCAATTGACAAAAAACTGAACAGCCCTGGCCCCAAGCGCAAACATGAAAAGAAAAGTGGGTAGGCGAAAACAAACGAAAATAAAATAAACAAAGAAAAAATAACTAAAAATGAAAAGGGAGGCACGTCCTGCTCTGAAATTATTGAACTAAGTGTTCAGTCCGGCAGGCTGTAGCGTGCCTAGTCAGTAAATGAGGTGCTGTTCCTCGAGCTTGCGTTGATGTTCGCTTGAACACTGCAGCAATCCCAGGACAGAGATGTGGGCGTGAGAGCAGGGGTGTGTGTTGAAATGGCCAGCAACCGGAGGCTTGGCGTCATGCTTTCGTTCCACAAAGCAGTCACCCAATCTGCATTTAGTCTCCCCCATGTAGAGGAGACCACATTGTGAGCAGCGAATACAGTATACTAAATTGAAAGAAGTACAAGTAAATCACTGCTTCACGTGAAAGCAGTGTTTGGGGCCTTGGATAGTGAGGTGAGAGGAGGTAAATGGGCAGGTATTACACCACCTGTGATTGCTGGGGAAGGTGCCGTGGGAAGGGGACAAGGTGGTGGGGGTAATGGAGTGGACGAGGGTGTCGTGGAGGGAACGATCCCTTCGAAATGCTGACGGGAAGGGAGGGGAAGATGCGTTTGGTAGTGGCATCACGCTGGATGTGGCGGAGGATGATCCTTTGGATGTGGAGGCTGGTGGGTTGGAAAGTGAGGACAAGGGGAACACTGTCGCGGTTCTGGGAGGGAGGGGAAGGGGTGAGGGTAGAGGTTCAGGAAGTGGACCGGACACGGTTGAGGGTCACTGACAAACGTTAACTCTGCTTCTCTCTCCACAGATGCTGCCAGACTTACTGAGTATTTCCAGCATTTCTTGTTTTTATTTCAAAAAGTACTTATTTGACTGTCGAGCACTTCAGGACATCCTGAGATCATGAAAGTAGTTACATGAATATAAATCCTTTTTCTTTTTCAACATTTATAGGCAGATGTAATTAAGTTCAGTTTTTAAGGCAGCAATACTAGATTTTATTTGAAGACCTTGCATCTTTCATTGCAATAATTCATCTACTTCGGTGCCTGTTTTCAACTGGTGCTACTGGAATACAACTTTTAACGCTAGCACAATACGCCATACACTTGTATGGAAACTGCTTGTTTCAAGCAGAGATGTATTGCTTGTATCTACACAATGTGGCTGCTGTTCTCACTGCGACATTTGTTTATTAAGGAATGCTTATGTTGTAGCTTGATGAATTATTAGATGTAGGTGGAACAAAGAGTAGCAACAAGTACTTTTAGCTGTGATTTCATGGTGTTAATTCTAAGAGAAATGAGTTCTTCCACGCTCTGTTCAACATGGGCCCTGGCTGATAGTTGACTTCAACCCTCCTCCTCCTCGCCCTTTTGTTCTGGCCAATAGTTGGCAGTGGGGGACAGAACTGCTGTATAAAATGTGCCTCTGTTTTTTAAAGGTTGGTTTGTAAATTGTATTTTTACATGTTGTGGATTGGTTGGGACATGAACACATTAAAAAAAAAGCCCAGTCCTTTGTTGTTCAGGCTGCAGATGACTGAGGTGGGGGTACTTGTTATAAAACAAATGTGGAGATGTTCTTTTGAAGGTCAGGGCAAAGGATTGTTGACCGTGTTCCAAGTCTCCCCTCCTAAGTGTCTCTCTTACCAGGAAGACAATATAGCTGCCATTCCTTGCAGTGAAGCAGAGACCATGCCAACTTTTATCAATAGTTTTGAAGGAAAGAGAGAAAAGACATGTGTAATTAGGACTGCTGCTTGTGTGGATTAGTAAAAGGTAGGTCATGCCTGACTAATCTGATCGAATTATTTTTGGAGAAGTAACTAAAGTAGTGGACAGGGGATTGTCTATGGATGTTATTTATATGGACTTCCAGAGGCATTTGCTAAAGTGTCTCATAAGAGATTGTTAACTAAAATTGAAACTCATGGAATTGATTAGGAAATTGGCTGAGCGGAAGGACACGGAGTAGGGATAATGGGCATCTACTCTAAAGGATGTGACAAGTGGTGTCCCTTAAGGATCTGTGTTAGGGTCTCAACTATTCACTGTAGTCATTAATGACTTACATGATGGGATAGAAAGCCACATATCCAAATATACTGATGACACAAAGATAGGTGGTATTGTAAGCAGTATAGCTGGAAGCATAAAATTACAAAGGGCTGTTGACAGATTAACTAAATGGGAAAAACTATGGCAAATGGATTTCAATGTAGGCAAATGTGAGGTCATCTACTTTAGACCTAAAACAGATGGAACAGAGTACTTTCTAAAGGGTGAAAAGCTAGAAACAGTGAAAGTCCAAAGAAACTTGAGGGTTCAGGCACATAGATGATTCAAATCTCTCTAAGAAGTTGGACGCAAACCACCCAGGGGTCAGGTAACTATTTAGCATGGAAGAATTGTTCGTTATTGGAATTAACCAGACAAATTGCTCTTCCGGCTAAGAATGCCCATGTATCACCCCACATTTTCGAAAAAGATCCATCAGTCTGTCAATCCTTTCCATGTCTGGGCTGGGTGACGTTTCCCGTGTTACTGGGGCGACTGTAGTGGTAATGCCACTGAACTAATAATCCGGAGGCCAGGCAAATGACCTGGAGACGTGGGTTCAAATTGCACCACGGCAGCTGGTGGAATTTAAATTCAGTTAATTAGTAAAAATCTGGAACTGAAAGACAAGCCACAGTAATGGTGCCATGAAACTATAATCGATTGTCGTGAAGACCCATCTGGTTCACTAATGTCCTGTAGGGAAGGAAATTTGCTGTCCTTACCTGGTCTGGCCTACATGTGACTTCAGACCCACAACAGTGTGGTTTACTCTTATCTACCCTCTGAAATGGCCTAGCAAGCCATCCAGTTGTGAAGGGCAATTGGGGATGGGCAACAAATAGAACACAAAAACAAAAGAACTAAGAGCAGGTGTAGGCAATTCAGCCCCTCGAGCCTGCTCTGCCATTCAATGGCTGATCTCATCTCGGCCTCAACTCCACTTTCCCGCCCGTTCTCCATAACCCTTCAACCCTTTACTAATTAAAAATATGTCTATCTCCTCAAATTTACTCAATGTCCCGGCATCTGCCGCACTCTGGGGTAGTGAATTCCACAGCCTCACGATCCTTTGAGAGAAGTAATTTCTCCTCATCTCTGTTTTAAATCTGCTACCCCTTATCCTAAAACTATGACCTCTTGTTCTAGATTTCCCCACAAGAGGAAACATTCTCTCTTCTACTTTGTCAATCCCCTTAATCATCTTATATACCTCAATTAGATCTCCTCTCATTCTTGTAAACTCCAGAGAGTAAAGGCCTAAACTGCTCAATTTCTCTTCATAAGACAAACCCCTCATCTCTGCAATCAATCTAGTGAACCTCCTCTGAACTGCCTCCAATGCAACAACATCCCTCCTCAAGTAAGGGGACCAAAACTGTACGCAATACTCCAGGTGCGGTCTCACTAATGCCTTGTACAGTTGCAGCAATGCTTCCTTACTTTTATACTCTTATTCCTTTAGCAATAAATGCCATTTGCCTTCCTTATCACCTGCTGCACTTGCATAGTAGTTTTCTGCGATTCATGCACGAGGGCACCCAGATCCCTCTGCACCAAAGGACTCTGAGGTTTCTCTCCATCTAGATAATTTGCTTTTCTATTCCGACCAAAATGGATAACCTCGCACTTATCCACATTAAACTCCATCTGCCAAATTTTGGCCCATTCACCTAACCTATCCATATCCATTTGTAAATTTCTTTATTGCAACTTACTATCCCACCTATTTTAGTGTCATCTGCAAATTTGGCTATAGTACTTTCTATCCCTGCATCCAAGTCATTAATATAGATTTTAAATAGTTGGGGCCCGAGGACCGAACCCTGTGGGTCGTCCCACTAGTTACATCTTGCCAACCAGAAAAGGACCGACTCTGTTTTCTGCTGGTTAGCCAATCCTCTATCCAAGCTAATAAATTGCCCCTAACCCCATGTGATCTTGCCTTGTGTATTAACCTTTTGTGCGGCACCTTATCAAATGCCTTCTGGAAGTCCAGATAAAATACATCTACAGGATCCCCATTATCCACTTTACTTGTTACATCTTCGATGAACTCTAGCAAATTAGTCAAACACGATTTACCCTTCATAAAATCATGCTGACTCTGATGGATTGCGTTTTGACTTTCTAAATGTCCTGTTATTACTTCCTTAATAATGGATTGTAACAATTTCCCAATGACAGATTTTAAACTAACTGGTCTATAGTTTCCTACTTTCTACCTCCCTCCTTTTTTGAATAAGGGCGTTATATTAGCCTTTTTCCAATCCACTGGAACCTTTCCCACATCCAGGGAATTTTGGAATATTATACCTAATGGATCCACTATCTCCGCTGCCACTTCCTTTAAGACCCTAGGATGTAGGCCCTGGGGACTTGTCTGCCTTCAATCCCAATAGTTTGTTCAGTACATTTTCCCTAGTGATGATGATTGTTCGAAGTTTCTCCCTGCCTATAACGTGTTACTATTAGGATGGTGCTAGTGTCCTCCACTGTGAAAACTGAGGCAAAATACTGATTTAATATCTCTACCATTTCTGTGTTCCCCTCCATTAACTCCCCAGTCTCATCCTCCAAGGGACCAACATTCACTTTCGCTACTCTCTTCCCTTTTATATACTTATAGAAGCTTTTGCTATCTGCTTTTATATTTTGCGCTAGTTTTCTTTCATAATTTACCTTTGCTTTTTTTATTACTTTTTTTAGTAACCCTTTGTTGATCTTTAAATGTTTCCCAAACTTCCAGCCTGCCACTGGCCTTTGCAATATGGTATGCCTTAGTTTTTGTCTTTATGTTAACTTCCTTGCTTAGCCATGGACGCTTTTTTCCCCCTCTTACAATCTTTCTTCTTCTCTGGAATATATTTTAGTTGGGAGGATTTGAATATCTCCTTAAACATCTGCCACTGCTCATCAACTATTCTACTTTTTAGTCTTCCTGCCCAGTCCACTAGGGCTAAAATCTGTCCTCGTGCCTATGTAATTACCTTTGTTTAACCCCAGAACACTAGTGTGGGACTCCAGTTTCTCGCCCTCAAACTGAATTTGAAATTCTAGCATGCTATGATCACTCTTCCCTAGAGGATCCTTAACTATGAAATCAATATTTAATCCCACCTCATTACACAATACCAAATCTAGAATAGCCTGCTCCCTGGTTGGTTCCACAACATATTGCTCCAAAAAAAATTCTCTAATACATTCAATGAACTCTCCCATGAGGCTCCCCTTGCCAATATGATTAATCCAGTCTATATGCATATTAAAATCCCCCATGATTATTGCTGTACATTTCTTACAAACCCCCAGTATTTCCTGGTTTATACTGTGCCCCACTGCGAAGCTACTGTTTGGGGACTGACAGATTACTCCCATCAGGGTCGTCTTTCCCTTGCTATTTCTTATTTCTACCCAGACTGATTCTACGTCTTGATCTCTAGTGCCTATATCATTTCTCGTTACAGCACTGATCTCCTCCTTTACTAACAAAGCCACACCACCTCCTTTTCCTTCCTGCCTATTCTTCCGAAATACAGAGTACCCTTGGATATTCAATTCCCAAACCTGGTTTCCCTGCAACCACGTCTCCGTAATCACCACTAAATCATACCCATTCGTCTCTATTCATACCCATTCATCTCTATTGCTGGCCTTGCCAACGATGCTCACATCCCAGGAAAGAAATAAAATTAAAATGTCATGAATAGGTGCAGAAAATAATCAAATGTCTAATGGAATGCTAGCCTTTGTATCTAGACTAGAATACAAGGAGGTAGAAGTCATGCTTCAACTATACAAAGACCAGGTTAGACCACACTTTGAGTACTGTGAGCAGTTCTGGACACTACATTTTAGGAAGGATATATTGGCCGAGGAGTGCAGTGTGGATTTACCAGAATGAAGAGTGGACTCCAAGGTTAAATTATGAGGAGAGATTCCACAAACTATGGTTGTATTTCCTGGAACTTAGTGTTAACGGGTGATTTGATCCAAGTTTTTAATCATTCAATGTGGCAGGACAGGTTGAGAGAGCAGCTAATAGAGCATACAGCATCCTAGGCTTCATTAATAGATGCGTAGAATACAAAAGCAAAGAAGTTATGTTAAACTTGAACAGAACATTGGTTCAGCCTCAGTACAGTTCTCTGCACCACACTTTAGGAAAGATGTGAAGGTTTTGGAGAGTCATTGTCATTTGTGCCACAGAAGGAGGCTATTCAGCCCATCAAGTCCATGCCAGCTCTCTGAGCAATGCAGTCAGTCCCACTCTCCCCCTCGATCTCCATAGCCCTATAAGTAGTGCAGAAAAGATTCACAAGAATGGTTAGAATAGTTCCAAGGATGAACCATTCAGTTCTATCAATAGTTGGAGAAGTTGGGACTCTTTTCCTTGGAGAAGAGAAGGTTGAGAGGAGATTTGATGGAGGTATTCAAAATTGAGGTGTCGGGACAGAGTAGATAGGGTGAAACTGTTCCCATTGGTGGAGGGATCAGAACAAGAGGACACAGATTTATGGTTATTGGCAAAAGAAGCAATGGCGACATGAAAAACTTTTTCACGTAGTGAGTGGTTAGGATCTGGAATGCACTGCCTGAGAGTGTGGTGGAGGCAGGTTCAATCGAGGCATTCAAGAAGGAATTGGATTGTTATCTGAAAAGGAAGAATGTGCAGGGTTACGGGGAGAAGGCAGGGGAGTTTTTTATTCATTCATGGGATGTGGGCATCGCTGGCCAGGACAGCATTTATTGCCCATCCCTAATTGCCCTTGAGAAGGTGGTGGTGAGCTGCCTTCTTGAACCTCTGCCGTCCATGTGGGGTAGGTACATCCACCGTGCTGTTGGGAGTTCCAGGATTTTGACCCAGCGACAGTGAAGGAACGGCAATATAGTTCCAAGTCAGGATGGTGTGTGACTTGGAGGGGAACTTGCAGGTGGTGGTGTTCCCATGCATTTGCTGCCCTTGTCCTTCTAGTTGGTAGAGGTTGCGGGTTTGGAATGTGCTGTCGAAGGAGCCTTGGTGCATTGCTGCAGTGCATCTTGTAAATGGTACACACTGCTGCCACTGTGCGTCGGTGGTGGAGGGAGTGAATGTTTGTAGATGGGGTGCCAATCAAGCGGATTGCTTTGTCCTGGATGGTGTCAAGCTTCTTGAGTGTTGTTGGAACTGCACCCATCCAGGCAAGTGGAGAGTATTCCATCACACTCCTGACTTGTGCCTTGTAGATGGTGGACAGGCTTTGGGGAGTCAGGAGGTGAGTTACTTGCCGCAGGATTCCTAGCCTGTGACCTGCTCTTGTAGCCACGGTATTTACATGGCTACTCCAGTTCAGTTTCTGATCAATGATAGCCCCTAGGATGTTGATAGTGGGGGATTCAGCGATGGTAATGCAATTGAATGTCAAGGGGAGATGGTTAGATTCTCTCTTGTTGGAGATGGTCATTGCCCGGCACTTGTGTGGCGTGAATGTTACTTGCCACTTATCAGCCAAGCCTGGATATTGTCCAGGTCTTGCTGCATTTCTACAGGACTGCTTCAGTATCTGAGGAGTCGTGAATGGTGCTGAACATTGTGCAATCATCAGGGAACATTCCCACTTCTGACCTTATGATTGAAGGAAGGTCATTGATGAAGCAGCTGAAGATGGTTGGGCCTAGGACACTACCCTGAGGAACTCCTGCAGTGATGTCCTGGAGCACAGATGATTGACCTCCAACAACCGCAACCTTCTTCCTTTGCGCTAGGTATGACTCCAGCCAGTGGAGGGTTTCCCCCCGATTCCCATTTACCTCAGTTTTGCTCGGGCTCTTTGCCATACTTGGTCAAATGCTGCCTTGATGTCAAGGGCAGTCACTCTCACCTCACTAGGTAAACTGCTCTTTCGGAGAGCTAACGCAGACACAATGGGCTGAATGACCACCTTCTGTGCTGTAGCCATTCTGTGATATTAAGGGGAACAGATAGATTCCCCCAATGGACCCTATGTTCGCTAGTTAGGGAGTCTAGGACTAAGGGGCATTGTATAAAAACTAGAGCAAAACCTTTCAGGAGTGAAATTAGAAAATAATTCTTTACATAAAGGGTGGTAGAAGTTTGGACTCTTCAGATGACAATTGATAGATTTTAAAACTAAGATTTAAGTGTTATTAGCCGAAGGTGTTAAGGGATATGAGGCAAAGGCGGGTTTGTGGAGTTAGGTCATGGATCAGCCATGATCTCATTGAATGGCAGATTAGGCTCAAGGGGCTAAATGGCTTACTCCTGTTCCTATGCTAAACACAGTTGTAATCTTCCCACCTCCCTCTCTTCCCACAAAGTGAGCTGATTGTTATGATGTTTGTGGGATGTTGTACCAAATTGCTGTCGCATTAGCCCCTATTTGTTACTCTTCAGAAGTAATTGTGTGACGTGCTGTGGCACATTTCAATGTTCTAAAGTGCTGCTGTGATATTCTACAATACTGCCATTTTAATTTATATAAGCGCATTGTGACATTTTACTACTTTTAAAGGCACAATATAAATGCAAGTTCAGTGGAAGTTGAGAGTATAACTGCCAACTGATCAGTTTATATTATCAGGTGCTCTAGGATCTGCATTATTCCTTGTAGAAGTTTGTTTTTTGATGGGTACCATATCTCGTTCAAACCCCAGTATATTCAAATATTAAGAGCGACTAAAAGTGCAGTTGATTTCTTCACCCCTCCCACCCCACAACCACCTTTCTTTACATGGAAGCTATTTTTAAAAGCCTTCAGAAGTGAACTACAGTATTAGAGAGTCATCAAACGTGCATCTTGTACTTATGGTCATAGTGATTATATTTTGATTCCCAGTTTCTCATATAATCTAAAAATTGAGGCTACTTAGATTACATTATTCCATGATCTTTCTTCCCCATTTTAGTCTTCCTTAGTGTTTCTTAGACCTCAAATCTTGAACCGTTTTAACATCTGATGTGTTGATTTTTTAAAACTATTTGCCGTTGTAACAGACCTTGGATAAGTATCAAACACTTCAACTTCTTTCCTAAATAGTTGTAACGAGGAGGAAGAATGGTTCTGCCTTATTTGCATGTGCTGACTTTATTGTCTGAAATCTGTGATTATGATGCATAGCAAGAATTTGATGCTGAAAAGACAGATGAAGCCAAGGTACCTTACTGTCAGTAGTTCATCCCTTTCCTTCTGTTATACTGAGATGAGTGGGAGTGCTGAAAGGTCCTTTTTTTTGGTATATGAAATGTTTTTAGTCCAAGGAAGTAGATTGCCTAGAACTAGATCTAGCACTGAAATGGGGCCATGTAGGTAATGCAAATGTAGGAACATCGAGGGAACAGAAAATGTAATCTAATTAGTGAATATAAGAATTGGGAAGGAAACAGTCTAAGCTTTTTCAAAAAGAAATATAGTTAAAGGGATAGGCTGTTCAACCCCTTGAGCCATTCTTTCATTCCAATCATGGGCTGTTCTGTACCTCTACTCCATTTTCTCCATATCTCTTGATACCTTTATCCAACTTCAATCTATCAATGTGAGTCATGAAAATTTCAGTTGACTCACCATCCAAAAACTTTTGAGGGGGGGAGTGTTCCAGATTTCCACTACTCTTTAAATATATTTAAATTTTCAAATTTAGAGTGAGGTAAAAGGATGATGAATTGGGGAGGAAAATGATTAGTGCAGCTAACAGGATATTTTGGGGGAAAAAGTAGCAAATCACAGAAGGAAACAGAAGTGTTTTTATAAACTGATAAGTAGAAGAATAGTGGTAAGGCAAGGATAATTAGAGAGGAAAAAGGAAATCTCACTGAGGATGAAGAAATGTCAGAGGTACTAAATAAGTAATTTGCCTTGGTTTACACAAGTGTGTAATGATGGCGATGGAAGGGTACAGGAGGAAGCAGGGGCTCAATTACATAGGATAACTTATAGATAAGGAAGTAATACTGAAAGAAACTGTTCAAACTTGGTGGAAGAGGCACCAAATGCTGATGGCATGCAAGCAAGAATGCTGCCATAAGTCAGAGTGGAAATAAGAGGCCGTGACGACAATCTTTCACATCTTCTTGAAAATGGAATTGTTCAGAAAATAAAACGGTTGCCAAAGCAGCACCTCTATTCAGAAAGTGAGAAAGCAATAAGCTGGATAACTATTCAGCAGGCAGTTTAATCGCAGTTAAGCTTCTAGAAGCCATAATATGCTGGATAAAATTAATATTCACTTGGAAAGATACAGCTTATTTAAGGACAGGTAATATAGTTAAATGCAAATACTGACAAATTTGAGTCCTATTCAGAAAAAGCATATTGATGATGGAAATGCAGTGGATATTATACATAAATTTTCAAAAGGTACTTAATCAGGTGTTTTATGGAAGGCAAATTGATCGAATACAAGGCACAGTACTGAAGGGAATAAAAACAAGAAATGCTGGAAATACGAAGTGGGTCTGGCAGCATCTGTGGAGAGAGAAGCAGAGTTAACGTTTCAGTACTGAAGGGATTTGGTCAATGTACATATTAAGTTGAGTAAGTGGCAATTTTGATTTTACTGGTTTGGAGGGATGTGTTGCCCAGGGGTCAGTGCAAGACCCATTCACATATAATTAAGCAATATCTGGACAAGTAAAGTTTACAGACGGCCTTAAAATAGGGAACATGGTTAACTGGAGGACTGTAAACAACTTCAGGAGGTTAAAGGTTATTAGATTGGGAAAATAGACAAAAAAAATTTAATACAACAGATGTGAGGAGCTTCTTGGGAAGAAGAATGAGAGAACACGTACACTTATGGACAACCTTAAAATGAGTAGAAGAGCAGAGAAACTTGGGGTTCATACATACATCTGAAAGTGGGAGATCAGGTTAATAAAGCTGTTCATTAAAATAGTAAAGCAAATAAAATTGTAGGTTTTGTAAATAAAGACATTGCATACAAATGGAGGTGATGCTAAAATATACAAATCATTACTTCGGCTGTAGTTTTATATACTTTGTGGTTGATTTTGATGAGAAGAAGCTGACCATGCTTTTGTGCAATTGGAGTGGCTTTTGAAGCCCAGGATATTTGATGGCATGTGTTCATTTAAATAACTAACCATCTATGCCTTGTCCTCATGCACAAGAAATGTTCTTGCAACTGGTAGGTGAAGAATGAGGAGTGTAGAAACTTTATAGAACTGATGTACCATGTTAACTGGGGGATGAAGGCTATTTCCTAGAGATTACAGGTGCTGTGAGGACTCTTCCCTTCACAGAGGAAACCCTGGAGATGGGCAGCAGAGTCTCCCACTTCATTAGCAATGAGCACAAATAAGCAAGTTCTTTTGGAATGAAGAAGCATGCCAAGGTGGGACTGCTGTAAGGTGCATACTCAAAGGAGAAGAATGCCATTACTATGTTTATACCAGGGACACAGACCATAGCACATTATCATTTCAGTAATGGGGAGCCTGCAAAGCATTTGCCCTGCCTCAGATTTCCCTCTTCTAGGTACATCATCTTTAAAGCTGCAGCTCCAGCTAGGTGGCTGCCAAAAAGAATGGCAAAACAGCCTCACGACTGTCCTAAGCTTTGAAAGCATGTTATCTTTCTTTCTTTTCTTTTGGGCCTCCTTAACTCGAGAGACAATGGATACGCGCCTGGAGGTGGTCAGTGGTTTGTGAAGCAGCGCCTGGAGTGGCTATAAAGGCCAATTCTGGAGTGACAGGCTCTTCCACAGGTGCTGCAGAGAAATTTGTTTGTTGGGGCTGTTGCACAGTTGGCTCTCCCCTTGCGCCTCTGTCTTTTTTCCTGCCAACTACTAAGTCTCTTCGACTCGCCACAATTTAGCCCTGTCTTTATGGCTGCCCGCCAGCTCTGGCGAATGCTGGCAACTGACTCCCACGACTTGTGATCAATGTCACACGATTTCATGTCGCGTTTGCAGACGTCTTTATAACGGAGACATGGACGGCCGGTGGGTCTGATACCAGTGGCGAGCTCGCTGTACAATGTGTCTTTGGGGATCCTGCCATCTTCCATGCGGCTCACATGGCCAAGCCATCTCAAGCGCCGCTGACTCAGTAGTGTGTATAAGCTGGGGGTGTTGGCCGCTTCAAGGACTTCTGTGTTGGAGATATAGTCCTGCCACCTGATGCCAAGTATTCTCCGAAGGCAGCGAAGATGGAATGAATTGAGACGTCGCTCTTGGCTGGCATACGTTGTCCAGGCCTCGCTGCCGTAGAGCAAGGTACTGAGGACACAGGCCTGATACACTCGGACTTTTGTGTTCCGTGTCAGTGCGCCATTTTCCCACACTCTCTTGGCCAGTCTGGACATAGCAGTGGAAGCCTTACCCATGCGCTTGTTGATTTCTGCATCTAGAGACAGGTTACTGGTGATAGTTGAGCCTAGGTAGGTGAACTCTTGAACCACTTCCAGAGCGTGGTCGCCAATATTGATGGAGCATTTCTGACATCCTGCCCCATGATGTTCGTTTTCTTGAGGCCGATGGTTAGGCCAAATTCATTGCAGGCAGACGCAAACCTGTCGATGAGACTCTGCAGGCATTCTTCAGTGTGAGATGTTAAAGCAGCATCGTCAGCAAAGAGGAGTTCTCTGATGAGGACTTTCCGTACTTTGGACTTCGCTCTTAGACGGGCAAGGTTGAACAACCTGCCCCCTGATCTTGTGTGGAGGAAAATTCCTTCTTCAGAGGATTTGAACGCATGTGAAAGCAGCAGGGAGAAGAAAATCCCAAAAAGTGTGGGTGTGAGAACACAGCCCTGTTTCACACCACTCAGGATAGGAAAGGGCTCTGATGAGGAGCCACCATGTTGAATTGTGCCTTTCATATTGTCATGGAATGAGGTGATGATACTTAGTAGCTTTGGTGGACATCCGATCTTTTCTAGTAGTCTGAAGAGACCACGTCTGCTGACGAGGTCAAAGGCTTTGGTGAGATCAATGAAAGCAATGTAGAGGGGCATCTGTTGTTCACGGCATTTCTCCTGTATCTGACGAAGGGTGAACAGCATGTCAATAGTCGATCTCTCTGCACGAAAGCCACACTGTGCCTCAGGGTAGACGCGCTCGGCCAGCTTCTGGAGCCTGTTCAGAGCGACTCGAGCAAAGACTTTCCCCACTATGCTGAGCAGGGAGATTCCACGGTAGTTGTTGCAGTCACCGCGGTCACCTTTGTTTTTATAGAGGGTGATGATGTTGGCATCGCGCATGTCCTGGGGTACTGCTCCCTCGTCCCAGCACAGGCATAGCAGTTCATGTAGTGCTGAGAGTATAGCAGGCTTGGCACTCTTGATTATTTCAGGGGTAATGCTGTCCTTCCCAGGGGCTTTTCTGCTGGCTAGGGAATCAATGGCATCACTGAGTTCCGATTTGGTTGGCTGTATGTCCAGCTCATCCATGACTGGCTCTTTTAGCTACTTGCATGCTTTGTGTTCATCCTTTCACACATTGGAATGTAGGCTGGTCATTGGGATGTGTTAATTTTACATCCTAACATTGAAATAGTCTTCTGTTTTAGCACATTAGGAAGGATGTTAAGGTGCTGGAGACGGTGCAGCGATCTTGCCGCAATGATACCAGAAATGAGAGTGTTCACTTAAGTGGGAAGATTGGAGAAACTGGGATTATTCTCAGAGCAGCAAAGGTTAAGAGTAGAACTAATGGCGGTATTCAAAATAATGAGAGGCTTTCACAGAGCAAGTAGGGAGAAACCTTTTCCTCTAGTTGGTAACCAGAGGTCATAGATTTAAAATAATTGGCAAAAGAACTAGAGATGAAATGGAGAGAATTCTTCACAGAGTGTTAAGATTTAGAATGCACTACTTGAAAAAGTAGTGGAATCTGATTCAGTAGGATCCTTTCCAAATGAAATTGATGTACTTGAAGGGGACTCATTTACAGAGTTATCGGGATAAAGCTGGCTGTGGAACTAAATTGGATAATTCTTTCAAAGAGTTGGTGCAGGCACAATGGGCCAAATGGCGGCCACCTGTGCTGCAAGATTCTTAGTTTAGTTTAGAGATACAGCACTGAAACAGGCCCTTCGGCCCACCGAGTCTGTGCCGACCATCGACCACCCATTGATACTAATCCTACACTAATCCCATATTCCTACCACATCCCCACCTGTCCCTATATTTCCCTACCACCTACCTATACTAGGAGCAATTTATAATGGCCAATTTACCTACCAACCTGCAAGTCTTTTGGCTTGTGGGAGGAAACCGGAGCACCCGGAGAAAACCCACGCAGACACAGAGGGAGAACTTGCAAACTCCACACAGGCAGTACCCAGAATTGAACCCGGGTCGCTGGAGCTGTGAGGCTGCGGTGCTAACCACTGTGCCGCCCTATTCTATAATTCTGTGTTTTTAAAAAGGGTAGGCCTTGATGATCAAGTGCACCATTTGGTGATGGACTAGCCAGCCAGCACTCTTGCCATGAGGAATTATTGGCATGGTTGGCACAAAGAGAAGATTGGTGGCTTTGTAAATGTTCCCTTCAGCCTATTTCTGGCCCATCAATTGTTACTCAGCGAGTCATCCAAAAACTCATGCTAATCAGTATAATGGTCTTATACTGCCATTTTCTGTATTCACAGTGAACATGTGTTCCCTTTTTTGTGTAGGTTGCACCCAAAATGTAGCACTTGTCACCAGGAGCAAGAATCTAATCTGTCACTTTAGCATTTATCGAACATTCCTCAGCCCACTGGCAGCAGTAAATATTGGGGAAACTGTAGCGTATTGAGAGCACACCTGGTGTCGCACCAGTACCAATGAGCAGCAAACCGGGAGGAAGAGCTATGAACTAATATATAATTTCTGGTGGATTTGTGTACAAGGGCTGCATACAGAGCCCAGCTTCTTAATCTGCAGGAACACTTCATGCAATCTTTTGAGAATCGTCAAAGCTCCCAACAGAGAATAATAGAAAATGAGATTTTTGGAGGACCTTCAGAGAACCGTGGAACGAGTGGACAATCTGTAGGGGTGCTGCTGATAGAGAAGCTAAGTGCAGATGCAGTGTGTTTGTCTACTTGCTGTTGGGGAATTTTAGGAGGCTCTCCTTCATAGCCTTAAAAGACTAGCAGATCAGCTTCATGATCCTGACTGGCTAACCCCATACTCCGGATCATCTCCAGGCTTACACAGCAACTATGGCCTGACAGGAAGTGACACAAATGAGGCATTTACCTCTTGGTGATGAACCATCTACTTAACCCACCTGGTCCTATCCGAGGATTATAGAAGAGGCAGGAAAAGGATAGGAAAGGCTACCAGCCCAGGGTCAAGATGTTGGCAGTCGTGGTAGTACCATCTCATGATTACAGGGAGGAGAATCGTCATAGCTGGATCACCCCATTGTGGAGCAGAAGAATGTCACTATGCTCATTTCTCCCACTGTGGAGGCACTTGAGTGCATCTAGGAAATAGCGCATACTTTATACTCTCAAATGACCAAAAGTGAACTAAACATTAAAACAGACAAAGTGCTTGTTTAGGGAAATAAACTGGTTGTACATTTTACTTTTTGAATGTACTCTGTAGATTATCATCAGAGGGGACTTGAATATTGAAGATAACAGAAACTGGCAAGGTAGTGGGGATTAAGTGCAAAATGTTTGTGATAGGGCTCATGTCATATTCAGAGGATGATATCGTTAATACATAACCACAAGTGCAACTTTTAAGTCACTTCAATCGATGGTTGATGCATGAATCTTCCCGGCTAGATTCTTCCATCCCCATCTCCTGCACCGCTGCTGCAGGCTGGCCATTGGAATGATTTCTATAAGATGATGAGATGGCTTTAACATGACTACCAGCAATTGGCCCTTCTACTGGCAGTCTTTCCTGTGAATGGGTTCTCCCTTCTGAATAGTGAAATTATGCAGCTGATGTAGATAATTTTGAAGACTATCACAGGGCTGTAGAGCAGAGCTGCACCTGACTTGCACTTCAGTTCACAGGTTCCTGACTGGTGTTAACTGCAAGGGCTTCAAGGTGTAGACCTGGTTCCCCAATAACTCAACCATCTGTCAGGTCTACCTGCCCCTTCAAGTAGTGCTAATATTGTGGACTGGAGTAAGATGAAAGCAGTAATGACATCACCAGGGTGTTAAGTATCCATGTGAGTTATTCTGCTCTGACACTTTCTATACCTTGATGGAAAGAAAGCTTTTCCCAGCCATATTTTCCATGTGGCGGTGTTAGCAGTCATGGTGCTGCAAGGTTCCATAAATGCATTTTAGAGATGCCATTCACTTGATTTAAAGCATTTTGTGACATTGCCTATTATTCCACGGAGAAGGTGATTAAAGTGCTTAGATGGCAAACCAAGCTTCTTTGACCTGCTTGGTGGATCAAAGTCTGACTGGCAAATATCACTTTTTTCATAAGTTGTTGAGATTTAAGTATATACGATAGTTTTCTTTAGGGACTTCATACTGTCAGACTTGTATTGAAATGACTTGGTGACCTCATCGCTTGTAATTAATATACTGAAATAGTTTTTGAACACTTGGTGTGCATTTAACTCAGCACCAACCTGTTAATTTTGTGAATACGTGAAACTTATTTATCCTGCTTTTCCAGTTGTGCCATTTGTTTTTGTGGGCATTGCTAAAGCACTGTCAATATTAACGCTACGTAAGATTCAAATGTAAATTTTCAGAGGTATCAATTTTATTAAAATAGGATGTTTTTAAAATTGGTACATTCCAGTATTCTCCCAACACCTAGAAAGTTTTTCAGTGGTTCATTAGAGTACCAATGTATTGTCCCTTTCTGCCTAATTGAAATACTGCAGTTAGCAAGTTTCGGAGTAGCTCCTTTAAAATATCTTCCAAAAAAAAATCGCATTTTAGAATTAAAGATTTATAGGAGTGTAAGATTACAATTCATTGGTGCATGAACCGATATAGTTGGGTTATCATGTACTACTTTCAGAAGACTGGTAATGTCCTATCACCAAATGCTGGGCAGCTAAAGGTTGGTGATTTAAGTGCTGACCTGCGTTTGCAGTGGTTCCTCATCTTTTGGCTATGTGCTTAAAACCAGTCCACGTAAACTAAAATAGGTTTACTCTGCCAACTGTAGATGTCCCAACCACTGTTCTCCCAGGAGATCTGGGAAATTTCAGGCTGTCTCAACTAACAACAATTTTACAATCAAGGCGATACCTTGATGGTAAACCCCTAAAACTAGGTGGTCAAAACATTTAGAATACTGGAGTAGCTGCAAAGCTTGTTTGAGCATGTATCATTTTCAATAATTTTTAGATGGAGACAATATTTTACAAACCTTCTGTTGTGACTGCCCCTGCTTTTTAAAACTTTTTTATTCATTCATGGGATGTGGGCATCACTGGCTATGCCAGCATTTATTGCCCATCCCTAATTGCCCTTGAGAAGGTGCTGGTGAGCTGCCTTCTTGAACTGCTGCAGTCCATGTGAGGTAGGTAAACCCACAGTGCTGTTAGGAAGGGAGTTCCTGGATTTTGACCCAGCGACAGTGAAGGTACAGCGATATAGTTCCAAGTCAGGATGGTGTGTGACTTGGAGAGGAACTTGCAGGTGGTGGTGTTCCCATGCATCTGCTGCTCTTGTCCTTCTAGGTGGTAGAGGTTGCAGGTTTGGAAGGTGCTGTCTAAGGAGCCTTGGTGCATTGCTGCAGTGCATCTTGTAGATGATACACACTGCTGCCACTGTGCGCGGTGGTGGAGGGAGTGAATGTTTGTAGATGGGGTGCCAATCAAGCGGGTTGCTTTGTCCTGGATGGTGTCGAGCTTCTTGAGTGTTGTTGGAGCTGCACCCATCCAGGCAAGTGGAGAGTATTCCATCACACTCCTGACTTGTGCCTTGCAGATGGTGGACAGGCTTTGGGGAGTCAGGAGGTGAGTTACTTGCCGCAGGATTCCTAGCCTTTGACCTGCTCTTGTAGCCACGGTGTTTATATGGCTACTCCAGTTCAGTTTCTGGTCAATGGTAGCCCCCAGGATGTTGCTAGTGGGGGATTCAGCGATGGTAATGCCACTGAATGTCAAGCGGAGATGGCTAGATTCTCTCTTGTTGGAGATGGTCATTGCCTGGCACGTGTGTGGCGCAAATGTTACTTGCCACTTATCAGCCCAAGCCTGGATATTGTCCAGGTCTTGCTGCATTTTCTACACAGACTGCTTCAGTATCTGAGGAGTCGCGAATGGTGCTGAACATTGTGCAATCATCAGCAAACATTCCCATTTCTGACCTTATGATTGAAGGAAGGTCATTGATGAAGCATTTGAAGATGGTTGGGCCTAGGACACTACCCTGAGGAACTCCTGCAGTGATGTCCTGGAGCTCAGATGATTGACCTCCAACAACCACAGCCATCTTCCTTTGTGCTAGGTATTACTCCAACCAGCAGAGAGTTTTCCCCCTGATTCCCATTGACTCCAGTTTTGCTAGGGCTCCTTGATGGCATACTTGGTCAAATGCTGCCTTGATGTCAAGGGCAGTCACTCTCACCTCACCTCTTGAGTTCAGCTCTTTTGTCCATGTTTGAACCAAGGCTGTAATGCAGTCAGGAGCTGAGTGGCCCTGGCGGAACCCAAACTGACCATCACTGATCAGGTTATTGCTGAGCAAGTGCTGCTTGATGGCACTGTTGATGACACCTTCCATCACTTTTTATTTTATTTTAGAGATACAGCACTGAAACAGCCCCTTCAGCCCACCAAGTCTGTGCTGACCATCAACCACCCATTTATATTAATCCTACATTAATCCCATACACTGATGATTGAAAGTAGACTGATGGGGCAGGTTGGACATGTCCTGCTTTTTGTGTACCGGACTTATCTGGGCAATTTTCCACATTGCCGGGTAGATGCCAGTGTTGTAGCTATACTGGAACAGATTGGCTAGAGGTGCGACAAGTTCTGGAGCACAGGTCTTCAGTACTATTGCCGGAATATTGTCAGGACCCATAGCCTTTGCAGTATCCAGTGCCTTCAGTCGTTTGTTGATATCACACGGAGTGAATTGAATTGGCTGAAGTCTGGCATCTGTAATGCTGGGGACTTCAGGAGAGGGCCGAGATGGATCATCAACTCGGCACTTCCGGCTGAAGATTGTTGCAAATGCTTCTGCCTTATCTTTCGCACTGATTTGCTTTCTGGTTGCTATTTCTTTATTAGATTTACCCTACTCTATATTTTAAAGTCTAATTTTATCACCTATTATGTGTTTTCCCTTCATCTTGCTTTTCAGGATTCAGCTGTGATGTAAGCACATGTACCTAAATGTCGTTGATTGCCTTAAAATCTGGTCAAAAAGGCTGCACTTCTAAGCCAAACTGAACACTTTGACCTGATCATAATCTTGGAATGACAAGTTAAGAAATTTTATAAAAGTTACTGTCTTACCAGTTGCACATGTAGCTGAGTGTTGTTGAAACAAACCGTCATTGGTGGACCTTTTTAAGATTTCAAAGAAATTAGTTTGGATAGTCAACCTAATTCCTGGTGAATTTAAGGCCACAACACTCTGCACAATTGAGACACAAATTGTTGATTTCATTTAAACAGCAAAAACAGCTAGTTTGGGAAATGTAGTCACTAGTTATCAAAGCACTTTGTAGGAGCACAGTAAATGCAGCATTACTCTGTACTGTAGATTAACTAGGAATACTTGATGCTGTAACAAGGTGGTCAAAGTGGAAAAGTGTTCTACTTTCACACTGCTCATGTCGATCATAAATGATCACAAATATTTTAAGCAAGAGTTTATTTCACAGTATCTGCCTTTTACAAATCAACCACGGAAACCAGAGCTGAAATCAGCTGATCCTGTTGCTGCAAGCTGCTGAATCAGACTGTTGACGTAATGTCTTCTAATGCTCACATTGTTTTTCCATTTGGGATAACTGAGCTGCCGTACTAAAATAGTTTTTTAAAAAAGTGAGTGGTGTAAAACATGATGTGCCTCTAATTATCCCATAAATCTTGAACGAATATGTTTTTTTGTAGTTTTTCGCATGTGGAGGGACACTTTTTAACAAAGCTAAAATGCTTTTGGTAAGTGAAACATAATATGGCTGTTGAATAAATTGCCCTTGTTTATGTTGGGGGTTTAAAGATTGCATTATTGAAGAAATGTATAATGTGTTGCCCTAATGTTAGGGGCAAGAAAATATTTGCACGGTTATTGGGAAATGTAAACTGTATTCTGTTTGTCTCAAGGGCTGTAGTTTGGAAATAAAATTCAGTTACACCAGATGGGATGACATCGCCGTGAGATGGAAATGACATCACAATTGGGAACAGATGGTAGTGTAGTGGGGGAGGGGGGAATCTTGCCATCACGCCATGGGAGTTGAATATGCATCAGTTAATTATTTAATTGTGAACATATATCTTGTGTTCTGTAACTAATGCAAACATTGATAATTTATATTCCACTGCTGGATCTTGAGTGACCAGAGTTGTTTGTCAGACTGGTCCACCAGTGGAATCGAAAGCATATGGCCTTAGATGTGCATGTTTTGCAGTTAGAATCATGAGATAAATAGCTGATTCAGTTAGAGCACTGAAAAATACAGACCATCCACAGTGATGGGACGTTTTGCTGTTTCCTATAATTTTTTTTGCACATTCATAGAAAATTTGTATTCCAGGACATGGGCTTTTCTTCCTGTGCTCCTCATACCAGCAGTTTTCTAGTTAGAGAAAAGAAATGAATTATATTTGCATGTGTATTACCCTGTTGGCTAGTTGAGGACGTTTTTAAAATAAACACTCAAAACTAATTCTGAAAGTTGAGAATACAAATAACCACATATGGCTTTCTGCTCAGGGAAATAAACAAAGCGATTTTTCTTTTTAGATTGTGTACTGGACAGCTCAAATTGCATACACTTGTATCACTCAGTGTTACAGTAGCAGGTGCAGATGTGAATGGACTTATGCTTCCAGTACAGTGTATCAGGCCTCCAGTGAAGACAGTTGAAACAAAGTCTTGTAGTCATAAAGGAGAAATTGTCAATGACTCTCACTTTTAGGTTTCTTGCACTGACATTTCAACAATATCTGGGTTGTACACTGCAAATGGAGTTTTCTTTATTGTACTTTATTGAGGTAGATTTGCTTTACCAAATTATTTGTACTTTGTGGGAAGAGAAATAAACTTTTCTCTCACACACCAATTACCAACTTAGTTGCAAGACATTGTCACTTTAAAGATCAGTAAGCATGGTGTTGTCTACGATAAGAGTTCAGATTATCTAAAACCAGTGATTAATGTTAAAATAATTACAAGCGCAGCTCATTTTCAGCCACACATTAGATGAAATGAACAGCAAACTAGCTAGGCAACAGCTTGGGAAATCTGATTTTCTGCTCCTTGGAGATTTCTGGCTAGTCTGAAGCAGATGTAAATTAATTTAGCCATTATCTTTCAGATTGATGCATGTAAATTAAATCTGAAATAAATGTAAACCTCAAATTGATGATGCAATTGAAATTAATTTGCTGTTGCCCATGCAGAGGAGCCACACAATATAAAACAGGTACAGTGCTTGACGGGTATGTCCAGTCACTGCTGCAGTGACTGACAAGTCTGCATTTAAGTCGCTATCATTTGTGACTCATCAATTCAACCTACATGCCAAAGAATACCTAGGGAATTGTTTGACACATACATTAGCAAGATGATAGTTGGCAACTATGCCTTCTATATTTTGTTTGTGTATGATGTTTTTGGGAGTGGGAGAACAGAAGGAAATTAGTTTTAACTGCTAGACGTGCTTGGGTTTTGTACCTGAATAGGGTATAGTATTTCAATATTTTCTTCAAATTGTTGTCGTCCAAAATTTTGTGCAACACTTTAAATATGTTCTTTTCCTAACCTTAGTCACACATTTTATGTGACTTGGAATGATCTAAGAGACTGATTTCTCTCAGAGTAAACGATCAGCGATTTAAGTAACAAATGAAGCTTGGTATGCTATTTACTGAATCAAGATTGTGAGAACATCAATTAACCTATTCAACTGAATCACCAGTCTACTCTGCAGTTTCTCACCTTCAGCTCTCTGACTTTTTGGATGAAAGAGTGTGCTGTCCTCGCCCCCTTGCCCTCTGTATTCACATGCTCTCTTGTGCGTTCGAGAATTTCTCACAAAGATTACAGAGTGGAGAGGAATAGTGGTTGGAATAGAGTTTGGATAAATTGGGTTGAATAGTATGCTGAGGTTGCAAACAATCTTAAATCTGAGACTGCTGGGGAAGGGGATGAAATCGGTGGCAAAGGTACAGAGTTTATAATGGGGCTGAAGTGAGGTGGTGGGGAGCTACATCTGGGTGTCATTAGTGTACATGCAGAAGTTGACCCCATATCTACGAATGATGTCACCAAGGGGCATCGTGCAAATGAGGGGGGACAGGATAGATCCTGGAGTGTCTCCAAAGGTAAGATGTGTGTGGGAAGAGAAATCATTGCTTGAGATGGTCTGGCTAGGATGGGATTGGAGAGAGTGGAGCTGGTCTCCCTGGATGCTGCAATGCCAGTTCAAAATATCATTATCTTATATTCCCTTTATACACACCCAAAGGACAGCAATCCATGAGGGCAGTCCCACTAAGCTGGACAATGAAAGAGAGATGTCAGAGGAGGATGGTGTGGTTGGCTGTATCAAAGATTGCAGAGAGGTTGAGGCAGATGAAGACAGGTAATGCACTATGGTCACAGCCACAGAAGACATTAATGACTTCAAAAGGAAGCTGGGTGGCCACCTGAGGAATAGACTTGTAGGGCTACGGGGATGGAGCCGAGGAATGGGACCGACTACATAGCTCTCTGCAGAGCTGGCATGGACTCAATGGGCTGGATGGCGGCCTCCTCTGCTGTAAATTACTCTTATTGTTCTTGGTTTGTACATGTTCTTGGAGACAGTGGAGCAGGTGGTCCTCCTGGGGGTCTTTGTCTTGAATCTTTTTCAGCCAGCAAGCAAGCTTCGAAAGCCCCAAGGTCACCTAGAGAGAGAGACACCCCCTATGGGTTCTACATACGTCAAAGTCTGAGAAACTTGTCCTTTTGTAGCAAAAGACTGCTAGTTTTTCACAGATGGGGACGCTGTCACATGATTGTCCAGTGTCCTCTTTTGCAATTTAATTGGATTCAAGTCCAGGAATTCCCAATCTCAGGTCTCATTGTTTCAATGTTTACCCTTTGAGGGTTTATTTTCCACTGTTAATGTTCCAAGATCGTTTTAAATATTTTGCCATTAGGAGTGAAGCTGTTAGCTGATTCCAAATTCATGAGGCATTGAGCTAGTGGTGGCTAGCTCAGATATCCGTCTCTCCTTTGATACCTTTATGTGTGAGGTGTTCAGATGCAAATGGTGGTGGCCATTTTTTTGCTGTTTAGCAGTGACTTTTCAGTTTCTTTCTGTCTCTTGTCTTTAAAAGATTAATCCAAGTTTCCAACCGATGGATTTAAAATCCTCATTTGGCATAGCATGTTCTCTTTACAGAGTGTATATGTGCATAAGTCATTGAAGGTGGCAGGGCAGGTTGAGAGCGCAGTTAATAAAGCATACAGTATTTATTAATAGGGGCATAGAGTACAAGAGCAGGGAGGTTATGTTAAACTTGTATGAGCCACTAGTTTGGCCTCAACTGCAGCATTGCGTCCAGTTCTGGGTGTCACATTTGAGGAAAGATGTGAACGCATTGGAAAGTGCAGAAAAGATTCACGAGATTGGTTTCAGGGATGAGGAATTTCATTTGCGAAGATAGATTGGAGAAGTTGGGACTGTTATCCTTGGAGAAGAGCAGGCTGAGAGGAAATTTGATAGAGGGATTCAAAATCATGAGGGGTCTGGACAGAGTAGATAGAGAGAAACTGTTCCCACTCGTGTGAGGATCAAGAACGAGAGGGCACAGATTTAAAGTAATTGGCTCCTAAACCTTTTTGAGGGCCACGCCAGCAGAAAAATGTCATAGCCAATGTATACTCAAATTGATAGAATCCAATTGTTTCCTTTACCTGTTCAGCCAATATAAACACTTGAAAGAAAATATTATGACATAGGAAGAAAGGTTCAGGAAATGGAAATTAAGTAGATAGTTCTGATGTGGATCTAGCACAGGCTTGTTGGATTGAATGGCCTCCTCCTGTATTGATATTTGTATGATCACTTAAAAAAAAAAGTGACCTTTCAGAGCTTTAATGAGTGTTTTTATTTAGGAAAAGATAACTAATCTTATCAAAAGTCCATACTGTGACTGCATTATGTTGGTAATGGAAGGACTGGTTATTGAGTCCAGGGGTTCTGATCGAGTGCATTGCTTTGTTCGGGATGTGTTGGCAAGTTAGTTTGTCAAAGGGGGATAGTGTTTAAGCCTTGACTGACAAATACACATATCTTTCTAATGGGCTACTAGATATCCCTTCCCCCACCCCTGTGGGCACTGAGACAAATTATGCACCCTGTATTGGCCTCTGTGGTTATTTCAGTTGCCATAGGCCAGACATCAAATCTGAAGACTTCCTGATCTGTCTGACTCCGTAGTAATTCTTACTATTTACCTGCTTGTCTGAGTATAGATTTCATCTGTAACAATGGGTTGAATTTCACATATAACCTGTCCAGCCATGTGTGGAAAATTCATTGTGGTGCAACAATGAACTTTCCCTTGTAAATGTTTCCATAGAAAACAATTCTGTTAACACTGACCAAGGTTGTGCCAACCGATGCAAAAAAAAAATCCCTGATGTTGACATTTAAAGACCGCCAGTGTTAGAGTCTCTGGTCATATAAAATATTGAACTGATTGTACCTGTTACATTGTTTGGGGTGAGTGTGTGTGGTATTAATTGTGCATTTAAAAAGGATAAAGGAGATACTTTGTTAGGATCCAAACATCAGATTTATGAATTGTAACCATTCAGCATATCTTTCTATAAAATATTATTGGGGCTTTCCATGTAAGGGTTAAACTAACAAAAACTTGAATAGAGAATTCTGACATCTGTTTAACCTTGACACTTAAAAGAAATGAGGAAAAGGCAAACATAGTTACGCATTTTGCATGTCAGTTGTCTTGTAGCAAGGCCTTCCCCTTATTTAACATTGTCTTAAATGTTTTGATTTTTTTTTGTGGGGGGTATTGCAACAGAAAATACCACTGTAATACCAAGAGGCATAGTTATTGGACTGCTGTTAAATTTAATCACTATCTCATAAGGTTGGACAATAGATCCTTAAAACCAGTTTTGCAAGACTTTGATGCTGCCAGGGAGCCTTGCTAGTAAAGGAGGCTTTGTGGGTCTGTGTCCTCATGGTGCACCACTCATGTATTGTGGTTAAGAAATATTGGGATTTGGGAGAGGCTGTGCTGCCGATCAGCCTAAACTTCATTAGAGAAATATGAATTATGAAAATGGTACATTCACTGAATTTCTTTTTGTTTGCTTCATCCCTGCTGTTGAGCTTGCCCATATAAAATGGGCACATGGCTATTTCTTTGATGTGGCCTGCTCAAGTTGGCTTCTGAGATTATTGTCTTGAAACAAATATGCAATTTTTTTTTGTTTAAGCAAAGATTGTTTGCATTTAGCTTCCCACATTAGCGTGTGTTAGGGAGTGAGACATTTTGGGATTTTATTTATCAGTATATTCCTACAGTTTTTGTATTTGCTGCTGCAATTGAAATAGCACCGAACAATCAGTGAGGAAAGGACACCTTTTGAGTTTCCAATAGTACTGCATTGTTTGGCATGAGTTCACGAAAGTGCGATTAAAATAATGGTCCCTGAGGAATTGTTCATGTCATTACCTCAGTGGAGGCTGACCTGCAGGTAACTTGTACCACAAGGATGACTCTACCTGTAGCTGTGCATTAAAGAAGAGCTTGCATTTACATAGCACCTTTCACAACCTCTGGACATCTGAAAGCACTTTACAACCAATTAAATTTTAAATTGTAGTCACTTTGTAATGTAGAAGATGCAGCAGCCAATTTGCATACAGCAAAGTCCCACAAACAGCAATGTCGTAATGACCAGATGATTTGCCTTTATTACCTCCTAGACTTGACTATTCCAGTGCACTCCGGTCTAACCTCACATCTTTCATCCTCCATAAACTTTTATGTTCATCCAAAATTCTGCAGCCTGTATTCTAACTTGCACCAAGTCCCATTCACCCATCACACCTGCGTTCACTGACCTACATTGGCTCCTAGTTATGCAATGCTTTTTAAAAAAAAAAAACTCTCAACCTTGTTTTCAAATCCCTCTGTAGTCCTGTCCCTCTTTATCTTAACCTCATCCAGCTCTATAACCCTCCAAGATATCTGCGCTGTTCCTGTTCTGGCCTCTTGCGCATCCCTGATTTTAATCCATCATTGGTGGCCGTGCTTTGCTCTGCCAAGATCCTAAACTCTGGAATTCCTTCCCTAAATCTCTCCACCTTTTCTACTTCCAGCCCTTTAAAACCTATCTCTTTGACCAAGCCTTTAGCCATCTGTCCTAATGTAATTTTATATGGCTCAGTGTCAGACTTTGATAAAAATATTAAGTGCCTTGGGATGTTTTACAAGTTAAAGGTGCAAAATAAATGCAAATAACTATTAATATTGTTTGAGGGATTAATATTGGCCAGAACCCCAAAAAAACGCCGCTTTGTTTTGAGGTAGTGCCGTGGGTTCTTGTACGTCTGTCTGAGAGGGTAGATGGCCTTGGTTTTATTGTTTCATCCGAAAGACAGTGCTGAGCTCCCTCACTACTGTATAGAAGCGTAGCTTAGATTTTGTGCTCCAGTTTCCAGAATAGGGCTTGAACTCACATTCTCTGACTTGTGAGAGTCCTATCATTGATGATGTATGCCAAATCCATCAGTTGGCTGTTAACACATGCATTAAGCAAGTGGCTGAGGCCTTGAGGGAAGCAACACATTCCTGGGAGCCAGAGTTTCCACCAGTATAGGGCAAAATTGGCGATTAGACAGGTGCTGTGCATATAGCTGAGCCTTGTATCAACTTTCTCATGAGTAATGCACACTGCTGTGTTCTGGGAAGGGCCTTGAGGTGCTATACAGAGCAACCCTCCTTCCAGCCATCTCATTCAGAAGCACATCCACTTTGACAGCCAACAAATGGGTTTGTGTGCTGTACCACTTGTCTACGGATTGCACTTCTCTATTGGGTTATCTTTCTTTCCATTTAACTTGCGCCTAGCACTGCTTTTTCTTCTCCCAACCCAGCTTTGACGAAGGCTGGAAAATATTTAAAATTTAGTTTGATCTTTTATAAAGACTAAAACAATTTGTGCAGAGCTTACCTTTTCAGTGTGCCCATCTCTTAAAATTTAAACTGCTAACCAGACTTGTGCAAGCTCCTTTGGGCTATTTGCCAGCACAAAGGCAAAGCTGGGCTAAGAGCTTAAGATAATTATGCAAATAAATTGATCCTGCAAACTGGGCACAGCCACTTCCATGACAGGTGGGCCAGGCAGGCAACCAACAATTCTTGGCGTAGGTTTTGTTGGACTTGGAAAATTGGGGCTCAAATGTTGTAGTGTGTCTCTCTATTTAAATTAGACCCTGTTAAATTCAACTGAAGAATAAGCCTTTCAGTCAGGATACTTGGCAAAATTCAGAATTATCAGCATCTTTAATACTCCTGGAGATTTCCTTGGCAAAGAAATTGAGTTATAAAACAATGTCATTGATAAGATTGTGGTGCTTTGGTAGAATTGTAGATATTACTGTAACATCACAGTTCCAAAAGAGACTTGGAAAAGACAGACAAATGTAGAAACTTAGATATCTCAAAGAGAGAAGTGCAAGATCGTTGCTTCTCTAATGATTAGTGTAGTACTCTTTAGACTTGCAGATCTGAGTAAACTGCAAGGGTCCAACATGATGCAAGGATAGCCTTGACTTGATTCCTGGAGATGTGAATCAAGAGCATAAAACTGCTTTCAATTTGAAGCCATTAGTAGTTTGAGGTTATGAAGATGGGTGATGGGAACAGCAAGAGGGAATTGCACCAGACCAGGTCATCTAGTTACCATTTTGATTTTATTTCTTCAGGATTTTACACTTGATCTAGATCTGATACTTTATAGCTTTGGGGAGCTTTAACTAACAATCTCAAGTTTAATGTAATGTAGTGCAGTCAGTTTACTTCCACTTTATTAAAGGTGTGAAGTATAAGCTTCCTCTTTTTCTCTTTGCTTCTTTCTCTTGATCACCTCCTACAATCAAGTGGTCTAGCATCAGATTAATCCTGACGCAGCTGTTAGTAAGCAGCCAGAAGCTACACAAAAGTGGCCTTGTGAAGAACCAGAGAACATACCCTATTTCTAATGCCTTTGTCTTTCTGAAATTTGCTCACGGGCCCCCCATGTAGGACAAAAATTGTAATGTGGCCCCTTGCGCAAAAAGGTTGGACACCTCTGGTATAAATATTCAAGAGGAGACTACAAATGTGTGAGTTTTCACTGCACCAAATTTTCCTTAATCTAGTTTTCATGAAAATTAGACATGGTTAAATATGATAGAGAGTAGAAAATACTAACCATAGAACTATTTATGATTTAGACGTGAATATAGGAGGTATGATCAGTAAGTTCGCGGATGACACAAAAATTAGTGGTATCGTAAATAGTGAGGAGGAAAGCCTTAGATTACAGGACGATATAGATGGGCTGGTAAGATGGGCGGAGCAGTGGCAAATGGAATTTAATCCTGAAGTGTGAGATGATGCATTTTGGGTTGGACAAACAAGGCAAGGGAATATACAATGGATGGTAGGATCCTAGGAAGTACAGAAGGTCAGAGGGATCTTGGTGTACTTGTCCATAGATCACTGAAGGCAGCAACACAGGTAGATGAGTTGGTTAGGAAGGCATATGGGATACTTGTCTTTATTAGTCGAGGCATAGAATATAAGAGCAGGGAGGTTATGATGGATCTGTATAAAACGCAAGTTAGGCCACATCTGGAGTACTGTGTACAGTTCTTGTCACCACATTATAGGAAGGATGTGATTGCACTGGAGAGGGTGCAGAGGAGATTCACTAGGATGTTGCCTGGGCTGGAGCATTTCAGCTATGAAGAGAGACTGAAAAGGCTGGGGTTGTTTTCCTTAGAGCAGAGATGGCTGATGGGGGGACATGATTGAGGTATGCAAAATTATGAGGGGCATTGATAGATTAGATAGGAAAAAACTTTTTCCCTTAGCAGAGGGGTCAATAACCAGGGGGCTTAAATTTAAGGTAAGAGGCAGGAGGTTTAGAGGGGATTTGAAGAAATTTTTTTTTCAATCACAGGGTGGTTGGAATCTGGAACGCACTGCCTGGAGAGGTGGTAGAGGCAGAAAATATCACAACATTTAAGAATTATTTAGATGAGCATTTGAAAAGCGATAGCATGCAAGGCCACAGGCCAAGTGCTGGAAAATGGGATTAGAATAATTAGGTGCTTGATGGTAGGCACAGACACGATGGGCCGAAGGGCCTGTTTCTGTGCTGTATAACTCTGACGCTATAGAAAAATTACAGCACAGAAGAGGCCATTCAGCCCGTCGTATCTGTGCCGTCCAGAAAAAATATAGCCGCCCAATCTAATCCCAAGTGCAGGTTACAGCACTTCAGGTGCATGTCCAGATACCTTTTTAAATGGGTTGAGGGTTTCTGCCTCCAACACTGTTCCTGGCAGTAAATTCCAGACACCCGCCACCCTCTGGGTGAAAAAGTTTCTCCTCATGTCCCCTCTAATCCTTCTACCAATCACCTTAAATCTGTGTCCCCTGGTAACTGACAACCTGCCAGGGGAAACCGGTCCTTCCTATCCACTCTATCTGTACACCTCAATCACGTCCCCCTCTCGGCCTCCTCAGTTCCAGGGAAAACAACCCTAGCCTATCCAATCTTTCCTCATAGCTGCAACCTTCAAGCCTTGGCAACATTCTTGTAAATCTTCTCTGTACTCTATCTCCAGAGCAATTATGTCCTTTCTGTAATGTGGTGACCAGAACTGCATGCAATACTCCAGCTGTGGCCTAACCAGCATTTTAGACAGTTCCAGCATCACACCCCTGCTTTTGTACTCTATACCTCAGCCAATAAAGGAAAGCAATCTATATGCTTTCTTCACCACTCTATCCACCTGTCTTGCCACTGTCACCTGTTGACATGCGCTCCAAGGTGTCTCACTTCTACCCCTCTCAATATCCTCCCGTTTATTGTGTATTCCCTCGCTTTATTTGCCCTCCCCAAATGCAACACGTCACACTTCTCTGGATTGAATTCCATTTGTCACTTTTCCCCCTACTCAACCAAACCATTGATATAATTCTTAACAACACGGCCAATGTTTGTGTCATCAGCAAATTTCCCAATCATACCTCCCACATTTAAGTCCAAATCATTAGGATATACCACAAACAGCAAGGGACCCAACACTGAGCCCTGTGGAACGTAACTGGAAACAGCTTTCCATTCGCAAAAACATCCGTCAACTACTGCCCTTTGTTTCCTGTCCCTGAGCCAATTCTGGATCCAGCCTGCCACCTTCCCCTGTATCCCGTGGGCTTTCATTTTACTGACCAGTCTGCCATGTGGGACCTTGTCAAATGCCTTAATAAAATCCATGTAGACCACATCCACTGCACTACCCTCATCAAGCATCCTTTTTACTTACTGAAAAAGCTCAACTAAGTTAGTAAGAGATGATCTTCCCTTAACAAATCCATGCTGACTATCCCTGATTAATCCGTGCCTTTCTAAGTGATGCAATCTATTCTGAGGGATAGGATAAACTAACAGTTTACCCACCACCGAAGTTAGACTGACTGGCCTATAATTGTTTGGCTTATCCCTCGCACCCATTTTAAACAATGGTGCAAAGTTCGTAGACCTCCAATCATCTGGTCCCACGCCTGCATCTAGTGAGGATTTGAAGATGATCTTCAGCGCATCCGCTATTTCCTCCCTGGTTTCCCTCGACAACCTGGGATGCAATCCATCTGGTCCTAGTGATTTTATCCACTTTCAGGGATGTCAGACCCTCAGGCACTTCCCCCTTTTCATTATGCTTATCGTATCTAATATTTCACACTCCTCTTGAACTACAATGTCTGCATCAACCCTCTCGCTTGTGAAGACAGAGACAAAAAACTAATTAAAAACCTTGCCCACATCTTCTGCATCTACGCATAAGTCCCCCTGTGACTGAAAGGTCCTACTCTTTCCTTTAGTTATCCTCTTGCTCTTAATCTAATGATAAAACATCTTTGGGTTTTCCTGGATTTTACCTGCCAATAATTCTGCCTTCCAAACCTCCCTTCCAAATTTCCTTTCTGTTGGAAGGACCTTGCCTTTCCTGAAATATTGTGGTTTTGATGAGCTCAGTAGAATTAGACAAAATGTGCAAATGCTTCACTGTGCATAAACACTGCAGTTGTTATGGACAGTTATTGAATGTTACAGCACTTAGAGGCCATTCAGCTCATCAAGCCTGCACCAGTGTGTGTGTTTTTTTTTGTTACCTAATCCAATTCCATTCCTGTTCACTCCCCACACCCTTCTGATGATTCTCTTTTCCCATAGGGATTCTATATCAAACTCTTGATGGCAAGAAATGATATACTTCAACACTGATAGTTATAATCTATGTACGCAGGTAGTTTCAGTTTAGTTCAGTTGATGGCACTTTCATCATTAAGTCTGAAGGTCTTGGGTGCAGGTCCTGCTCCAGGACTGTGTACATAAACTTGGCTGGCGCTTCAGTGAAGTACTGAGCGAGTGCTGCTTTGTTGGGGATGTCATCATTTGATGAGATGTTCCATAGAATTACATAGAATATACAAGGAAGAAACAGGCCATTTAGCCCAACTGGTTTTATATTTCATACCCCATCTAACTGCTGTTACTGCCGTTTATATTTCATATCCCATCTACTGGTTTTGGGCGAACACAATAGATCCAATGGCAGTATTGACAAAGCTCCAGTGTGCTGACCAATATTCATAGGAGCAGGAGTAGGCCATTCAGCCCATTGAGCCTGCCCCACCATTCAATATGATCATGGCTGATCTTCCACTTCAATGCCTTTTTCCACACTATCCTCATATCCCTTTATATCATTTTCTATTTAGAAATCTGTCAATCTTTGCTTTAAACATACTCAAATGACTGAGCTTCCACAGCCCTCTGGGTAGAGAATTCCAAAGATTCACAACCCTCTGAGTAAAGAAACTTCTCTTCATCTCTGTCCTAAGCAGCTTCCCCCTTATTTTGAAATTGTGTCCCCTGGTTCTAGACTCCCCAACCAGGGGAAACATCTTGGCTGCATCCACCCTGTCTATCCCTTTTAAGTATTTTAGAGTCATAGAGAGATACAGCACTGAAACAGGCTCTTCGGCCCACCGAGTCCATGCCGACCATCAACTACCCATTTATCCTGATCCTACATTAATTCCATATTCCCTACCACATTCCCACCTTCCCTCAATTCTTCTACCACCTACCTACACTAGGGGCAATTTACAATGGCCAATTTACCTATCAACCTGCAAGTCTTTGGCTGTGGGAGGAAACCGGAGCACCCGGCGGAAACCCACGCGGTCACAGGGAGAACTTGCAAACTCCGCACAGGCAGTACCCAGAACCGAACCCGGGTCGCTGGAGCTGTAAGGCTGCGGTGCTAACCACTGCGCCACTGTTCTGCCCCTATTTTGTAGGTTTCAACGAGATCACTTCTCATTCTTCGAAACTCTAGAGAATACATGCCCAGTTTCTCCAATCTCTCTTCATAGGACAGTCCCGCCATCCCGGGAACAAGTCTGGTGAAGATTCATTGCATTCCCTCTATGGCAATAATATCCTTCTTAAGGTAAGGGGAGCAAAACTGCATACAGTACTCCAGCTGCCATCTAACCAAGGTTCTATACAATTGAAGCAAGACTTCACTACTCCTGTACTCGAATCCTCTTGCGATAAAGGCTAACATAAGGCTAAGTCTTAATTGTTTGCTGCACCTGCATGTTAGCTTTCAGTGACATATTGACAAGGACACTCTGGTCCCTTTGTATATCTACACTTTCTAATCTCTTACCATTTAAGAAATACTCCACATCTATTCCTCATACCAAAGTGGATAACCTCACATTTTTCCACATTATATTCCGTCTGCCATGTTCTTGCCACTCACTAAGTCTGTTCAAATCCCCTTGAAGCCGCTTTGCATCTTTCTCACGACACCCATTCCCACCTAGTTTTGTGTCATCTGCCAACTTGGAAATACTACATTTGGTCCCCACTTCCAAATCATTTATTTATTTATATATATATATATATATATATATATATATATATATATATATATATACACACACACATACACAGCTGGGGCCCAAGCACTGATCCCTGCGATACCCCACTAGTCACAGCCTGCTAACACGAGAATGACCCGTTTATTCCTACTCTCTGCTTTCTGCCTGTTGACCAATTCTTAACCCATGCCAGTATATTACCTCCTATCCCATGTGCTTTAATTTTGCTAACTAACCTCCTACGGGGGACTTTATCAAAAGCCTTCTGAAAATACAAATATACTACATCCACTGACTCCCCTTTATCAATTCTGTTAGTAACATCCTCAAATAAACTCCAACAGGTTTGTCAAACATGATTTCCCATTCATAAATCCATGTTGACTATGCCCGATCAGATCGTTATTATCCAAGTGTCCATTTACTGCGTCCTTTAGAATAGATTCTAGCATTTTCCCAATGACTGATGTAAGGCTAACGGGTCTGTAATATCCTGTTTTCTCTCTCCCTCCCTACCTTAAATAGTGGGGTGAGATTTGCTACCTTCCAGTCTGCAGGAACCGTTCCAGAATCTATAGAATTTTGGAAGATGATCACCAATGCATCTACTTTCAATACTCTTCGATGCACAATATCAGGTCCTGGGGACTTAACCTTCAGCCCTATTAATTTTTCCAATACAACCGTCTTACTAATACTAATTTCCTTCAATTCCTCATTCCCCCTAATCCCTTGGATGTCTAACTCAAGGAAATTTCTTGTGTCTTCCTCAGTGAAGACAGACACAAAATAATCCTTTAGCTACTCTGCCATTTCTCTCTTCCCCATTATAAATTCTCCTCAAATAAAAACAAGAAATGCTGGAAATACTCAGTAAGTCTGGCAGCATCTGCGGAGAGAGAAGCAGAGTTAACATTTCAGGTCAGTGACCCTTCTTCAGAACTTCATAAATTCTCCTGACTCTGCCTGTAATGGATCCACATTTGTCTTAGCTAAACATTTCCTTTTCACGTACCTATAGAAGCTTTTACTGCCCCTTTTTATCATCTGACTGTCCCCAAAACTTTACTGTGATGCACAATTCAATCAATTCCCAGGTTGGCCAGCAGGTTAGTCATGTGACTAGCTCTTTGTTTGAAACAGCATCGCCTGCGAGGATTGTTGATTCTTCAAAGCTTACTAGACACACTAATGGGGGGGTGGGGGTGTGGTGGTGGTGGTGGATTGCAGTGGTTGAGTGCTGGCTCTTACATAAACATCTCAAATGTCTTTTGATCATTATTGAGACAACCCATCTGACGAATTGAATCAGGGAGCGCTCCCATTGTCTCTCTAGGCAACTGTCTCTGAATGCAAATGTGCAGCTATGCTTTCAGCTACTGCTTTGTGGTCTTTTTAAACATGTTATGTTGAATGCCCAGTACAAGTTCAAATAGTGTTCCATATGCTGAAATTAATATGTTTCTGTTCGGCAGGTGTGGTTTCCGTCACAAGACCTATTTTGTTTTTCTCTTCTTGCTTCCAAAATGTATTTGACTTCAATTTTTTTGACATTAAACTATGTCTGGCACTATGTAACTCTGACTACTAACTGTTAATCTATGCCCTGCACTCTTTCACAACTTCTGTTGCAATTTTCTATACCCTATGTTGATCTTTTTCCCTTTATTCCCAAATCTGTCCATCAGAATAACAAAACCCCAACATCAATTTTTGTTAAATACTACTCATCACATCTTTCTGTCTCAGAAGTTTACTTTTATCCCTACCCTTTTGATTTTTTTTCTTCCAAACCTTTTATATGGTACCTTACCAAAACCTTTGATGAAGATTCATATAAATCACACAGGAACGGGAGTGGGCCATTCAGCTTCTAAAGCCTGTTCCACCATTCATTTAGATCATAGCTGACCTGTACCTTAACTCCATTTACTGGCTTTTCCATATCCCCGATACTCTGGTCTAACAAAAAAAATTAGCTCTTGAAAATTTCAATTGACCCAGCATCCACAACCTTTTTGGAGGAGTGTGTTGCAATTTCCACTGCACTTTGTGTAGAAAAAGTACTTTCTAATTTCTCTCTTAAATGGCCTAGCCTAATTTTAAGATTATGTCCTCTTTCTAGATTTCCCTCCAACAGGGGAAATAGTTTGTCTGTATCTACTCTGTTGAATGTCCTAATCATTTTAAAGAGCTTGATTAGAGCACTCTTCATCTGTTTAAACTGATGGGAATAAAACCAGTCTCATAATTTAACCCTTAAAGCATGTTATTGTTCTGGTGAATTTGTGCTATGCCCCTTCCAGGGCCAAAATTCTTCCCTAGAATTGGTGTCCAAAACTGACTGTCGTACTCCAGATAGAGTCTAACCAAGGCTTTATATGCAACTGAAGCAAGATTCCTCACTTTTGAATTCCAGTCTCCATGAGATGACCAATATTCCATTCACTTTTTTAAAATTACTTTTTGTAACTCTGCACTAGCTTTTAGTGGTTTATGTACATAAATACCTAAATCCCTTTGCTCCTTCACTGTTCCTAGTTTCTCACCATGAATTTCTCTGAAATTTGATTACATCTCTGTCTTCTCTCTCTTTCTTTCTGACTGTTTGAGGGCCTATAGTACACTCCCAGCAGTGTGACTGCCCCTTTTTTTGTTCCTTAGCTCAATCCATGTGGCCTCATTTGATGATCCTTCTAACATATCGTCCCTCCTCACATCTGTAATTGTTTCTTTGACCAAAATTGCCACCCCCCCCTCCTTTTTTATCTCCCCCTCTATCGCGTCTGAAAACCTTGTAACCAGGAATGATGAGCTGCCATTCTTGTCCCACCTTGAGCCATGTTTCGGTTAATAGCTATTTCATACTGCCACCTGTCTATCTGTACCCTCAGCTCGTCTGCTTTATTTGCTATATTCCTGGCATTGAACTAGATACCCTTGAGCATTGCCAAACTCTCTTTTTTTAGATTTTCCAACTGTTTCCTCTGCCTTCCAGACTCATGCACTAATTTTCTGCCTTCCATTTTCATTTCAGATTTTGTCCCAATTGTGTCTACCCTCAGATCCCCATCCCCCTGCCAAATCAGTTTAAACCCTCTCCAACAGCACTAGCAAAACGTCCCGCAAGGAACTCAGTCCCGGCTCTGTTCAGGTGCAACCTGTCCGGCCTATACAGGCCCCATCTCCCCCAGAACCAATGTCCCAAAATCTAAAGGCATCCCTCCTGCACCATCTTTCCAGGCATGCATTCATTGCTCTTATACTCCTATTCCTGTATTCACTTGCCCGTGGCTCTGGGAGTAATCAGAGATTACTACTTTTAGGTCCTGCTTGCTAATTTATTATCTAGCTCAGTAAACCCTTACCACATCCCTCTTTCTACTTTATGTTGTTGGTACCAATGTGGACCATGACTGCTGGCTGTTCAAACCCTCCCCTCCCCCCCTCCCCTCAGGGTGCTCTGCAGCTGTTCAGTGACATTCTTGACCCTGGCACCAGGGCGGCAACACACCATGCGGAGCTCACCATAACTGTTACAGAAATGCCTATATATTCCCCTGACTATGGAGTCACCTAAACCAACTGCATTTCTCCACTTTGCTCCCTCCTGTATAGTCCCATGCCTGTTGGTGCCATGATCTGAACTGCACACAAAGGGGGTCGTCATTCCCAGCAGTCTCCAGAGCTGAGTATTGGTTTGAGTGTAGCAAGCATCCTGAAGACTCCTACTGTCCCGGATGGCCGTCCGATTGCTATCCTGAGCTATTGTTTGTGGGGTGATCACATCCTGGAATGTACAATTCAGGAAACACTCCTGCTCCCTGATGCTCTGCAGTGATTCAAGCTGCCCCTCAAGCTCAGAAATCCTGAGCTCAAGCTGAAGCAGCTGGAGACACTTTCCACACACGTCACCCAAGACACATGACTCTGTCTTGGACCTTTGGAACTTCCTGCTGCATCCACACACACAATTTGCTATTTTACTTGGTGTCATCTGCAAAGAATGATCCCCTTCTTACTCTGTCTCCTACCTTCCATTTCCTTTATCCTATCCTTTTGTTATTTCATCAAATAATTCGATAAGATTGGTAATGCAACACCTGCCTTTCAGCTAAAAGCAAAATACTGCGGATGCTGGAAATCTGAAATGAAAACCTAAAATGATGGAAGCACTCAGCAGGTCTGGCAGCATCTGTGGAGAGAGAAGCAGAGTTAATTTTTCATGTCTGCCCTTTCAACAGAAGTCTGTTAACTTCTTCTTTCTCTGTGGATGCTGCCAGATCTGCTGAGTATTTCTAGCATTTTCTGTTTTTGTACTTGCCTTTCAGATTTCATTTTCCCACTTCACTATGACTTCACATTGTCTACTGTGTTGAATAAACAAGTTAAACTGAACTCTATCTTGCATCAAGAGTGAGGCAGGTAGAAAAACCCTCTTTTCCTTCAGTATTGCAAGTTGTGCAGATAATTTTGCTTTTGTTTTTCTGTAATCTATCTCCTATCTACAAAGAACAGTACAGCACAGGAACAGGCCATTCGGCCCTCCAAGCCTGTGCCGATCTTGATGCCTGCCTAAACTAAAAGTAATGACTTGAGATGTGAATGAGAAACCATTCAACTCAATAATGTACTGTCGCAATGCAGAAAAGAATGGGATATATTTAAAGATCAGATAACATTTTAATGTTGTTAGTGTGGTAGTTTTGAGTCAGGTGACGTGCAAAATATATGTAGCAGTTAAATTTATGAACCGTTAGTAAGAAAAATGTCACAGATATTTAATATACACATTTGATAGGCAGGCTTTTTTTTTCTTTTAGTTGGTTGTCTGACCACAGAGATGGACTAATTAGGAAGTGGTTAACTATTGCATTACAAGTTGTCTGAGCATTGCATGCAAGGTATAGTGCAAGATCAATGCACGCATACTAGTATTGTGGCAGGATTTTGCTTCCAGTTGTGAGTGAACGGTACCAACCGTTCATGACTTGCACACGGACTGTCTATGGGATATTTGTACTCGAATTTGTTGTAAATTAGCCAAAAATACGGTAATGCCCTTTACAGGGGACCGAGGACCTGTGCAAACAGGGCAAGTGACTGGTTAAGGAGAATCATATTAGAAAATTGTTTGAGCAGGAAATGTGAGTTGGAATATTGAATTCATTGTCAAATTGGACACCAAATGCCAAATAAACATGTTTAAGAGTGAGTGATAAGAGACAGGAAGGAAAAGTTTGAATGTTTAGTTTTAAAAAAATCTCCAATTAATATTCGAAAGAATCAGACTCCAATCTTACTATGGTTAATTTTCAGTGCGGGTGCAGCTATTTAGACTTATCACATAGTTAAAAATGAACTTGCACTAGAATGGACAGGCCCTAATTTTTCTGGCAAGTTTACATAGTGTTACATAAAGTATGTAGCACAGAGACAGGCCTTTTGGCCCAACCAGTCCAATGCTGGCATTTATGCTCCACTTGAACCTACTCCCATCCTTCCTAATCTATCTCAGTCAGCATAATCCTCCTGTTCCCTTCTCCCTCCCACACTTATCTAGCCTCCTCTTAAGTGCATCTATACTATTCCCCACAACCACTCCCTGTTTAGAGGGTATCTATCATGCAAGTATAGTAACTACATGCTATATTACAATATGGAGTCTCTTGGCAAGGTACCTGTATTGTGCAGTTCCTGGAGGAGCAGGGCAACTCTGTAAGGAACCTGCTGATTTCCAGGTTTTAACTAAGTTTTTACGGTCACCAGAAGTTGACCAATTTACATGCAACAAAATGCGGCCAATTGAAGTTTGTGTAACTTAAACTCAAAGAAACATGTAACCTCCAACAAAAAGGTGATGAGAAGAGAAAAGGAAAGATTTTCTTTGAACTGTAGCTGTTCGGGTACAGGGTCTCTGGTTTGAAAGGTTGCATATTCCTCCTCCTCCTGATCTCCCTCCCCACCTCACCACCCCACACAAAAGTAGTCCTGGATTACATGTAGATTTTAGGTTTTGGGTTGGTTCAATCTGCTGTTTGATTTTTGTAGTGCTCCTGTAGGTCCAATTCCTGCTGCACACTTGGCAATACCAGATATAATCTTTGTTTCTTTGTTACTGCATTGGTCTGTCTACTATACAAAGTATCAGAATCTGTTTTCATTGATCATTAAAACCAAAAAGGAGGTGGAATGGCATTTCTGATTAAGGAAGACATTGCAGTGCTGGAAAAGGAGGATGTCCTTGAAGGGACAAGGACAGAATACATTTGATTAGAGTTGAGGAGCAAAAAGGGTTTGAGCACACTACCAGAGGTATTCTGTAGGCCTCCAAATAGTGAGAGAGAGATAGAGGAGCAAATCTGCAGGGAAATCGGAGAGATGCAAGAACTATAGAATCGTGATATTGGGGGACTATAATTACCCAAATATCGATTTGGATAATTAAAGTAAAGGTTAAGGAGGGGGAGGAATTTCTAAAATGTGTTCAGGAGAAGTTCCTTGATCAGTATGTTCTCAGCCCAACTCGAAAAGCGGCATTGCTGGATCTGGTGCTGGGAAATGAGGTGGACCAAATGGAGCAAGTGTCTGTTGGGGAGCACTTGGGCAAGAGTGATCATTGTATGACCAGGTTTAGACTAGTAATGTAGAAAAGCAAGGAACAAAATAAGGTAGATTGTCGAGATTAGAAGAGGGCTAATTTCAACACTGAGAAGGGATCTAGCGAGGGTAGAATGGAACCAAAGACTGGCAGGAAGAACTGTATCCGAACAATGGTTTATCTTTAAGGAAGAAATGCTTCGGGTACAGGCTAGGAACATTCCAACAAGGGTGGAAGTTAGGGGAACCAAGAATAGGAGGGTCAGTGTCCAATTGGATTAAAAAATTGGCTTAAGGACCGAAAACAGCGAGTCACAATAAATGGTTGCTTTTCAGACTAGAAGATGGTAGACTGTGGTGTTCCCCAAGGGCCAGTACTGGTACCACTTTTGTTTTGCTATATATAAATGACTCTGATCATGGAATAGCGAGTAGAATCTCAAAGTTTGCTGATGACACCAAACTTGGAGGTGCAAAGCCTGCATCAGGACGTATATAGGCTAGCAGAATGGGCAGAGAGGTGGCAGATGGAATTTAATACTGGCAAGTGTGAGGTCATGCATTTTGGCAGAAGACATAGGGAGAGGCAATATATACTTAATGGCACAGTTTTAAAGTGTGCAGGAACAGAGGGACCTAGGAGTGCATGTGCATTGATCTTTGAAGGTGGCAAGACATATTGAGAGAGTGGTTAGTAAAGCACATGGGATCTTGGGCTTCATTACTAGAAGCATCAAGTACAAAAGCAGGGAAGTTATGCTGAACCTTTGTAAAGCTCTGGTTAGTCCCCAACTGGAGTATCGTGTCCAGTTCTGGTCCCCACACTTCAGGAAGCATGTGAGGGTCCTTGAGAGGGTACAGAGGAGATTTACCAGAATGGTTCCAGGGATGCAGAATTTTAGTTACAAGGTTAGGTTGGAAACGCTGGGTTGTTCTCCTTTAGAACAAAGGAGATTGAGGGGAGATTTAGTAGAGGTGTACAAGATTATGACTGGCATACATAAGTTAGACAAGGAAATAAATAGTACATGGACTAGGGATACCGATTGAAAGTTTTGGGCAAGAGATGCAGGGGGAATATGAAGCACTTTTTTACGCAGTGGGTGGTAATGACCTGGAACTTGCTGCCCAGAAGGGTGGTGGAAGCAGAGGAGACTATCAATGACTTCAAGAGGAGGTTGTATGGCCACCTGAGAGAAATAGACTTGCAGGGTTACGGGGATTGAGCCGGGGAGTGGGACTGAATGCATGGCTCCTTGGAGAGCTGGCATGGACTCAGTGGGCCGAATGGCAGCCTCCTGTGCTGTAAATGACTCCTGTGCTGTAAATGACTCACTGACTCTAAATCCAGACGTGGATGTCCACTTTGTGACATTACTTAATGGTATATCCTTCTCTGCCAAAAGCCAAAGTTAGGAAAAGCCATCCTTTGGCCAATGGCTGCAAGGTGTTCTAAAGGGGAACTAAAAACCTTTAAAGGGGATTTAGTAAAATTTTGATGTCGAATCCTCTTCCTCCAATGATTGGTGGAGAATGTCTTATTTCATGATAATTGCTGTAGTTAGAATGTGGAGTGTAATTTGGTCCATAACTGAAGACCTTAATAAGTATGATATTGCCTTAGTTGAAGGTTTGGTGCATGGGAAAGTTGTTTCATAAAGTAACAGTTCTGATGAAAGGTCACTGACCTGAAACGTTAACTCTGCTTCTCTCTCCACAGATGCTGCCGGACCTGTTCAGTATTTCCAGCATTTCTTGTTTATATTTCATAAAATAACATCCTGTCAAGATTATGAATAATTTCTTTCTATCCTTAAGGAATTTGTCTATTTTCACTGATTTGGTAGAAGGCCCACTTTGCTGTTTGTGTCCCTTAGTACAAATACTGAAAGTAGTGGGCAAAATAAACTCCTGCTGATCACTCATGAAAGTGAGGGAAAGCCCTTTGTTATTTTCAGCTTTTGTAACTTGGATACAATTATAAATGTGTTTTACTGTAACTGGCAGCAACCTTTCAGATGAGAACAGGTTCTTGATATAAAACATAAAAGTAAGAGTGAAAATTCTTAAAAATTTTAAGTTGCTGTGTTCTTGACATTAATTGGAGATAGTAGTCATAAATTGCAGCACTGGAAGGTGGCATTTGGCCCATCATGGAGAAGGGATTATAGATAGATTTTGGTTCAGCAAGAAAAGTTTCTACAATGTACACAAGATGTGCTTGCAGATGTATTTTCCTTGTTATGTGACTCCTAACTGATGCTAAATTTACATTCTGGTTGCCTCAGAATTCTGCCGCAGGTTTTATAAAGATGAGTGCATAGGTCGTTTAACATCTGTTTCTGGTTAAGTACAACTGATCAGTCAGTATTGTAATTGATCAAATGTGTGTCATGTTTCAGTCGAGCAGGTGTGGCGCATTGTAGTTTCTCTGCTCTTGCGTCTGACTTCACATTTAATAACAGAATTGCACCTATGCCACCTGGACTTTAATACTACAAGTAATATGTGGTGAGATAAAAACAGGAAATGTTGGAAATGCTCAGAAGGTTTGGCAGCATCTGTGGAGCGAGAAATTGATGAAAGGTCATCAACCTGAAAAGCTAACTAACTCAAGAGACATCTTGACAAATACATGAATCGGAAGGAAATAGAGGGATATGGGCCCCGGAAGTGCAGAAGGTGTTAGTTTAGGCAGGCATCAAGATCGGCGCAGGCTTGGAGGGCCGAATGGCCTGTTCCTGTGCTGTACTGTTCTTTGTTCTATTTCTCTCCATTAATGTGAGGGGGCCTGATTTCAGGGGAAAAAAGCAACAGTTTCAGTGTTTTGGAATGTCACTGTTGGGCTCAAAATTAACTTTTGTGTTAGATTAGATTTTAGTTTGAAATGCATATAATTAGTGCATATTACCAACTTTTCAAAAGAGTAATTGTGACATTTGAATGAGAGAGGGAAAAAAAGACAACTTCTGTTGGATTTCTGGGCCTTGATATCTTGGAGTGCTTTCATGATAAAGTAAGATTTAATTTTCACAATAGGAGAGGTCGAGCAGCTCAAGTAGTAAAGGCTGTGGGTTTCTAGAATGTATTCAGGATGGTTTTGTCACTGTTTTAGAACTGACAAGGGAGCAGGTCATTCTGATGGTAACAGGAATTCATTGTAATCATAGCGATCATAATTCAGTTGTATTATGATATGTTGAGAAGGAGAAGGGAAAGTTGCAAACTGGGGTTTAAAATTTAAGTCGGGCAAACTTAAATGGAATGAGAACTCAATTGATTGCAGTAAAGTGGGTTGAGCTCTTAGTGGGTAAATTAGTAAACAGAGGGAAGTATTCAAATAAGTATTTGATATGTAGAGAATCAGTACATGTCCCTAAAAGGTAAAGGTTCCACTGTGTAGATAAACAACTATGGCCAACAGACAAGATAAGAGACGGTATCAAGTCAAAAGAAAAGGCTTACTAAAGTGTAAGACAAAAATTGAAATCCAGCCCATGGGAGAACAAAAAATCAACAAAGGGATTAGAAAGTGCAGTAGGGAATATGAAAAAATCTTGCAAGCAATATCAAAGCTAATAGCAAAGGTTTTTTATAAATATATTAACAGAGCAGTAAAATCAAATGTGGGAGTCTTCACCCTAATGGACAATATAGAAATGACAGACTTTGTGGATGAATACTTTGTATTCATTTCCACAGTGAAGAAAGTACAAAAATACCAGCAGAGGAAGCAAAAAAAAAGTTGAATGAAGGGTCTAAGTTTTTTTTTAAATGGTGAAAATAATGGAACGTTAAGATAATTAAGTCTCCAGAACCTGATTGTTTCCACCCAAGGGTATTAAAGGATATGGGAGAAGATATTACAAATGTGTTAATTTTCTAAATTTCCAGATTTGGGAATTATGCCATTGGATTAGAAAATTTGCAAATGTTAGTTGTATTGGTGGGAGCAGGCAGTTATGAAGGCACATCTAGACGAAGTAAATGGGTAAACCTATGTCAGATGCAGTTCAATGTGGGGAGCTGTAAGGTCATTCACTTTGGTTCAGAATGACAAATAGGAATATTTCTTAATGAGAGATTTGGAGCTGTAGAGGAGCAAGGGGATTTAGATGTTCAAAACTAGTGCTCAGGCTAAACAGGAAACCAATAATGCTAATGTGATAACATTTGCTTCACTTTATGTTCTGCAGTCCCACATGCCTCATGTCTGCGCTGCTCTAATTCTGGCCTTTTGAACATCCCCGATTTTAATTGCTGCACCATTGATGGCATTGGCCTTCAGCTGCCAAGGCCCTAAGCTCTGGAACTCCCTTCCTAAGCCCCTCCACCTTTCTACCTTGCTTTCCTCCTTTTAAGCTGCCTCTTTGACCAAATGTTTAGCCATCTGCCCTAATATCTCCTTTTTTGGCTCTGTCATATTTTTTGTTTTCTCATGCCCCATGAAACACGTTGGGACATTTCAATACGTTAAAGGTGTGATTATGAATAAAAGTTGTTGTAATGTTGGACGTTATTGCAAATGGGGAAAAAGTGAGAAAATGATGTTTTGGATGAATTACAAAATGTGGAGATTTGGGAAGCCAACAAGGTGAACATCAGAGGAATAAAATATTGAGATAACGAAGATGTGACTTGGGATTTCAGTTGCAGAGATGGTGTTATACGAGCAGGGTAGTTAATGTTGCTAAGGTGACTGAAAGTGGTCTTGTGGAAGGGACCTGCAATTAGGATTGAGCAGTATTTAAAGTTTCGTAAGTGTGAGCTTCACCTGAGGTTGCATTTGGGGAGGTTGCCGGCAAAGGTTGTCATCTTTTCCTGATGCAGTATTGTAGATGCAAAGAGAAAGTTGGTATTGCTATTGAGACCTAAATATAGGAAGTTTACTGCACAGAACGTGGTCATTTGGCCCATAATGTCTTTGCCGGCCGGAAAAGAGCTTTCTAGCCTAATCCCACTTTCCAGCTCTTGATCTGTAGCCCTGTGGTTTACGGTAGAGGCCTGCTACCCGACAACATGTGTCTGGTTCGGGTCAGGTCGGGCTCATCTTCCGGGGCCGAGTCCGGATTGGGTCGGGCCGGGCAGACACGCATGGTAGGTGCTCTGCTAGTAAGTATTAAAAATAAAAAAAACTTACCTGAGCTGGGAGTCCGGGACGAAACTGAGTCTGCGCAGTGAGCGAGTGATGTCCCTATGACGTCTCGTACATACGCTGCAGCTTCTTGCAGGTTCAGTGTCAATGTCAGGAAAGTAAGTAAAGGGATGGTCGGGTCGGGCTTGGGTCAGGCCGATTAGTGGCTGGGTCCGGTTGGCCTTGGGGCAAAATCGGAGGGGGTCAGGTTCTTTTTCCCGACCTAAAGCAGGACTCTAGTTTACGGCACCTCAAGTGCATATTCAACTACTTTTTTAAAAATGCAGTGAGGGTTTCTGCCTCTTAGCATCCTTTCAGGCAGTAAGTTCCAGACCCCTGCCACCCTCTGGGTGAGAACATTTCTCAAATTTCCTCTCATCCTTCTGCCATTTACTTTAAATCTTTGCCCCCTGATTATTCATCTCTCTGCTAAGGAAAATGGTCCTTCCTAGCCACTCTATCTAGGCCTTTCATAATTTTATACGCCTCAATTAAATCTCTCCTCAGCATGCTCTGTTCCAGGAAAATAACCCCAGTTTATTCAATCTTTTCTCATAGTTAAAATTCTCCAATTCTGGCAGCATCCTCGTAAATCTCCTCTGTACCCTCTTCAGTCTGATCAAATCTTTACTGTAATGCAGTGACCAGAATTGTACGCACTACTCTAGCTGAGGCCTAAATAGTGGTTTATACAGTTCTAGAATATTCTCCCGATCTTTTATTTTGTGCCTTGACTAATAAAGGAGAGTATCCCGTATACCTTCTTGACCACCTTATCTACCTGTCTCATTGTCCTCAAGTATTGAGGAGATTTAGACTCGGTTGGATGAGAAACATTGTCTCCTCAGAGCCTACCAAAATGACTGTTCATCTGCTTCAAAGAAAGCCATCTTCAACAATGTCCATAAAATCATCCAGTCAAAGCTGAGGGGAGTGCAGGTTCGTTGGCTAAGCAAAAAGGCAGAAGAAATGTAATCATATACAGAAGTATTTAGTGATGCAAATGAAGGGTATGTAGGTAGTTTGATCTTAGAGTAGGTTAAAGGTTCGGCACAACATCGTGGGCCAAAGGGCCTGTACTGTGCTGTACTGTTCTATGATATTTCTATGAAGCTCTGAGTTCAATCTACAGTCCTCCAGCTTCTGGAAATTCCCCTCTCCTCAGTGCTGATCGAATCACACTGAATGCAGACAAGACCAAACTCCTAGAGGCAAAACATTGTAACAATGCTCTGAATCAACTCTCAACTATCAATGATGAAGCAATTGCCTGTTTGTCCCAAATTGAAGTCAATATGTCACTTGTTGATACCCATCACAAAGCTAAGACCATGAAAACAATCTGTCTCCTGTCGAACCGCAAGACACCAGGGTCAGATGCAATAGCAGGTGAAATATACAGTACAGGAGGGGCAATGCTCACTGACAGACTCGCCAAACTATTCCAGATAATGTAGAACCAGGATGCCATTATTCAGGAATTCAAAGATGCATCAGTTGTCCACCTTTGCAAAAGGAAGGGAAATCTTTGACAACTATCGAGGAATCTCACTACCGTGCATTGCTGGGAAGGTACTTGCAAGACTCTGCTCAACAGCTTGACACTGCATCTTGAAGAGAACCATCAACTAGAGAGTTAATACGGCTTCAGAAAAGGTCTCTGTACAGTTGACGACATGGTGTTTGCTGCATGTCTCCTCCAGGAGCAATACCAAGAGGAGAACTGCAACTTGTACTCAACATTTGTGATATGACCAAAGCCTTCCACACAGTCATGAGCACCTATGGAAGATCGATGCAAAATTTAGCTGTCCAGAAAAATTCTTTGATATGGCAATTCCACGACCGCATGCTTACTCGTGTCCTGGATTGTGTAGAGTCCATATGAAGATACAAATTAGGAGCAGGAGTAGGCCCCTCGAGCCTGCTCCGCCATTCAATAAGATCATGGCTGATCTGATTGTAACCTCAACTGCACATTCCTGCCGACCCCATAACCTTTCACCCCCTTGCTCATCAAGAATCTATCTACCGCTACCTTAAAAATATTCAAAGACTCTGCTTCCACCGCCTTTTGAGATAGAGTTCCAAAGACTCATGACCCTCAGAGAAAAAATTTCTCCATCTGTCTTAAATGGACAACCCCTTATTTTTAAATAGTGACTCCCAGTTCTAGATTCTCCCACAAGAGGGAACGTCCTTTCCATATCTACCCTGTCAAGACCCCTCAGGAACTTGTGTGTTTCAACCAAGTTGCCTCTTACTCTTCTAAACTGCAGCAGATACAAGCCTAGGCTGTCCAACCTTTCATCATAGGACAGCCTACCCATTCCAGGTATTAGTCTGGTAAACCTTCTTTGAACTGCTTTACATCCTTAAATGAAACCAATACCGTACACAGTACTCCAGATGTCGTCTCACCAATGCCCCATATAGCTGAAGCATAACCTCCCTACTTTTGTATTCAATTCCCCTTGCAATAAATGATAACATTCTATTAGCTTTCCTAATTACTTGCTGTACCTAAATACTAACCTCTTGCAATTCATGCACAAGGACACCCAAATCCCTCTGCATCTCTGAACTCTGCAATCTCTCTCCATTTAGATAATATGCTTTTTTTTCTTTTTCCTGCCAAGAATAAAAAAAAGTCTTCTGATGCCTTCCCAGTCGCAAGTGAAGTGAAACAGGGCTGTGTTGGCTCCTACTCTGTTTAGCTTGATGTGTGCCATGTTTTCTGAAACATCGTGTGTTAGCGAAAGTGGCATCCACATTAGATATTGCACAGATGGCTAAGTCTTCCATTTGGAAGCAAATGGACTTATTAGCGAGAGGCAGCATGGTTTTGTGAAGGGGAGGTCGTGTCTCACTAATTTGATTGAGTTTTTTGAGGAAGTGACGAAGATGATTGATGCAGTGGATGTTATCTATATGGACTTCAGTAAAGCCTTTGACAAGGTCCTTCATGGCAGACTGATACAAAAGGTGAAGTCACATGGGATCAGAGGGGAGTTGGCAAGATGGATACAGAACTGGCTCTGTCATAGAAGAAAGAGGGTAGCAGTGGAAGGGTGCTTTTCTGAATGGAGGGATGTGACTAGTGGTGTTCCGCAGGGATCAGTGCTAGGACCTTTGCTCTTGGTAGTATATATAAATGATTTGGAGGAAAATGTAGCTGGTCTGATTAAGTTTGTGGACGACACAAAGGTTGGCAGAGTTGCGGACAGTGATGAGGATTGTCAGAGGATACAGCAGGATTTCGATCGGTTGGAGACTTGGGTGGAGAAATGGCAGATGGAGTTTAATCCGGACAAATTTGAGGTAATGCATTTTGGAAGGTCTAAAGCAGGTGGGTAGTATACAGTAAATGGCAGAGCCCTTAGGAGTATTGACAGGCAGAGAGATCTGGGCGTACAGGTCCACAGGTCACAAAGTGGCAACGCAGGTGGATAAGGTAGTCAAGAAGGCATGTGGCATGCTTGCCTTCATCGGTCGGGGCATAGAGTATAAAAATAGGCAAGTCATGCTGCAGCTGTACAGAACTTTAGTTAGGCCACACTTAGAATATTGCGTGCAGTTCTGGTCGCCACACTACCAGAAGGACGTGGAGGCTTTGGAGAGGGTACAGAAGAGGTTTACCAGGATGTTGCCTGGTCTGGAGGGCATTAGCTATGAGGAGAGGTTGGATAAACTCGGATTGTTTTCACTGGAACGACGGAGGTGGAGGGGTGACATGATAGAGGTTTACAAAGTTATGAGCCGCATGGACAGAGTGGATAGTCAGAAGCTTTTTCCCAGGGTGGAAGAGTCAGTTACTAGGGGACATAGGTTTAAGGTGAGAGGGGCAAAGTTTAGAGGGGATGTGCGAGGCAAGTTCTTTACACAGAGGAGGGTGGTGAGTGCCTGAAACTTGTTGCCGGGGGAGGTGGTGGAAGCAGGTACCATAGAGACGTTTAAGAGGCATCTTGACAAACACATGAATAGGATCGGAATAGAGGTATACGGACCCCGGAAGTGCAGAAGGTTTTAGTTTAGGCAGGCATCAAGATCGGCACAGGCTTGGAGGGCTGAATGGCCTGTTCCTGTACTGTACTGTTCTTTGTTCTTCGTTCTTCAATTTGAGGAAACTACCAGCCAAAACCAAAGTACATGAAGCTGTGGTTGGTGACTTTCTTTTCACTGATGACTGTGCCCTAAATACCTGTTCAGAACAAGAAATGCAATATGGCATTGACCGCTTCTCATCTGCATGTGGTAACTTTGGTCTTGCCATCAGCACCAAAAAGACTGAGGTCATGTACTAACATGTTCCACAAAAGCAGTCAATGGGTAAAGGCTTGAAGCAGTCGACAAATTTACCTGCCTCGGCAGTACCCTCGCCAGAGCAGTTCACAGGGGCGACAAAGTCAACGCCAGAATAGTTGAGGCCAGTGTTGCCTTAGCAAGCTACAAAAAACTACCTGAAAGCAAAGAGGAATTAATCTCAACAAAAAATGAAGGTATACAGGGCAGTTGTCATTTCCACTTTGTTACTTACTTGTGAGACATGGGCAGTTTATTCCAGGCACGCAAACAAGCTATACCACTTTCACATGACCTGCTTGAGGAGACCAGATAAGATTTTTGATTGACAAGGGAGTTGAGGGTTATGGGGGCAGGCAGGAGAGTGGAGTTTACTGGTGTATGTGTATTGAGATTGGGCAGCAGTCTCCTGGAATTCAAACTAAATCAGTAGTGATGTAAAATTAAAAACAGAAAGTTCTGAAATACTTGGGTTTGGCAGCATCTGCAGAGAGAGAAACTGAGTTAACATTTCAGGTCAATGTAAAAGCAATTTGTCAACATGGGGAAATAACTTTACAACTTAAAAAAAAAATCTGAAGCAAACATAAAATTTTCATTGTGCTCCACGACAACATTGGATTTGGTATAACTATATTGAAAAGGCCATGGAATACATGATCTTTATCTGGAGGTTCTGTTTCAAAGTTTGTCAAGTCTTTCATTTATTTGATTAAGCAGTTCATCTGAATCTATTTATTTTGAACCCTGGAGGGCTTTATTTTGACAGCTTGTGGTGTTGCCTTAATTGTGTTGTAGTTTGCGCATGCCGCATTAGAGTAAAAACTATTTGCTGATTTCAGTCTGACATTATGGAGTTCGTAACCTTGGTGTCAAATCTGACCCTGCGATGCACTTCTGACCACTTATTTGTGACATCACTCAGACCGCCTATTTCCTCCTCCATAATATCACTCAACTTTGTTCCTAACTCTGCTCAACTGTGCTGAACATCCCATTCATGCCTTTGTTACCTCTTGACTATTCCAACATGCTCCTGGCTGGTCTCCCACATTCTACTTTCTGAAAGCTTGGGTCATCTAAAACTCTGCTTCTGTGTCCTAACTCACATCAAGACCCGTTTGTCTACAACCTCAGTGCTCACTGACCTAGATTGGCTCCCGGTCAAGGAATGTCTTGATTTTAAAATTCTCATCCTTGTTTTCAAATCCCTCCATGGCCTTTCCCCTCCCTACCTCTATAATAACCTCTGGCCCCACAACACTCCGATATCTGAGCTCATCTAATTCTGGCCTCTTGAGCATCCCTGATTTTAATTGCTCCACCATTGGTGGCTGTGCTTTCAGCTGTCTAGGCCTCAGCTCTTGAATTCCGTTGCTAAACCTCTCTGCCTCTCTGTCTCTCTCCTCCTACAAGACAAACCTTAAAAATTACCTCTTTGACCAAGCTTTTGGTTATTTAACCAAGTCCCCTTCTGTGGCTCAGTGCCATATTTTGTTCTACAATGTTCCTGTTAAGCACTTCGGGACATTTTATTAAGTTAAAGATGCTATAAGTTGTTGAAGTGAATGTGAGGTGGCATCTCTATGTGAAGGCTGTAGTGGTGTGTTCAAGTACATTGGCAACAGCAGTTAATGTGTGAGAATGACGATCTTAAAAACACGTCAACCACAGCTGCAGTATTTTGTTTTGAACCACATTTACAGTGATGGGTTGCACCTTTCCTGCTACTCCAGTTTCTGATCTCAACTGCATCACTGTGGTGGAGGCCAGGCACTTCTCTGCAGAGAAAGGTGTGTGATAGACTAGTTGCATTCATTATAGATATTCACCATAAACTGTTATTTTAAAAAAAAAGCCATATGACTGGACATGGCAAGCTTGGTCTCCAAGGAAAGTGGCAAAATAACAGGACCAGTGAGAGAGGGAATCTACACCTAGGAAATGTAAAATGAAAGATTGTTGTTTAATTTATGTATTTGTGTCGCAAATGGCAGATCTCTCGTTATTGAGTTTTACTGTTTCTGCTGCCCCTCATGTTCTTTACAATCAAGAGTTCATGTTTAGTGCCAATCACCTAATCATACAATAAACCTGGGCCTCTATCATTTTATAAAGCCTCAATGAATCAAACATTAATCTTGTGCAAGATTTCTTAAGCGTTTCTGCTAATTTTATAAAAGACACAATACTTTAATGAGACAGCATCGAATGTAAAGGAGCAAATTTGTGTAACAGTGAAGTGAACAAGCAAATTGCCACATTCAAAGTAAAAATAATTCATTTCATATGTAAATAATACTTATAAAAAGTGTGTGGTAACTATTCAGGTGACTTATTACGCTTGAATTGGAAACAATATGGTTCAGGTTAACATAGAAACATAGAAAATAGGAGCAGGAGTAGGCCATTCGAGCCTGCTCCGCCATTCATTATGATCATGACTGATCAACTCAGTAACCTGTTCCTGATTTTGCCCCATACCCTTTGATCCCTTTAGACCCAAAAGCTATATCTAAGTCCTTCTTGAAAGCATACAATGTTTTGGCCTCAACTGCTTTCTGTGGTAGCAAATTCCACAGGCTCACCACTCTCTGGGTGAAGAAATTTCTCCTCATCACTGTCCTGAAAGGTTTACCCCGTATCCTTAGACTATGACCCCACCATCGGGAACATCCTTCCTGCATCTACCCTGTCAAGTCCCGTTACAATTTTATAGGTTTCTGAGATTCCCCCCTCACTCTTCTGAACTCCAAAAAATATAATCCTAACCGACTCAATCTCTCCTCGTATGTCAGTCCCACCATCCCAGGAATCAGTCTGGTAAACCTTCGCTGCACTCCCTCTATAGCAAGAACATCCTTCCTCAGATAAGGAGACCAAAACTGCGCACACCATTCCAGGTGTGACCTCACCAAGGCCCTGTATAATTGCAGCAAGACATCCCTGTTCCTGTACTCTAACCCTCTCGCTATGAAGGTCAACATACCATTTGCCTTTCTTACTGCTTGTTGGACCTGCATGCTTACCTGCAGCGACTGGTGTACAAGAACACCCAGGTCTCGCTGCATAATTCCCTCTCTGTTTATAGCCGATCAGATAATCTGTTTTCCTGTTTTTGCTGCCAAAGTGAATAACCTCACATTTATCCACATTATACTGCATCTGCTATGCATTAGCCCACTCACTCAACTTGTCCAAATCACCCTGAAGCCTCTCTGCATCCTCCTCACAACTCACCCTCCCACCCAGTTTTGTGTCATCTGCAAATTTGGAGATATTATATTTCGTTCCCTCATCTAAATCATTAATATATATTGTGAATAGCTGGGGTCCTAGTACCGATCCCTGCGGTTCCCCATTCGACACTGCCTGCCTTCGGAAAAAGACCCAAATATTCCTACTCTTTGTTCCCTGTCTGCCAACCAATTTTCTATCCATCGCAATACACTACCCCCAATCCCATGCGCTTTAATTTTACACTCTAATCTCTTATGTCGGACTTTGTCGAAAGCTTTCTGAAAGTCCAAATAAATCATATCCACTGGCTCCCCCTCATCAACTTTACTAGTTACATCATCAAAGAATTGTAGTAGATCTGTCGAGCATGATTTCCCTTTCGTAAATCCATGCTGACTCTGCCCGATTCTACCACTGTTCTCCAAGTGCTCTGCTATAAAATCTTTGATAATGGACTCTAGAATTTTCCCCACTACCGACGTCAGGCTGACTGGTCTATAATTCCCTGCTTTCTCTCTACCTCCTTTTTTAAATAGTGGTGTTACATTAGCTACCCTCCAATCTGTAGGAACTGTTCCAGAGTTTATAGAATCTTGGAAGATGACCACCAATGCATCCACTGTTTATAGGGCCACTTCCTTAAGTACTCTGGGATGCATATGATCAGGCCCTGGGGATTTATCGGCCTTCAATCCTATCAATTTCCCCAACACCATCTCTCTACTAATACTGATTTCCTTCAGTTCCTCTCTCTCACTAAACCCTGTGTTCCCCAACATTTCTGGTATGATATTTGTGTCCTCCTTTGTGAAGATAGAACCAAAGTATGCATTTAGTTGGTCAGCCATTTCTTTGTTCCCGTAATAAATTCCCCTATTTCTGACTGTAAGGGACCTACATTTGTCTTCACCAATCTTTTTCTCTTCATATATCTATAGAAACTTTTACAGTCAATTTTTGTTTCCTGCAAGCTTACTCTCGTACTCTATTTTCCCCTTCTTAATCAATTCATTGGTCCTCCTTTGCTGAATTCTAAACTGCTCCCAGTCCTCGGGTCTGTTGTTTTTCCTGACAAATTTATATGCCTCTCCCTTGGATCTAATGCTATCTCTAATTTCCCTTGTAAGCCTTGGTTTGGCGACCTTTCCCGTTTTACTTTTGCGCTAGACAGGGATAAACAATTATTGCAGTCCATCCATGCGCTCTTTAAATGTTTGCCATTGCCTATTCACCATCATCCCTTCATCCCTTTAAGTAATGTTTCCCAATCCGTGATGGCCAACTCGCGCCTCATACCTTCGTAGTTTCCTTTACTAAGATTCAGGACCCTAGTCTCAGAATCAACTACGTCACTCTCATCTTGATGAAGAATTCTATCATATTATGGTCGCTCATCCCCAACAGATCTGTCACCACTAGATTGTCACTAGGTTGTGATAATATGGACAGACGAAGTTTCTGAGTTGCTTTTTATTGTGTAAACAGTTGACATTTTGGTGAAGACGACTTATCAGTAACTTTCGTGGAAAAGTAGGCACAATTCATAGAATCTTTATAATGGTACAGAACGCAAGGTGGCCATTTGGCCCATTGAGTCTGTGCCTGTTCTTTGGTCCCATTTTCCTGCTCTTTTCCTATAGCTCTGATTTTTTTTTTTCTCCAAGTATTTATCCAATTCCTTTTTGAAGGCCGCGGTTTGGTTGTTGAATACAGATTCATCAATCAATGTCTTCCAAATCCTAACCACTCACTTGTTGCCCCAAAGAAAAGTTTTTCCTCATGTCGCTTCTCCAATCTCTCTCAACTGAAGTCTCTCATCCCTGGTATCATGCTGGTAAACTTCCTATATACCCTCTCCAGGGCCTTCACATCCTTTTTAAATTGTGGCACCCAGAATTGTACATGATACCCCAGCTGAGGCCTAACCAGAGATTTGTAAAGGTTTAGCATGACTTCCTTGTTTTTGTATTCAATGTGTTCCCTATTTACAAAGCCCAATATCCCATACGATTTCTTAACCACCTTTTCAACTTGTCTTGCACTTTCAAAGATTTGTGAATATGCACTCCCAAGATACTCTGTTCTTGCACCTCCTGTTAAAGTAGTACAATTTAGATTATACTGCCTCTCCATGTTGTCCACAATAAATTGCATCTGCCTTGTGTCTGCCCATTTCACCAGTCTGTCTTTTCCTGAAGTCTGCTACTCTCATGCTGACTAATTTTGTTGCCAAGTTTTGTATTGTCCACAAACTTGAAAATTGTACTCCTATACCCAAGCTCAGGTTATTTATAAACGATTAGTAAAGCAATGATCCCGATTTGTGGATTTAAATTTCCCCGGACTCCCCTTCTCATAACAGAATTGACTTATTTAAGAACATAGAACAGTACAGCACAGTACAGGCCCTTCGGCCCACGATGTTGTGCCGACCCTTTAACCTACTCTAACATCAAACTACCAACATGCCCTTCATTCTACTATCATCCATGTACCTATTCAAGAGTCGCTTAAATGTCCCTAATGTATCTGCTTCTACTACCACCGCTGGCAGCGCATTCCACTCACCCACCACTCTCTGTGTAAAGAACCTACCTCTGACATCTCCCCGAAACCTTCCTCCAATCACCTTAAAATTATGCCCCCTGGTGATGGCCCTTTCCACCCTGGGAAAAAGTCTCTGGCTATCCACTCTATCTATGCCTCTCATCATCTTGTACCCCTCTATCAAGTCACCTCTCATCCTTCTTCGCTCCAATGAGAAAAGCCCTAGCTCCCTCAATCTTTCTTAATAAGACATGCCCTCCAGTCCAGGCAGCATCCTGATAAATCTCCTCTACACCTCTCTAAAGCTTCCACATCCTTCCTATAATGAGGCGACCAGAACTGAACACAATATTCCAAGTGTGGTCTAACCAGGGCTTTATAGAGCTGTAGCATAACCTCGCGGCTCTTACACTCAATCCCCCTGTTAATGAAAGCCAACACCCCATACGCCTTCTTAACAACCCTATCAACTTGGGTGGCAGCTTTGAGCGATCTATGGACACGGACCCCAAGATCCCTCTGTTCCTCCACACTGCCAAGAATCCTGTCTTTAAGCCTGTATTCTGCATTCAAATTCAATCTTCCAAAATGAATCACTTCACACTTTTCCAGGTTGAATTCCATCTGCCACTTCTTAGCCCAGCTCTGCATCCTGTCAATGTCCCGTTGCAACCTACAACAGCCCTCCACATTATCCACAACTCCAGCAACCTTTGTGTCATCGGCAAACTTACTAACCCAGCCTTCCACTTCCTCATCCAAGTCATTTATAAAAATCACAAAGAGCAGAGGTCCCAGAACAGATCCCTGTGGAACACCACTGGTCACCGAGCTCCAGGCTGATGCTTTCCATCTACTACCACCCTCTGTCTTCTATGGACCAGCCAATTCTGTATCCAGACAGCCAAATTTCCCTGTATCCCATGCCTCCTTACTTTCTGAATGAGCCTACCATGGGGAACCTTCTCAAACGCCTTGCTAAAATCCATATACACCACATCCACTGCTCTTCCTTCATCAATGTGTTTTGTCACATCCTCAAAGAATTCAATAAGGCTTGTGAGGCATGACCTGCCCCTCACAAAGCCATGCTGACTGTCTCTAATCAAACCATGCTTTTCCAAATAATCATAAATCCTGTCTCTCAGAATCCTCTCCAATAATTTGCCCACCACCGACGTAAGACTGACTGGTCTGTAATTCCCAGGGTTATCCCTATTCCCTTTCTTGAACAAGGGAACAACATTTGCCACCCTCCAATCATCTGGTACTACTCCAGTGGACAGTGAGGACGCAAAGATCATCGCCAAAGGCGCAGCAATCTCTTCCCTCGCTTCCCGTAATAACTTTGGGTATATCCCGTCTGGCCCCAGGGACTTATCCATCCTCATGTCCTTCAAAAATTCCAGCACATCCTCCTTCTTGACATCAACCTGTTCGAGCATATCAGCCTGTTTCACGCTGTCCTCGCAAACGTCCAGGTCCCTCTCTCTAGTGAATTCTGAAACAAAGTATTCATTTAGGACCTCCCCTACCTCCTCTGACTCCAGGCACAAGTTCCCTCCACTATTCCTGATTGGCCCTACCCTCACTCTGTCCATCCTCTTGTTCCTCACATAAGTGTAGAACGCCTTGGGATTTTCCTTAATCCTACCCGCCAAGACTTTTTCATGTCCCCTTCTAGCTGTCCTAAGTCCATTCTTCAGTTACTTCCTGGCTACCTTGTAACCTTCTAGAGCCCTGTCTGATCCTTGCTTCCTCACCCTTAAGTAAGCTTCCTTCCTCCTCTTGACTAGCTGTTCCACCCACATCTCTTGTCATCCAAGGTTCCTTCACCCTACCATCCCTTCCTTGCCTCATCAAGACAAACCTATCCAGCAGTCGCAGCAAGTGCTGCCTAAACAACCTCCACATTTCTGTTGTGCATTTCCCTGAGAACATCTGTTCCCAATTTAAGCTCCCCAGTTTCTGCCTAATAGCATTGTAATTCCCCCTCCCCCAATTAAATATTTTCCCATCCCGTCTGCTCCTATCCCTCTCCATGACTATAGTAAAGGTCAGGGAGTTGTGATCACTATCACCGAAATGCTCTCCCACCGAGAGATCTGCCACCTGGCCTGGTTCGTTGCCAAGCATCAAATCCAACATAGCCTCCCCTCTAGTCGGCCTATCTACATATTGAGTCAGGAAACCTTCCTGGACACACCTGACAAAATCTGCTCCATCCAAACTATTTGCACTAAGGAGGTTCCAATCAATATTAGGGAAGTTGAAGTCACCCTTGACAACAACCCTGTTACTTCTGCACCTTTCCAAAATCTGCCTCCCAATCTGTTCCTCCGTGTGTCTCTTGCTATTGGGGGGTCTATGGAAAACTCCCAATAAAGTGACTGCTCCTTTTCTGTTTCTGACTTCCACCCATACTTATTCAGTAGACAAATCCTCCTCGACGACCTCCCTTTCTGCAGCTGTGATACTATCCCTGATTAGCAATGCCACTCCCCCACCTCTTTTACCTCCCTCCCTATTCCTTTTGAAACATCTAAACCCTGGAACATCCAGCATCCATTCCTGCCCCTGTGATATCCAAGTCTCCGTAAGGGCCACAACATCGTAGCTCCAAGTACTGATCCATGCTCTAAGTTCATCACCCTTATTCCTGACACTTCTTGCGCTAAAATAGACATACTTCAACCCATCATACTGGCTGCAACTTTGCCCTGTCAACTGTCTAACCTTCCTCACAGACTCTCTGCACTCTGTATCTGCCTGTTCAACAGCTACCCCATCCACTGATACGTAGCTCCGGTTCCCATCCCCCTGCCAAACTAGTTTAAACCCTCCCGAAGAGCTCTAGCAAACCTCCCGCCCAGGATATTGGTGTCCCTCCAGTTCAGATGCAACCTGTCCTCCTTGTACAGGTCCCACCTTCCCCAGAAGGTATCCCAATGATCCACATATCTGAAGCCCTCCCTCCTACACCAGCTCTGTAGCCACGTTTTCAGCTGCACTCGCTCTCTGTTTCTAGCCTCACTAGCACGTGGCACCGGTATCAATCCTGAGATTACTACTCTGCTTGTCCTGCCTTTTAGCTTCCAACCTAACTCCCTATATTCGCTTTTCAGGTCCTTATCCCTTTTCCTAGCTATGTCATTGGTACCGATGTGTACCACGACTTCTGGCTGCTCCCCCTCCCCCTTAAGAATCCCGTAGATGGATCCGAGACATCCCTGACCCTGGCACCTGGGAGGCAACATACCATCCGGGAGTCTCGTTCGCGACCACAGAATCTCCTATCACTATCGCTCTCCTATTCTCCCCCCTTCCCTTCTGAGCCACAGAGCTCAGTGCCAGAGACCTGGCCGCTGTGGCTTTCCCCTGGTAGGTTCCCCCCACCCCCCCCCCCCCAACAGTATCCAAAACGGTATACTTATTATTGAGGGGAATGGCCACAGGGGATCCCTGCACTGTGCGCCTGTTCCCTTTCCCTCCCCTGACGGTCACCCAGCTACCTTTATCCTGTAACTTAACTTCCCTATAACTGCTCTCTATCACCCCCTCAGCCTCCTGAATGATCCGAAGTTCCTCCAGCTCCAGTTCCCTAACGCGGTCTGTGAGGAGCTGGAGTTGGGTGCACTTCTCGCAGGTGAAGTCAGCAGGGACACAAGTGGTGACCCTTACCTCCCACATCCTGCAAGAGTTCACCATAAACCAGTGGCACTAATTATAAACACAGGAATTGTGAAATGCCAGCCCCCTCTCTCCCCTTCCCCCCCCCCCCCCCCCCCCCCAAAAAAAACTGCTTAAAATATAAGGAACTCCATATAGGAAAACAAATTTCGACCTATTCAGTCACTGTAAGCCAATGGCCCTTGTGCCAAGTCAAATGATCCTTATTTGACTATCCATTTCCATATAAATATTTGCAGATAATTCCTAGACTTATTCCTGAGCAACATTTTTTACTTGATGTTACATACGAACATACGAATTAGAGCAGGAGTAGGCCACTCGGCCCCTTGAGCCTGCTCCGCCATTCAATAAGTTCATGGCTGAACTGATTACTCCACATTTCCACCTACCCCCGATAACTTTCCACCTGCTTATCAAGAATCTGTCTACCTGTGCCTTAAAAATATTCAAAGACTCTGCTTCCACTGTCTTTTGGGGAAGAGAATTCCAAAGATTCACGACCCTCGGGGGGGAAAAAAAAATTCTCATCTCTCTCTTAAATGGGTGACCCCTTATTTTTAAACAGTGACCCCTAGTTCTAGATTCTTCCACAAGGGGAAACGTCCTTTCCACATCCACCCTGTCAAGACTCCTCAGGATCTTTTGTTTCAATCAAGTCGTCTCTTGCTCTTCCATCGACTCCTATAGTAGCCAGAGGCAAAAGGCTATTCAGTAGATACTTGTAGGAGCAAGAAATCAGACAGTTGATATATAATTGAACTTTAGTCACCCATTTACTGTATGTGTTAATTTTAGAAGCTATCAGTTTTCTATCGAGTTTTTCCCCATCTTCCATCATGATGTTTTGGCTTTGACGATGCCTTCACTCTTGTATCTGGTTTTGGGAGATTGAAGTCTGTGCTGCACTCCCTCTAGTTTTGTATTGATTGGAGAACTGTTTTCTCGCACCCTGGAATTTCTGCCTGGAATTCTTCTATTGGTGCAACGGAGAAGTTGGACCTGAAAATACACCTATTCCTGCTGGTGTCAAGTTGCTCTCAAATTTTGTAATGATAGCCCTGAACGTTAAATAGGTGTAAATCAGCATAAATGAGGAAATGCCAAACTCACATCATATATTTGTCTTCATTGAGTTGAAACTTCAATTTTCAAACTCATTCAACCATCAGTTGTGCAGATTAAGCACACATGCTTAACACCCTGCAACTGGAGAAGCTATTTATTTGTAATGGGCCTTGACAGGGTGGATGTGGAAAGGATGTTTCCCCTTATGGGAGAATCTAGAACTAGGGGTCACCCTTTAAAAATAAGGGGTCACTCATTTAAAACAGATGAGGAGAAATTTTTTCTGAGGGTTGAGTGTCTTTGGAATTCCCTTCCTCAAAAGGTGGTGGAAGCAGAGCCTTTGAATATTTTTAAGGTAGAAGTAGTCAGATTCTTGATAATCTTCCACCCCCTTGCTTACCGGGGGTAGGTGGAAATCTGGAGTAACCAGTTCATCCATGAACATATTGAATGGTGGAGCAGGCTCGAGGGGCTGAGTGGCCTACTTCTCCTAATACATATTTCTTTATATATGTTCATATGTGACTTAATAATTATGCCTTAAAATGCATTAGAAGAAACAGAAAATATTGTGCAGCTCTCATTTAAAAAATAAACTCAATTGCAATTAAACATCAGAAAAATAACTTACCTGCTGTGTCTGAAAAATTTGGTCATAATTTTAAGAGTCATTGAGCAAGTACAATTGCAGGAAATGATACGAGGCTCTGTACCCTGGTGCAGCTAGTTTTATAGCAGAGCTGTGTTCAGATACAGGGTCGATAGATGGTAGAGATTTGAGCATATTGAACTTGCACATGTTACTCACTTACGCCCATGATCATTTTGGTCACATAATTCATTTGTACTATGGTTGCGGATGTCTCTGGATGCAAATGCAGAGTAAATTCAAGGCCCATTTCCTTGGGACCCCACTTTCAACAAATTCACTTTGCATTTATACTGCTAAAACTGATTTCTCTTTCCCTGTAATTGTGCCTAGTGAGATAAGAGAACTGGAATTGTTTAAGCTGTGGAGTGCACTTTATGAAGGGAGACCAGGTTTGCTTCCAGCTGTGCTCATAGTGTAGAATAGTGGTCTCAAACTGGGGTCTGCGAACCATTGGGGGTCATAGAGAATTTCTAGGGTTCCGCAAAATAATCTGTCTTGCGGACGAGGCGAAAAGGAGGGAGGAAAAAAGGCAAGCTGCTCATTTTGTATAAATTAACAGTAGTGTTAGTTCTGCACAAGTAACTGAGGTGTCCATCCCCAAAGCTCCCAAATATTTGCCTTTCTGCATGGTGATGGGTGTCTCGGCTGCCAGGGTTTTCAGTGATGAGTCTCGCATTTACTTTTGGCAGGAGAGGAGATGGGAGGCCAGCTGCTGTTGTGATACTGGCTTGCACTCAATTTGAACTGGTGCATTAAGAAAGTATCATTATAATGCTGCCTGGCCTGCTGAGTATTTGCAGCATTTTCTGTTTATATTAATCTCTTGGTTTGATTCTGGAAAAGCTGTCAGCTGCACTTAGTTAAATTTTCCACAGTGTTGCCATAATGTGAATTCCTTGAATGATTAAATAACACTGAGAAACTGGGCTGGGTTTGCACAGGTCTGTGAAATATCCTGAGAATGTGAGCCTGTTAACAGCAGTTGCACCATATTTCAATGTTCAATACTCATTTGGCCATTGGATGTGATCTGTGAACTGATTGGGTCTGTCTCACATTAACAGGCAATCCTTAACCACGTTAAAAGCAGTTTAGTTGATATTCACTGGTATGTTAGTGGAGTGACACTTATCCTTTTTATCTCTGGTTTGTCTGCTCTGTCTCATCACTCTACGTCAGTGAAGCAGTCCTCCTGTTGCTACACTAGTTAACTGTTTTCTCCAAAAGCATTATGAAAACACACTTTCCCTATTATGAGTATCTATAATAGTTTTTGTCTGTCCACTATTTTGATGCAATGAAACTTTGTGCATGCGGGATGACAGTTGGCTAAATAGATAACGTGAAATTTCACTGCAACGCTAAGGTACCGTGTACTGAGCATAACAGACTCTCCCATCTGATTTTCCCCTCTCCCTGCCCACGTTCCTCCACTCACCCACAGATGGGAGACATTTCAACAACTTCCGATGAATGTAGGCCGAGAGGTCAAAGTGTGAGGAGCAAGGCTCGCAGCTGTGTCTATCCACGTGCTCTTTGACACCACCCCTTCAAAAAAAAATCCTTACTTTTCTGTGAGTTTTAGTTAGTGCTTGTTGCTTTGAGGTGTAGCTGCTGTGATGTGTCGACTGGAGTGCATAAGGCTTGTAGTGAGAGGAGTGGTTTGGTGGAGAAAAAAAACAATGGAAGGTAGGGGGAGCTCAACAACAAAGTTATCCTGGCTGGAGGGATTGGGGAGAGGAACAGTATGGGGGGGGCCAGTTGGTGACAGCAGAGGTGGAGTGTGGGCATTTGGTGGAGGAAAGAAACAGCGGAAGGTAATACTGGCTGGAGGGATTAGGGGGGGTTGATGAATGCATGGGAGATATGGAATGGGGGATGGCGATAGGATGTTAATAGCATAGGGGAATGGGATCGGTTTGGCATGAGTGGGATGGCGTGCGAAGGATGGAATGGCATGGGGATAGGGATTTAAAGCAGTACTACTACAATGAAGATACTAATTTCACCAAAAATGTTTTGTGGGTCTCTGTTAGTTACATAGTATTATAAGCTAGATTAGGGGTCTGTGGTTACTGATCCTTTGGGGAAAGTTTGAGAACCACTGGTGTAAAAGACTTGTTTATCTGGGAACCCAAGCTGTGTGCTCCAGCATGTCCTATCTCTCTAGCTCTGTGGGGGACAGGGGGTGGTGTGGTTTAAAATGAGCAGTAGCGATTCAAATTCAGTTACCCACTAATTGTCTTGTAGAATGCACCCTAACTGGCAAAACAATTCAAATTGATGTCGGCTTCCAAGCTCAATCTAACATAAAGTTGGCCTACAGAATTGAAAAGCCCATTTTGTATTTACTTAGAATTTAAGATTCTAAGCTGCAAGCAATTGAAGTAACTGGATTATCCCTAGATACCATGTTTTGGGTTGATGTAATGTTTTCGAATACTTTACATTCAAATAAATATTTGAGATGCAGTCTGTGTGGTAAAGTGAAAAAGATGTTTTTTTACGATCAGTAACTGAAATGAAAGCATTAAATGCTGGAAATGCACAGTAGGTCTCTTATGCTCTGGAAGAGTACTTCTGCAGTGTGGTTGCAGGACTCTCCACTTCCAGAGGATCCACTGAGTGATTCTCAGCTAGCATTACCCTAATGATCTTCATTAAGGGATCAACAGATCGCAGTGTAAATTATGTTGATAAACGACATTTTAATTATCACGAGCTCTAGTGGAGTGGGCTTGAAAATTACAATTATTTGGTTGGGTGAGGTTACTTCCAGTGTTGGGTAACTGAAAATTGTCAGCTTGCAAGTAATTCTTGTGTTTCTTTTTTATGTTTTGTTCTTTCTTGAAGCTGGCTGTTCTGTTTGTAGAATGGTGGGGCTCTGACAACGGGTAGTGGTCACTTCTGGCATTTACTACAGCTAATAATGGACCTTTTGTAAATTTGCCACAGTAAATTAAATTTGAATTAGTCCTGACCCCCCACACAGGAGAAAAATATACAGTATGTGGCAAAGTTTGAGCTAGGTGCAACTTTTGGCTTTAAAGTGCAATTGTGTTCTCACCTTTGCCTGAGCGTACAAATCCTGATGTGGAGGTTTCAGCTTTTGAGGCCTTGATCATTTCTGCAGTTTTTAAACTGTAAAATCAGGAATGGGTGACTATTTCCACTGCTACAAATAACTGCTGTTGTGGAAAATGATTAGTACTGTTTTAGCTAGCTGTTCTTTTTTAAAAAGTGGAGGTAGCATATTTAAACATTATGAAGATCTTTGAAACCTATTTTCTCTTCCTCGCAGCAAAATACATTAATTGTATAGCATGGGAGCACAGTATTTTCATTGCATACTGTAGAAGCTGTTCAGATCTTTTTTTTTTGAGATACAGCACTGAAACAGGCCCTTCGGCCCATCGAGTCTGTGCCGACCATCAACCACCCATTTATACTAATCCTACACTAATCCCATATTCCTACCACAATCCCCACCTGTCCCTATATTCCCTACCACCTACCTATACTCGGGGCAATTTATAATGGCCAATTTACCTATCGGTGCCTATCTCTGTAAAACAAAGACTGATAAATCCGTTTAGTTCAATGAAGAGTGCAGGAGGGCATGCCAGGAGCAGCACCAGGCACATCTCAATGAGTTGTCAACCTGGTGAAGCTACAATGCAGGACTACTTGTGTGCCAAACAGCATAAGCAGCATGCGATAGACAGACCTAAGCAACTCCACAACCAACGGATTAAATCTAAGCTATGCATTCCTGCTGCATCCAGTCGTGAATGGCAGCCAATTAAACAACGAACTGGAGGAGGTGGCTCCACAGATATCCTCATCCTCAATGATTGGGGAGCTCAGCACATCAGTGCAAAAGATAAGGCTGAAGCATTTGTAGCAATCTTCAGCCAGAAGTGCTGAGTGGATGATCCATCTCTGCCTCCTCCTGACGTCCCCAGCATCACAGCTGCTAGTTTTCAGCCAATCCGATTCACTCCCCGTGATATCAAGAAACAACTGAAGGCACTGTATATGGACAAACGCCCTGGCAACATTCCGGCAATAGTACTGAAGACCTCTGCTCCAGAACTTGCCGTGCCCCTAGCCAAGTTGTTCCACTCTGGCATCTACCCGACAATGTGGGAAATTGCCCAGGTATGTCCTGTCCACAAAAAGTAGGACAAGTTCACCGCAGCCAATTACCACCCCATCAGTCTACACTCAATCATCAGTAAAGTGATGGAAGGTGTCGTCAACAGTGCTATCAAGCGGCACCTGCTTAGCAATAATCAGCTCACATGTCTGTCCTGGGATTGCTGCAGTGTTCCAGTGAACATCAACGCAAGCTCGAGGAACAGCATCTCATCTACCGATTAGGCACACTACAGCCTGCCGGACTGAACATTGAGTTCAATAATTTCAGAGCATGACAGCCCCCCACTTTACTTTCATTTTTAGTCATTTTTAGTTATTTTTTCTTTTTTTTTGCATTCCTTTTTACATTTTTTACAATCTTTTTTTGCATTTATTTCATTTCATCTTAGTTTGTTCAGTTTGCTTACCCACTGTTTTTTTCAGGTTGTTTTTCTTCAGGTTTGCACTTGCTGATGTTCAATATTCAGTATATTCACACCTAATCTGTACTAATGCTTTGTCTTTCAACACACCATTAACATATTGTTTGCCTTTGCTCCGTGACCTTTTGGTCAGCTATGTGGCCTGGTCCAATCTGCACCTTCTCCTTTGTTATCTCTTGCCCAACCCCCACCTCACTTGTTTATAATCTGTGACTTTTCTAATATTTGTCAGTTCCGAAGAAGGGTCACTGACCCGAAACGTTAACTCTGCTTCTCTTTCCACAGATGCTGCCAGACCTGCTGAGTGAATCCAGCATTTCTTGTTTTTGTTTCAGATTTCCAGCATCCGCAGTATTTTGCTTTTATTTCAGTGATGTTCAGTTTGGGTTCTGCCAGGACCACTCGGCTCCTGACCTCATTACAGCCTCGGTTCAAACATGGACAAAAGAGCTGAACTCGAGATGAGGTGAGAGTTACTGCCCTTGGCATCAAGGCAGCATTTGACTGAGTATGGCATCAAGGAGCCTGAGCAAAACTGAAGTCAATGGGAATCAGGGGGAGAACTCTCTGCTGGCTGGAGTCATACCCAGCACAAAGGAAGATGGTTTTGGTTGTTGGAGGTTAATCATCTCAGCTCCAGGACATCACTGCAGGAGTTCCTCAGGGTAGTGTCCTGGGCCCAACCATCTTCAGCTGCTTCATCAATGACCTTCCCTCAACCATAAGGTCAGAAGTGGGGATGTTTGCTGATTATGCGATGTTCAGCACCATTTGCGACTCCTCGGATACTGAAGCAGTCCGTGTCCAATTGCAGCAAGACCTGGACAATATCCAGGTTTCGGCTCAAAAGTGGCAAATAACATTCGCGCCACGCAAATGCCAGGCAATGATCATCTCCAACAAGAGAGAGTCTAACACTAAAATAAAAGCAAAATACTGTGGATGCTGGAAATCTGAAAGACTGACAAGAAATGCTGGAAATACTCAGCAGGTCTGGCAGCATCTGTGGAGAGAGGGGCAGAGTTAACGTTTCAGGTCAGTGACCCTTCATCAGGGCGGCGCAGTGGTTAGCACCGCAGCCTCACAGCTCCAGTGACTCGGGTTCAATTCTGGGTACTGCCTGTGTGGAGTTTGCAAGTTCTCCCTGTGTCTGCGTGGGTTTCCTCCGGGTGCTCCGGTTTCCTCCCACATGCCAAAGACTTGCAGGTTGATAGGTAAATTGGCCATTAGCAATTGCCCCTAGTGTAGGTAGGTGGTAGGGAAATATAGGGACAGGTGGGGATGTGGTAGGAATATGGGATTAGTGTAGCATTAGTATAAATGGGTGGCTGATGGTCAGCACAGACTCGGTGGGCTGAAGGGCCTGTTTCAGTGCTGTATAACTAAACTAAACATAACTGGCAGATATTAGAAAAGTAAAAGGTTTTACAAACAAGAGAATCTAACCATCTCCCCTTGACATTCAGTGGCATTACCATCGCTGCATCCCCCACTATCAACATCCTGAGGGTTACCATTGACCAGAAACGGAACTGGAGTAGCCATGTAAATACAGTGGCTAAAAGAGCAGGTCAGAGACTAGGAATCCTGTGGCGCGGTACTCACTTCCTGACTCCCCAAAGCCTGTCCACTATCTACAAGGCACAAGTCAGGTGTGCGATGGAATACTCTGCACTTGCCTGGATGGGTGCAGTTCCAACAACACTCAAGGAGCTCGACACCATCCAGGACAAAGCAGCCAGTTTGATTGGCACCCCATCCACAAACATTCACTTCACTTCCTCCACCACCGAAGCACAGTGGCAACAGTGTGTACCATTTTATAAGATGCACTGCAGCACCGCACCAAGGCTCCTTCGACAGTACCTTCCAAACCCACGACCTGTACCACCTAGAAGGACAAGGGCAGCAGATGCATGGGAACATCACCACCTGCAAGTTCCCCTCTAAGCCACACACCATTCTGACTTGGAACTATATCGCTGTTCCTTCACTGTCGCTGGGTCAAAATCCTGGAACTTCCTTTCTAACAGCACTGTGGCTGTACCTACCTCACATGGACTGCAGCAGTTCAAGAAGGCAGCTCACCACCACCTTCTCAAGGGAAAAAGTTTGAGCTCATTTTTTTGTGCAATTCTTTGCAAAATCTGTGTTATACATATTCTTGAAAGTGAACAAATAATATCTTTAATTTTGGAGAGTTTTGTATATTGTGTAAATAGTAATTCAAATATGGTTTCACAAGGCATATTTAATCTCTTGGTAGGAATGCGATAGGAAAGATTGCACTTTGATAGAATATTAAAGCATGTTCCCTTATGCATTTCATTCATTAGCTCAAATTGGTTTGAACACTGTCACCAGTGGCACAGGCTATGAACGCTTGTTGGATAACTAAAAGCCCTCTCCTGGATCAATCCAAGGTTGGAAGCATAATATCTAAAATTTTAGATGGGATTGTTATTTTAGAATTCAAATGGACACTTCAAATTTACACATCCACTGTTGACTTTACTGAAATTCTGTCCTCATTTATTTCTACACTGTGCCAGAGTTATAACTTTTTTTACATACCACTTTCCAACATATTTTGACTTGTGTGAGTGATGGTAATTTGTTCAGTTTCAGGACCCTACATAATATGCGTCTCATTGCACCCTCAATCTAAATTTGCACGAAGATTACTTTTGAAATGAGCACAAAATATAACTTCTTTATAACCAGAAGTTTGCACGCGATAAGCTAGTCTTGCAACAATTGCTGTAACACTCTAACACTTGTAAATTCTGCAGTTGGAACCACTTGGTATATTTTGCATAAACCACCTGAGAAAAATAGATTTGCAGGGCTATGGGGTTCAATCCAGGGAGTGGGACTGACTGCATAGCTCCGTGGAGAACCACCGCAGACCTGATGGACCAAATAGCCTCCTTTTGTGCTGTAAATGATTTTTTTTATTCATTCATGGGATATGGGCATTGCTGGCTAGGCCAGCATTTATTGTCCATCCCCAATTGCCCTTGAGAAGGTGGTAGTGAGCTGCCTTTTTGAACCGCTGTAGTCCATGTGGGGTAGGTACACTGACCGTGCTGTTAGGAAGGGAGTTCCAGGATTTTGACCCAGTGACAGTGAAGGAACGGCGCCATAGTTCCAAGTCAAGATGGCTTGGAGGGGAACTTGCAGGTGGTGGTGTTCCCATGCGTTTGCTGCCCTTGTCCTTCTAGATGGTAGATGTCGTGAGTTTGGAAGGTTCTGTCTAAGGAGCCTTGGTGCGTTGCTGCAGTGCATCTTGTAGATGGTACATACTGTTGCCACTGTTTGTCGGTGGTGGAGGGAGTGAATGTTTGTGGATGGGGTGCCAGTCAAGCGGGCTGCTTTGTTCTGGATGGTGCCGAGCTTCTTGAATGTTGTTGGAACTGCACCCATCCAGGCAAGTGGAGGGTATTCCATCACACTCCTGACTTGTGCCTTGTAGATGGTGGGCAGACTTTGGGGAGTCAGGAGGTGAGTTACTTGCCGCAGGATATCTAGCCTCTGACCTGCTGTTGTAGCCACAGCATTTATATGACTACTCCCGTTCAGTTTCTGGTCAATGGTAACCCCCAGGATGATGATAGTGGGGGATTCAGTGATTCTAATTGAACATCAAGGTGAGATGGTTTAGATTCTCTGTTGTTTGCAATGGTTATTGCCAAGCACGTGTGGCGTGAATGTTGCTTGCCACTTATCAGCCCAAGCCTGGATATTGCCCAGGCCTCGCTGCCGTAGAGCAAGGTACTGAGGACACAGGCTTGATGCACTCGGACTTTTGTGTTCCGTGCCAGTGTGCCATTTTCACACACGCTCATGGCCAGTCTGGACATAGCAGTGGACGCCTTTCCCATGCGCTTGTTGATTTCTGCATTGAGAGACAGGTTACTGGTGATGGTTGAGCCTAGGTAGGTGAACTCTTGAACCACTTCCAGTGCCTGGTCGCCGATATTGATGGATGGAGCATTTCTGATGTCCTGTCCCATGATCGTTTTCTTGAGGCTGATGGTTAGACCAAATTCGTTGCAGGCAGCTGCAATCCTATCGGAGTCTCTGCAGACACTCTTCAGTGTGAGATGTTAATGTAGCATCGTTAGCAAAGAGGAGTTCCCTGATGAGGACTTTCCGTACTTTGGTCGTTGCTCTAAGACGGGCAAGGTTGAACAACCTGCCACCTGATCTTGTGTGGAGGAAAATTTCTTCTTCTGAAGACTTGAACGCATATGAGAGTAGCAGTGAGAAAATGATCCCAAACAGTGTAGTTGAAGTGTAGTTACTGTGAAAATGCAGGGAAATGTGGCTGTTTGGTTGTATGTAGCAAGGTCCCACAAATAGCAAAAAGGTCAGTCATGTATTGTTTAAGGGATAGTTGTCGGCCAGGATATGTGGCATGCTGTTTTTGGATAGTGCTATGGATATTCAACGTCTGTCCTCTGTGTAATGTCTGATCTGAAAGACAGCACATTCCAGTAGTGCAGTGTCCTTAATGTGCTGAAGTGAGGCTTGAAACCATGACATTCTGACTCTGAGGCAAGAATGCTACCATTGAGCCAAGACTGATTAGTAAGTTTGTTAAAATTTTTGTGTACTTTAATTCCCTACATTCTGTCTACCCTAACTATTTCTTCCAGTTAAAAGCAAGAAAAGTTGACTTTTTGGTCAAAACAGTGTCTCCTTTTCACAGCAGAAAATAAGTGTCTTGTCGTGTATTAGTTTGCTTCCCGGCCTGTATCATGGTTTTCTGGGGTTTAGTAATTTTGTAGCTGCCCCTCCCCACTATCCTTTTCCGCTCCCCCCCCCCAAAAAAAAACGTATCAAAAGCATGTTTGCATTTGAGCCACCTTACAATGCTACTTGTGTTCATCACTGAAGTGCTGTTGGAGGGAGGGAAGCCCTACTCGAGGGTCGTCTTGTGAGTAAGAAAATGAATGTTTTGTTTTTAAAGCTCAGAGGATATTGATATAACCATCATTTTCCTGCTGATGGACTGTGGTGTTGTCTATTGCATGAAATGTTGAACCTGTTTGGCCCCTTGGGTAGGTCACTAAGTACCATTGAATCTTTTTACAATAAGAACAAGGAAGCATTCCCAGTGACCTGGTCATCATTTAGCCCTCAATGAACATCACTAAAAGGATTATCTGATCATTTATCTCCTTGCTGTTTGTTAAAGCCATGCTGTGTATAAATTGGATGTTGCATTTGCCTATTTTACAGCACCTCTTTTTTTTTTTTTCTTTCTCCGCTTTGTCTTGTTTCACACACCTTTTTCACTTTTCTATATTTTTTCACTTTTGCTCTTTCCTTTTCAAGTAATTTAGCATATGCAGCAATTTTGCATGAAATCAGAAACATTAGCTTCTTGCTTTGAAATCTGAACCATATTTAGTCATTTGGTAGTACAGAACTTGAGTATTGCTGAAAACAGACATTTTGTCTAAGCTTTTCATCTTGCACTCATCAGGACAATTCGCAAGAATACCAATGTAAGGGAAAGCAACAAATCTATACAGTATGTGAAGAGAGACAGCAGACAGAACATGTGTACACATTGTGCCTGTTTCAGTAAACAAAATAAGTGACAGTCATTCACTGGTTCATTCGTTAGGGCAATATCTTGACGAATCAGAGACCAGCTGCCTGGTTTAATTTTCAAACAAAGCTTGGCAGTTAACGATCAGTCACCATAAATTGGTGCATTCTCCATGGCAACACCTCTACCAATAGAGTCCACTTGCCAACCAATCAGCACTCTCTTCTCATACAGTATAAATTTGTTGCTTGCATTTTCACTCAGCATTGGTATTCTTGCGAATTATTGTGAGTGCCAGATGAAAAGCTTCGACAAAATGTCTCTGAACCATATTTCTTTGTGCACCATTTATTTCCAATGTAACAAAGATGTACAAATCCTATTGCACTTTTTTAAACCTGGAACTTTTGGCAAGTAATGTAAAAGCCTGGCTTGAAAATACAAGTTTAATGTCTTTTTGTCTCCTATTTGGGTTTTGCTCTCCTGTAAAGCCATGGATGCCACCTGAGGCTGAGATTACAGACAGAAACCTGCCACTAAGCATCCACCAATCGTATCCTGTAAGCTGCTTCTGGAAAGAATAGTCTGGGATAACTGGATCTCCAGTTTGTGTTTTTGATTCCTCTGGAAGATTTGTTTGGTTTGCACTTTACCTGAGAGCTCAAGTAGCTGTCTTAAAGCCTGGAGCCAGTGACGCTTAAGAGTGACACCATTGGTGGAAGAAATCTGGCAAGTTCCCATCCCAATGGATTAGTCTTATTTTGGATTTGAATCACTCGAGTAATGGGGACATGCATCACTTCATTGAGGACTGATCAAATCAGATGACCAGCAGAGAACCCAAACCAACAGCTTTTTTAAAAATGTGGAAGGTGTTGTTAAGTTGC